>NW_020450960.1:1923642-2438062 GCF_003343035.1 Apteryx rowi
CCCCTTCTGCCCCGAAAGGGCCGGGTGAGGAGCGGAGCCGCGGCGCCAGACTGCCCCGAGCAGCCTTTGGGCCATAAGTGCAGCGTTTTGGGAGGGGACCCGTCCCCCCCCCCGGCTGAGCGGGACCCGCCGCCGCCTCCCGGAGCTCGCCCCGGCCCGGCCCCAAAGCTGAGGTGCCTTTTTGGCAGCAGATTTCCCCGAGGCACCTGGTGGGGGTTAAAAAAAAACGCCTGGTGCTTTCTCCTGCCCAGCCTGGTATTTGGGCAGCCCAGCTGGGAGCCTGTTTTGTCGCCGGCTTTTCCCAGCGCCTCCCCCCGTCTCCRGCCAATTCCTCCCAGCTGCCCTGGGTCATTCCCAGAGTTGGAGATGGCAGGAGACAAGGCTTGGAAGGGGTCAGGCGGCCTCTGGAGCTCGGCTGCCTCCAGACCCGGATCCGGCCGCTCGGGTGAGCACATGCCAGTCGCTGTTTTTTTTCTGCTGTGCTCTTGAAGCTGAAGACCCCCMCACCTAGCAATTTAAAGGAGGATTTCGTCTGTTTTCCCGCAGGAGACGGTCCTTCCCCTCCGTGCATCTGAGCTCACCCCCTGAACCATCCCCGAAACCCGGCTTTTTCGGCAGGAGGGCTGCGGAGGTGTGGAGACGTCCCGGCAGAGCGGAGCGCCCGGCCGCGCTCTCACGCATCGCAGGGGCCCGAGCTGAGGTCCTTCGTGACGGAAATAACTGAGCCCCGGGGCACACGTCCTCCAAGCACCGCCAGGAACATCCCAAAATCTCCTTAAAAGGGTCCTAAGCTGGGCATTGCGGGATGGAGGTGCTCAGCCGTCAGCCGGCTCCGAGTCCGCTGCCTTTGATCCCCCGCTCCCTCCCGGCCTCGTCCCCGGGGAGGAAAYGTCCCCCACGCGCTGCCGCTCGGGAGTCACCGGGAGCATGGGAGCAGGCACCGGGGCGCCGCCGCGCTCAGGCACGTTGGCAATAAATCAGACAGTTTCTCTTCAATTCCCAGCACAGAGGCAGTTTTCAGACAGCGGAGAAACAAGACCCAGCAGGGCCGGGGCAGGGGCAGGGCAGGCTGCTTCGGCCCAGCGCCGCGGTGCACGTGAGCCCCTCCGTGTCCAACACGGGGCAGATCTTGTCGGGCTCGATTTAGTGATTTTAAAATGCCCTCTCCCCCCCAAAAATCAAGATTTTCCTCTCCCAAAGAGGGGCCTTCTGAGCACCCCATATGAGCATATGTGAACCCCTGCGTGGTGATGCAAAGGCCGGAAATATTCACCTTTTAGTGTAGCATTCCCCAGGTCTCATTTGCTTTACCACTGACACCAGTCCTGTTTATTAACCAAAACGCTGCGTGCTCCAGTGAGACCGTCCGGTCTCCAGCCCCTGGACGATTCCTGCCAGCACCAACCGGGGCAATTCCAGTTCCCTTTGGTGCAAAGCACAGAAACGCACCAGAAGGAAAAAGAGCACCGACCCCACCGATGTCCCGCCAGCCTGTCGCTGACGCCGAGCCCGGATGGCGCAAGACACCCCGAGCTGCACGGAGCCTCCGCAAYGCTCGCTCCGAGCGAGATGAAGAAACGCAACAACAAGCGGCAACCGGCCGGTCGGGTCCGGCAGCGCGGCGGGTCCTGCCGCCGCCGCCGCCGCTTTGAAGCGAAGGAGCGGGGGAGGCAGGAGGGCGCCGGGGCCGGGGCTGAGCCAGCTGCACCTCTGCGCTGCCGCGATTGCTGCTTGCAGCGGGGCGACACCGCCGGGCTTTGCTAATCCAGGACGGTCTTGATCAACAGCAGCGCGCCTCGCTCGGGAGCAAACAGCCCGGCCCCGACTCTTCAAATCGGAGGCGATGGCTCGCGCACAAAGAGCAGCCTGAACCCTCTGGCGCTGGAGGTTTTGGCAGAGGAGATTTCCGGGTGGGTAACGCAACGGCTGCGGCCAAGAGCGAGGCCAGAAGGAAGCCGGAGATAAGAGCAGCCTCACTTAAAAGGCACGCAAGAAAACCTAAGCCATGCATTTAATCACCTGCCTCCCTGACCCCAAAGGTGTCCGCGCTCACCCGGCCCTGAGCCACGTCCGCTGAGGGCACCGTCCCCTCCGGCAGCGGCAGCCCGCCGCCCCCCACCAGCTTTCGGGGAGCACTTGGGCAGCGGTTTCCAAAAAAAGCCCCTCTTCCTTTTCCCCCCCCAGCAGACCAAGGCTCATCCGCTGCTCCGGGCTGGGGGGTTTGGGCAGCTTTCCCAGGCTAGGGTCTCCCGCAGGATCAGGCTCGCTGTCCCCGACGCGCTGCAGACCGGCAGGAGCCGCAGCGACCTGGGGCTCAGGCAGCCCCCGCGGCCGGGACGGCGGCGTTTTCCCCTCTTGCCGCTCTCTTGGCAGCAGAGGCAACGGGGCCTTCTGCGCTTATGCAGAAATAATAATCACACCCTCTAAATAAAGCRAAACCAGCAACAGATCAAACTGCATGTTCGGTGCTAATGTTACTTGCGAGCGCATTTGCCATRAAATTATTGTTAATTATTCATCCCGGCTAATGTTCAGTTACTGTTGATGGCCTTGGAAATTGCAGTGCAGCCCAAGTCACGGAAAAATACGACATATTACAGCAATAAAGGAGATCATATTCTGAGAGCATTTAATGTTATTGTTTAATCAATGGTTGGGGTGTTTTTCCTCTCCTTGACTCGGCTGTTTGGCTTGGGTGTTTTCCTCGGGCTTGGCAGCAGCAGCCTGACACCCGCAGCAGGCTCGGTCCGCCTGTCGCACACCCCGCGCTTCACTTCGGTGGCTCCTGCACCAAGCTCAGGCGCTGCCTCCGCACAGTGAACGCCTCGCTGGCTTGCAAACCAGATTCCTTTGCAACCCTTTGCAAAAAACTGCGRAAGTTTCTAATCGGGCACGGAGAGCCCTTGAAATCAGATCTGCTCCTTCCTGGGCCCCCGTTCCCGCCTGCAACCCTGTGGTTCCCCCTCGGCAGAGCGCCCGCGGACCCCTCGGATCTTCTCCGGTGGAGCGGGCGCCAGGGCTCCCGCCGCTCGCAGGCGCTGCTCACACCCGCTGGGTGCGTCCGCCTGTGCAGCGAGCTCAGCAGCCCGTCGCAAATCAGGAACCTTTTTCTTTTCTTTTCTTTTTTTTTTTTTAAGGCCACGGTTACAGGGAAATGGTCACGCTGCCGTTCTCGCTGGGCACAGCTCTGGGCAAACACCGCGGGAGTTTTGCCGTGGGCTCGGCCGATGGGAGGACGAGGTCTGCCCCGGGCAGCGCGGCCCCCTGCCCTGCTCCGTGCGCCCCCAAACCGCTGGGGGAGCCGGCACGCGGTCCTCGCTCCCCTCCTCGGTGCCGGTTTCACACCCGCAGAGCAGAACCGAGCTGAGCATCGATGGCTTCTTGGAGGCAGAAACCTTTATTTGCTGCAAGGATATACCCGAAAAGCAGGCAAACCAGGCGGCCCCGCGGCTCGAGCGCGGACACGTCTGGCAGCACCTACCTTCACCCAACCTCACCGGCGCGACGTCCTGCGTGTCCCCCAAGAGACGCAGAGGCAAAAGCCGACGTGTGCCTCTCCCCCCCCCCCGCCGAAGCTCGGGATGCAGCGGCCCCGAGATGGCTCCCGCGTCTCCCCCAGCCTCTTCCCTTAGGGAAGAGCCTCTTCGCCCTGTGGCACGCTGGCGGGGACGGAGACCGTGGGGGGCTTGTAATCCGGCCCCTGGAAAACCTGCCCCCCGGTCTCGGTCGAGGCGGCGCGGGAAAGAGCGCGGTGCCGGCGGGCGTCCCCGCGCCGGGCGCCGAGGCACTCGCGGCACCGCTTGCCTATCAGGTAGGCGGCCTCGACGAGGCTCAGCGCGATGCAGACGCAGGCGGTGACCACCATGAAGAGGGTGAAGATGTTCTTCTCGGTGGGCCGGGAGATGAAGCAGTCCACGACGTTGGGGCACGGCGGGAGCTCGCACTTCACCACGCGGGGCAGGGTGTAGTTCCTGTAGAAGCGGTAGAAGATGTAGAGGAAAATCACGTCCACGGCGGCCTTGAAGACAAGGCTGAGCAGGTAGGTCCACCACARGCCTCCYCGCTTCTTGCCGGGGTCGGGGTAGACGCGGCGGCAGTCGTCGTCCCCCTCCGCGGCGCGGCGCCGCAGCGCCTTGGCCTCCCGGTAGGCCACGTGCATGGTGACCAGCAGGGAGGGACAGGTCACCAGGATGAGCTGCAGGGCCCACAGCCGGATGTGGGAGAYGGGGAAGAAGTGGTCGAAGCAGACGTTCCTGCAGCCCGGCTGCCGCGTGTTGCAGTCGAAGTCCTTGTGGTCGTCGCTCCAGACCCGCTCGGCCGCCACCACGTAGACCAGCAGGCGGAAGATGAAGACCAGGGAGAGCCAGATGCGGCCGAAGGCCGTCGAGTACTTGTTGACCCCGCTGAGGAGCCCTTCGAACACCCCCCAGTTCATGGTCCCCCGATCCCGTTAGCTACGCTGGCAAGAGAGAGAAAACACAGTGATGGAAACGACCTCTAGAAGCAGCGAAGGTGCCACTGGCACGGAGCAAGGGTGTGAGCGTGTCCCTCAGCGCCAAGCCTGGGGAACTGGGTGGCCTCGGGGACCGTCTCTGGCCTCGCTAGGGCACGCACCAAGATCGGTCCCCCGTGCAGGCCTGGGCTTTCTGGAGGGAGGCTGCAGGGCGCCGAGGCTACCCGCGGGATCCGCCGGCTCTGCCGTGAGAAAAGCATCCTTCAGCCAGGCCCCGGCATCCGGCACGAAGGGACGCGGATGCCGTTTGGAAGCGTTTCAGGCAATGCAAACGGACGCTGGTCTTTCCCGAGCTGGAGCCGCCACCAACCCTCGAGCCCTCCCGCATCCCTCTCCCRCCCGGCAAAGCCGGAGCGCCCCGGCGAGTGCCCTGCTCATCCCCGGCCGCCCTCCCCTCTCCTGCCTCGTTACCCCGGCAGTTGTTATTAATTTTCCTTGCGTTGCCAGGCATGGCCCAAGCCGGCAACGAGTCGGAGCAGGGCAAGGCATGAATCACCCGAGCGGCCCGCGGCGCCGCGGCTCCTCTCCCACCGCTGGAATCCGCGTCTGCCCCGCCGCGGGAGGAGACTTTCGCTCCTTCGCCGCGGCACCTCCCCGTCTCAGCTTCGCTGCCAGCGAAACAGCGCTCACCCCCCTCGGCAGGGCCCGCGGAGGGCTGCGGGGCGCCCGTCCCGCGGTGGAGCCCGTCCCGCGCCAGAGCCCGTCCCGCCGGGTGCGCGCAGCCCCGGCACGCGCGGGCATCCCGCGATCCCGCGGCTCCTTCGCCCCGTGGAGCCGGGCGGAYGCGCGGCTAGGGACGCGCTCGCCCTCTCCTCGCAAAGCTGCTGCCGCGGCGCAGGACGCCCCCGGGGATCCTCACCTGCGGGGCGCCCGTCCGTCTGTCCGTCCGTCTGTCCGTGCGTGGGGCCAGTGCTGCCGGCGGCGTCTCCCTGCCGCGGCGAGCGCATCGCCCGGCGCCGCACGATTCACCCCTGGGCTCTCGCAGCGAGGAGGAGATTCCCATCGGGAACCGTTCCCGGGGAGGGACCGGGTTTGCGGCAGGGCCCCGCGTGCCCCATTGGCTGCCGGGTTTCCCGGGGCGAAGGGCTGCCGCGGCGCCCTCCTCCGCGCCGGCCGGGGCCCGGGAGCCCTCCGGGAGCCAAGGTGCCACCCGGGAGCGAGGATTTTGGGGGCGGCTCCGGAGCGGCACGGAGCGGGCACCGGGGACGAGGCTGGGAAACCGTCCCCGCRAGCAGGCGATGCCGCTGGGGCGGGGAGCCCAGGTAGGACTGAAACCGCCCGAGGAGCGAACGCGGGTTTCATTTGCAATTCCACTGTTTTTTTTTTTAAAAAATGTGGAGAAACAAATCTAAACAGCTGTAAAGTAAATTACTGTTGTTTGCTGATGGCTCCAGGGAAGAGTTCTGCRATTTTAAATCAAACAAGTCCAGTTTTTTCACACGCCTGTTCGGCGGCTGTGACGGGAAGGGGGTTTCTGCCCCTCCACGCRCCCCTTTCCGGGGCTCCCGGCCCTGGGTGGGGGCATTTCACCCCCGGGTGCTTTCCGGCGTGAAGTCCCCTCTTTAGGGCGATCGCAGCCGCGCTGGGGGCTGATCTCCTCCCAGAGACACGGCGAGCCGATGGGGGGTTTGCACCGTCTCCCAGGTGGGCGAGACCCACGCGACGGGCGCAGCGAAGGCGCTGGGATCTGGCCGGCCCCAGGTTTAAGCCAGTGCGAGCGGAGATCGGCCCTGCGCTGCCTGTCGAACGCCTGGTTCGAGTCCTACAGCCGGAGGGAGAGCGAGAACGACAGGCTGGACCCTCCGCCGGCCGAGCCCAGCCGACCCACGTGAGCCTGCACCGTCGGAGCCTGGGATCATCCTGGCTCCCGTGGTGTTTACGCCCCATTGAGGCTGCGAGTGCAGAGCTGGGGCAAGGTTCAGCTCTCCGGCTTGCTGGAGCTACGTGGTGAATCTCAGCAGGCCTCTATGCGCGACCGTCACCGCTGCCGTGCCTCTGGGCGGCACGGGTCCGTGGTGGGGTGCAACGGGAGCAAGCGGGGCTGGGGAACGCCATGCACACCCAGGGGTCTCCGCCAGTTGCCACCACYGCTCCTCTCGCCACTGCCGTCAGAAGCCGGGGGAGGCGCGTTGTTAGCAGCGCTTCATCTTCCGGTAACAGCCCCATTAGTACATTTTCTCTACAACATGAAATATTAATGACATTTTGCATTTATATAGCGTCATTCATCCAGAAGTCACCTGCTGAGCTCCTGACATGAGCCAAACAACACAGCAAACTGCGAGGAGGCAGGTACACAGGATTGCGCCCATTTTCCTGCTGCACCCACCGAGGCACAGAGTTTCCTGCACTGCAGCGACACCTGGCAAGCGAGGCGTAGACATCCACAGCTGGTGGGGTCACCAGAGCTGCTCCGCTCGCTGTCGCTTATGGCTCGAGGAAGCAGGGCGAGCTGCATGCGGTATTTTGGCAAGAGGCAGAGGAAGCTGCCAAGAGACAAATCAGCTTGGCTGCTGCTGCAGCCAGGATGTCGGAGCAGGTAATTACAACAGCCGCGGGGAACCGCGGGCACCATGGGGAACCGGGCCCAGGGYGCTGCTGGGAACGGCACCCGGCTCTCGGCAGCTCCCAGCACCCGTGGGAGCTCGGCCAGCTCTGCTCGGCAGCCGGCGCGGGCAGGGGTGCAAGGACCCACCGCGGGGCCGGGGCAGAGCGGAGATCCGGGCGGCTCGAGCCAGCGTCCYGGCCCCACTGCGGGCAGGTCCTCGGGTGGAAGTCACCACAGAAACACCAAACGCTGCCCGGCACTGCTTGCACATTGCCTTTTTCTTGAAGGCTTTGGRATTACAACAAAAGTTTTTCATTTTGTAAAATAATAATAATAATATTCAGGACTTTTTTGGTCCCCTTCCTYGACAGATTTTGCAGTTTTGAAACGCAGCAAGTCTTGTGACTGTCGCTTCACACRCTTGGCACAGCTGGAGCCTGCCCACTTCTCCGCCAAGGCAAGGGCATCGCCGGGTGACGCTTCAAAGCGTCTCCCGTCCCTCCACCAGCGGCTCCTGCTATTTCAGCCAGCCAGGACAAACAGGAACCAGGGCGCTGTCGGGACGGATGCTTTATAACTGATCCAGACGTGTTTCTGCTAGGAGGTGTAACGTGTACCTCCAAAACCAAGCTGAGTAAACGACCTTGGCGGCTCAGCGGTGCTTCCCGTGCTGTTAATTAAAGAGCGGCAGCAGCGTTGCTGTCATGCAGCATCACGGTCCCCTCGGAGTGCAGATTAATGCGGCTTTTCCATGACTTTTTGAAGCTGAGCCCTCCCAGGGCGGGCTTGGCCGGAGCTGCGGGATCCCCTTTGCAGCTGGGATGGAGAGCAGGTCTGTGAGCCCGCACCCGAGTCGGTTCCCCCGAAGCTGCTGCAATATTGCTAATAATTCTGCTGATTTTGCAGGGAAGAGGCAGCCGGGGAGGGGAGCAATTCGGGGCAGTGAGGAAACCTGTCAGCCCCCGGACAGGCAGGCCCTGACACGACGGGAGGGCTCCTGCTGCGTGGAAGGAGCAAGCAGAAAACCAGGGGGAAAAGGGCTATTTTCATCTTATYAAAACAGCCTTATATTTATACCCTCCTTCAGGTCTGTAGCAAAAGATCACTGCAAAGGCTTTTACACACCAACTCAGCAGGAATCGCTTCTGCATTCACTGATCTTACATGCAGATGCTGTTTAGTAGGGCAAAAATCCCATTATTAATGCTGGATAAATATAGCAAAATAGGTTCTGGGTGAAATTATAGCCTGGTGGTAAAGGGCATGTCAGCCTAGGTGTTCTTAATGATCTCTGGGGGCCCTGACAGCCGTCAGTCAGTGCCACGGGGGAAAGGCAGGCRGGGATCTGCAAGGGGGAACAGGGCTCGCTTCCTCTCCAGGACGCCTGGGCCCCCACAGCAGTGATGCCCCGCGTGATGCGAGCGCGAGCGGCAGAAGCCCCTGCACTCCCACGATCTGCCTGGGAAGCGGGGGCAGGCTCAGCGCCGTTGGCACAGCCCAGCCACCCGCTGCTTCCTTGTTATTCAAGGGAGAAAGCACCTTGTTTGCAGACAATTAAAAAGAACCAAACAGATTAGTGAAAACTAAACACGCCAGCAGGCTGGATGCTGGCTGGACCGCTGTGAACGCCGTGCGAGCGCCCGTAGCTGTCCCGCTGCTGCCGTATCCCGGCCGAGGGCCACGGCCGCTAGCTCTCCGGCTCGGTGAGTCTGTTCTGGCGACTCCCCGTTTGCCGGCCCCAGCCTGGGCACGCGCCGGCCCGTCGCGCCCCGCGGGGGCTGCAGCAGCACTCACCCGTCCCGGGGGCTCACGTGGGCGATCA
The DNA here is from genome assembly GCF_003343035.1 of Apteryx rowi. NCBI lineage: Eukaryota > Metazoa > Chordata > Aves > Apterygiformes > Apterygidae > Apteryx > Apteryx rowi. Next base: position 1,932,526 of record NW_020450960.1, read on the forward strand.
CCCCCTCCGCATGCCGCCAGCAAAGGCAACACCTTGGAAGCCTCCTGAAAAGCCTGGGAGCTGCCCCGGGGATGCCACGGTGTCTGGGAGGATGTTGGTGCTGGGGGCTCAGCCAGGGAGAGCTGCTCAGAGCAGCAGAAGGCCCTGACAGAGATGCTGATGGCCCAGAGACAAGTGCCATGGACCTCCTGACCRCAGGCGCACGTGGGAAGAGCCAGTGCTGCCCCTGCATTGCTGCCTGGGGCTGAGCCGGGAGTCCTGGAGAAGGAAAGCAGGATGGGCAAGGGGTGATAGGGCTGATGGGCTCCCAAAGCGCAGCCCAGACCCCCAGGGCCTTGGGGGTTCCTCACCTGAAGCACTTTATGCAGTGCTCCTGGGRCTGGAGAAGGAGGAAGGCTGCAATTAAAGCAAAGATGGTGAGAAGGCGGCACTGCTAACGAGGCTGACAGCAATTAAACCGCCCTGCTGAAGCACCGGCAGGGTGAGGGGAGTGTGCTAATGAGGGAGGGACTGTGTGTCATGCTGGGGGGAGAGCTGTGCTGCTCAGCAGCCTGGCCAAGGTTTTGGGATCCAGGTTCACCAAAAAAAAGCAGTTTGCAGAAGCATGGTCTCTACCGTGCTTCCATTGCAGTTGGACCTGCAGGTCTTGCATGACCATATAGCGTGAGGCAGTCCTACACAGGCCGGGGGGACGGGCAGCTGCAGCCCCGAGCAGTCACGTAGCCACGTCCCCAAGTCACCCAGCCGGCAAAGGGACCGTGGTGTCCCAGCTCTGATGAGAGCACAGACACCCCTCGCGCGTGTGCTTTGGAAGGAACTTACTTTCCCTCATTTCAGTGTCAACTCCAAGCTGCCCTAGGAGCTGCTGACATTGATGCTTCCCACGGGGCAGGTCCCCTTCGCGTGGGCAGGACGTGGCCTGCCGCTATTCTGGGGCTGTTTAGCAGCTCCTTTACCGCAAGCCGGTACTCAAGGACTCTCTGGATTAGAGCAAGCAAACTCTCCACGGCGCAGCCTGGTAGCGGCCATCTAACATAGCCAGGACCCATTAATCTGCTAACATTTACAATTGTGGCTGCAAGGAGTAACCTAATTTCAAGCAAGAGCTTAATTAATCATGGAATCAAACTGACTCAATGAGATGGTTTGCTACTGAGGAGATAAATTTGCATGGTCAGCAGTGGCCGAGGGTGCAGACAGGGTTAGCATGGACCTACATCATCGCAGCTGATGGTGTTGTACAGAAGAAAGGCTCAGAGAGCGGACAGAGCATAGGGAAATGGAGAGGAAGACACCAGGGCAGACCCATTCCTGGAAACCTTCTGCRCTGGGGAGCAAGTGAGGGGGCACGGAGGTCAATGGAGATGCTGCTGTGGTATTTTGCCGCATGAGGCCACTGGTTTTGGCAGAAATAAGAGCATTCTCCATCTGTCCAGACCATGAATCCCTGAAATGATGGCAAGGGAAAAACATGGAGGGCAAAATCATAAGCTGGAAGGGACCATGGGCAGTCATCTAATCCTGGAATCCACCAGTGATGGAGATTGCCTCGTCTCCCTAACACTGGGAGAGGAACGTCTTAACCCTTCTGGAAAGCAGGCGGTAACCTGCTGACATGGGTGGGTGAGGACTACCCAAAAACCAGGCTGCAATGCTGAAAGGGGTCAGAATCCCAGGAGGCCTCTCAAGAAGCGGGAGCAGAGAGTCCAAACCTCGGCTTGGACCCAGGGGCCTGGTTATTGCTGTGTTGCGTGGTTTGGCCAAACGATCATCATGCAAGCAACATCTTTGCCCTCGCAGCTGACCTTGGTGGCATTCAAATGGGCGACCTGCAGGTCAAAGTCTTTATATGCTATTACCACGCTTCTGAGTCATGCCGGTCCCCTGGCAGGTTATATTATTTTGAAATGGCAGCTAAACGGGAAAGAGGTCGTGCTCCCAATACAGTGACAATAGGACATGACAGCACTTTTCTGAGTGATTAAGCCTCAGGTGATGTTGGGGCTACGAGACAAGTGGCTGAAGGCTGAAAGATTTTAATCACCCTGGACATGTCATTGCTTCCTCGCAATCCATCCTGCTGGGGTGGGCTTTTATTGCAAAATGGAAATGGTATTAAAAATAATCAAGTCAAATCTGTGCACCTACCAGTTATTCGTGCCGCTGGTACCGCTGTTAATAATTGCCCAGAGCAGCCTGTTGGCCCTCAGAGATCATCTTGTAATAAATAAGATCTGGTACCTCAAAATAACACCCTCAGGCTGCCTGGACAAGCATCCCTGTCCGTGCTGGAGGTGAGCAGGGAGGAGCTGCAGTGCAGCAGACGCTAGATGGCATTGGAAGAACGCGTGTGCCGCGCGGCCGAGGCTTCCCCGGCCTTCCTCTGGAACAATCTGGCAAAGGAAAGCAGAAAACTCAGGATGACAGAGCAGAAAATGTCTTTGCTTGGGAGAGGATGCTAGCTAACCTTCAGCCCCTCGCAGCAACCTTGCAACGTCACGTCTGCCCAGCTCCAGCTTTCCGGGGGCCCGCGCTTCCCAGGGCCGCCCGGCAATCGCGTGAGCGCAACCAAGCTGAAGGAGCTCCGTGCTTAGTCTCTTTGCTGAGCTAATAAAACAGTTTTCCCCAATGCTGTTTTTTTTTTCCCAAGGAGCTGCAGGCTGGACCCTGCAAAGCCCTGCATGGCAAGTCCCTGCTCACACGGGAGCCCGGCTGCGCCCGGCTGCACGGGCATCGCCTTCTGCGGGGGGCTCAGCTGGCACCTGCCCTGCCGTTGGGCTTGCATTTGCCTCTTCTTTGGGAAGTTCACCCCGGATGTCCCCGCTCCAGAAGCACTGCTGTCCTAAATCAAGCCCTTGCCTCACCGAGTCCCTTTGCCCGCCCCGGCCGGCTCGCGCTCCCCGGGGAGGGCACCCGCTTCCCTTGCCGCGAGCGGCGATAACCTAACACCGAAAGGAAAAAGCTCAACGTGTTTAGAGCACACCCGGCYGCCTGGCACTCGCGGTGGCTACTAGGAGCAGAGCTTTTAAGGCAGTTCAAAGCTGAAGGCTATCGCTGAGCCGCCCTTCCCCTGCTGGCACYGGAAACCTGCTAACTCCCTTCGTACCAAAGGGGAGATTTTTCTCCCGCAGGCTGCGCACGCGCTTTCCCACCTGCCAGCAGACGGCGGGCTGAGCCGGGCCACCGGGAGCCGTCCCGTGGGGCCCCGGGGGCTGCAGCCCACTCCCAGGCCCCGGCGCTGCTCCGGCTGCTTCCAGCTGCTCCTAGGAGAGCTCCCGAGCTGCTGCTGCAGACGGAGCTGCCGGCCCGGGCGCCTCGCTGGAGGGAGAGGAGGACACCGGAGGGAGCATCACCGCGGCCCGGGGGGGGGGGGACGATGCACACCCCTCGCTCTCGCGGCTCCCGCAGGAGCCCCCTCGCTGCCCCCTCTCCCCCCGTGCCCGAGGGCTGCTCTCGCAGGATCTGCCCCGCRGCTTGTTGTCACCCCTGCGCGTGGATCTGGTCCTAACTGAGCTTCGCTKCTACTGCTGCAGCCCCGCAGCCGCCGAGGAGGCGAATCCGTGGCTGGTTTGCTCCCCAGGAGGAGGCAGGGCAGCAGCTCCGGGTCTCCACCACCGTCCTCGCTGGGATCCCTCTGCTCGCCYGGACGCCTCTCCCCAATTCCTGCCCTCCGCACGTTTCGCTCCAGCTGTTTCTTCCCCCCCCGCTCAATCCCCCTCTCGAGATCAGCCTCCCAAGGTCTGTTTATCTATCTGTCCATCCATCCGTCTACATCTCTCTCAGTAGCTCATCCCCTCGCCGGGCTGTTCATCCGGAGCGCGTTAGGATTTATTTGTCTTGCCGCAGATCCCCAAGGCCGGCGCAGCTGGGGGCCCTCGTGCGAGCAGCCACGCGAGCCTGAGGCGAAATGCCGAGCGTCCTCGCGACGGAGACGCCTGGCAGCTCCTCGGGGCAGAGGAAGCCGCAGGCACCCGGCACCGTCCACCCGGCCCTGCCACCTGAATGGGGCTGCGACGGGGCCGTCTCGCTTGCCTTCGCCGGCACGGTGAGTATTCCAGCTCCGGCTGTGACTCGGCGTGGGACACAGGCTTCCTGCCAGCCTTTCCTTTCCCATCTCATTGCTGGCAGCGGTGACACCTTCTCTCCCCGGGCCCAGCTGCCCCCTGCACCCCATGCTTGCTGCAACCTGATGGGGAACGTTAGGGCCRGGGAGACGCGCAGGAGGGTCAGCACACGTGCACCCTGCGCACCGGTGCGCCATGCACACGCTCCGGCCCCGGCCCTTCCTCCTGCAGCCCGAGCACGGCCCGTGACAAGCCCGGTTTTGCCGTCCAGCRCACAGCCTGCACCCCCCTCAGCAGCGGGATGAGCCGCTTCCCCGCCACGGAGCAGCCCTAGGTGACCTGCTTGGCAGGGACGAGGCAGCCCCGGGACGCGGTTCGTGCCTGTTTAGTGCGTGCAGTGCTCCTCGCAGCTCTGCTGATCTGTAAACACCGGGTCAGAGCCCGAGTCTATTTGCAGCAGTGGGGATCAGCCGGGCTCTCTCTGCTCTCCTTCGACTGCTTCCCGTCACCTGTCAGGCTCCTCCTGCACTCGGCTAATCAAAAGGACAGTATCTCCTCTCCCACACTCCCCCAAATCAGCTCCCGATTCCCTGCTGAGCTGAGCTGACTTTTGCGTTTTGTCTCCTAAATTATGCATCATGCAGAAAGTCAAACAGCCACAATACGTCCCTTGATTGCTGCTTGCTCTCTCCCAGCCAGCCCCCACCGCGCAGCTCCCGTCCCCTCCGCGCAGCTCCCGTCCCCTCCGCGCAGCTCCCGTCCCCTCCGCAGTGTCAGCAGGCAGATGGCAAGACACTGTCTGCAGCCCGTCCACTGCCTTCCGAGCATTCCCTCCTGGAGACACTCGTGGAAGAGATGGTTTCGGCACAGCATGGCAAGGCTTTGTGTCTCTCTCCTCTCGCAGGGGAGCAGTGGATGCTGCTGGCTGTTGAGGGCCCAGCTCCAGGGAGCTGCTCCCCGATCTGGATGCAATTCCCGCAGCAGCAGCTCCAGCCTGTTCCCTTCCCTGTTATGCCTCCCTCTGGCCAGTCCTGCCTCCTTTCCCACCGGGGTCCACCCCACACACTGTGCGTTTTTCTCACCTGCTTTCCTGGCCTTTGAGCAGGGTGACAGGTACCGGTGCTGATGTCCAAACATCCTCACAGGCACCCGTGCCGTTTGGCTCAGCTTTGCTCGGAGATCTCTGCCAAGCAAACCAACATTACAGCATTCTTCCAAAGACTAAAAACTTGCTCACCCTCTAAGAAAAGTCCTTGAGAAAAGAGACCATCCTCACCCCACCTGGCCGGCCCTGCCAAGCCAATCCGTGCCGCTATTTAGAGCTCCTTCCTCCCTTCCCAAAGGGCTGAAATGCCTCTGTCCCCGCATGCCTCACGCAGCCAGCCCTCACCCGCTCGCTGCCGTTCCTCCTCGCCTTGCCCTTCCCTACAGAGGCCAGAGCGATGGAGGGACCTGGACCTGGCTACCCGGGCCACCTCCACGCGGGAAAAGCTCGCTCACACCGCTCCTGGGGACTCGGGACGAGAGTTTCGTGAACTGAAATCCGAAAATGGCCTAGACTTGGCTCAAAGCAAGAGATTTCACATCATCATGTTTTAAAATGTCAACACTTTAATCAGCTGCCATTTGAAGCTGGAAGGGGTTTATTTGGAAAACAGCTAACAAACTGCTTTGCCCCTTTCTCTTTTCAGTTCGGGTTGAGAAATTTGTTCAAGCTGACCTTTTCCCTCCTGCGCCCAAAAATAGTTTCCATTCCGTATTGACATTTCCTGAAAAAGGGGGCGACATCCCCCAAAACACCAGCCAGCTGTAGGGATAGCGTTGTGCTTAGTTAAACCTCACCACGCCAAAGCAGGGAGGAGCTGTGCATTAGCTGCCTTCGGCGGAGAGATTACTGCCCCGGGCAGAGAGGGGTCTGGCAGACGCCTGGCACCTGCGATGAACCTCTGCCTCCGAGTCCCGCTCGCTCCGCTCCCCTTCGCTGGCCACGGACACGGCTCAGTCACTGGCCAGAGCCGAGCTGTCCCGCCGCCTGCCAGCCCRGCCGGGTGGGAACGCTCTGCTCGCAGAGACCTGCGGCTCCCAAGCCAGGGCACAGACCCCGCTGCCTGCAGACACCCAGATCTCGAGGAGGGCTTTCCGCGCGTGCATGGACGCGCGTGGCAGCCAGCACCCGAGCGGCTCAGCCGGCGCCTCCCCCTGCTCCTGGGCGCCCGCAGTCACCTCGAACGGCCGCACGCAACAGCACATCTTTCCCCGAGTTTCTGCAGGGCTCCAGCAACATCTCAACGCCTCTTTATTAATCTAGAGGGCTCAGCGGCATTCATTAGGTATCAGTCTGGGACGCGCAGCAAACACAATAGGACAAACGACACTTAATGAACTGGATATTCATTCAATCCATCATCCCCCRGCTTGGCTGGAAGGAGCAGCTGATTGCATCTTGCTCCGAGCGGGAATGGCTCATCCTCCCCGCTGTGCCTGCGGGAGATGCGGYGCTCCCCACGCACACGCCTCCAGCCCCGGCGGCGAGGCAGGGCCGGCGGGCGGGAGGAACCCCGGAGAGCAGGGACAGGTCCGGGAGTTGCTCTCCCCACGGCGCGCTGGAGACGCGCTGCCGCCTGGGAGCAGGACGCCGGATCACGGTGGGCGGTTTGCTGCTTTGCCTGATGACAGRTGCCGCTCCGCGACGAAGGCACAGAGTCGATAAAGCAGTTATAAAGTGCACTGGACGGTTCATAAAGGTGAGGTTATTGCTCTGCCTTGCTGCCCGACGCAYGGCCCGGGAAGGCTGGGCTCGGACCTCCGCGCAGCCGGCAACGCCTCGGCCTCTCCTTCCTCAGCCTGCTGTTCGTGAGGACATTTATACCCCAGGAAATGACACTTGGAGGAGACTCGAGCATCGATCTGCTCCTGCCGCCTCCTCCCCCTTTCGCATCGCTCGGGGCGTTGCATTTTTCTTTCAGGAGCAGAGGTGAGCAGGAGGGACAGATTCATCGGATTTTCTTCCCCAGCGTTTGCGGGGACAGGAGAGCTCCCTTCGGGGGCCACGCGACGCATACCATCGCACAGCCTCTCCCTCCCTTTTCCACTACCTCCTTCATCAGCATGAAGCATCACCTGAACGGTCGGTGTCGAGTCAGGGTCGAACCCGGGCTCCGGCTGGGAGCGGGACCTGCCGGCGCCGGGGTCGAGGCGGTGGCCGTGGGACAGGGGAGCACCGACGGGGCGCAGGGCTGCACGCGAGGCCGGGAGCCAGGCCTGGATTCATGGCTTCACGCCGGGGCCGAGCCCCTGCCGAGATGGCGGGAGGCGCATACCCGCCGTGCCTCAGTTTCCCCGCGTCGGGGGCACGACAGCCTCGCTGTGTCTGCACAAGCCCATAACAGCGCAGCCCGGATTTGGGTTAGACACCGTAGACCCCCCGTACCACTACCAGCGATGAGCAGCATTTCCAGCCCCCGTTTGCCTGCTTCTTCTTAGCCCTTTTTTCCAGAAGCGTCGCTCCGTCGCCTTCCGGGGCCTCTCGGGAAGGAGCGAGGCGAGGCGGCAGCGGGAGCAGCTGGCGAGGATCGCGGGGGGGACGCGGGACTGCYGTGATGGACATCTCCGCGTCCCAGTGGAGACAGGGGAATTCATGTCACGCCGCGCTTGCAAGAACACTGCTTCTCCTTTCTGGTCCGTGATTAAAGTGAAAGCGAGAGAGAGAAGAAAACAAACAAGGTGAAGAAGAAGGGCTTTGCCCACGGCGCGGTCCCGCCGGCACCCTCCCGATCCGCGCCCGCTGACCCACGCGGCGTTTTCCGAGGGGGCAGCTCTGCTTGCCAGGGGCGCCACGACCGCCAGCGTTCGTCCGAAAGGAAAACCCCCAGTCCCAGTTATCTCAGATCGAGGTGGCGCCTGCTCAAAGGTTTTTAGCATATCGGTTAAATCTCCAGTCTTATCCATCCTTTTTATTGTAAGGCTGCCGGAGTCATAACTCTGAGCTCTTACACTCCAGGATAATTTCTTGCTCTAAACGATACAGTGAATTTCTTCACAATTTGCTGACTTGAAGGAAACGCTTCTCCAGATAGGTTATGTTGGGTAATTATTGTATTTCAGCTGCTGGAGATGGAGGTTCCAACCACCCTGTGCTCTGTGTGTGTGTGTTAAATTAATGAAAGCAAARCCAGAGGAAGCACCCGAAAAAAAACGCAGGAAAGTCAAAGGCCAAGATGTCCCATGACGACGACTGGTTTTGGAAGTCTCTGTGCTGAGGTGGCCGCAGCGAAACACCTCCGGTGGCGCCGGCACCCCAGTGAACCAAGGTGGCCTCCAGTCAGACAGCTCACAAGAGAAGCGGCCAAAAACTACTCATCCCTTCTGAGCATCTTCTTTTAAATTGAGTTGAACGTGACAAAGGCCACCAGGATCACCTGCAGCCTGACCTCAAAATACAACAGCGATCATTTTGTCATGACCCCCCGTCTCCCAGAGGAGATTTGCACCACCAGAGCAAGAAACCTCTAACAGCATTTACTCAAACGACTGTCCTGAATTAACACCTGGCGCCTGAACACCCACAAGCCCAGAGAGGTGTTTGACATAGTTATGAAGTCTGTGGCTCTGAGCCATCCCTAATTACTGGCGTAATTATCACATGGACAGGGCGATAGGGAGTAAATCAGGGAGGCTCTCACGGCACCGTCAGTCGCAAGTGCCACACGAACGTCCACCTCCGTCGCGGCTGGACCTTGTGAAGGGCTCAGGGATGTTTTCTCTAGACCTGAATTTGACAGGCCTAGAGTGACCACACAGGTCCAGCAACCAGTTTCGGCATGAGCAGCTGGTGCTGAGCAGGATGACGGAGCTCCAGCCATCAGCACGGCTCCAGCGGCACCGGGCAGCACGTGGCACCGCAGACCAGGCTGCTCCGAGGCCTCTTGAAACGGCAGAGCAGCAGCTGGTCTCCTTTGCGGAGCAAGGGAAAGCTCGAGCCAGAGAAAGACGTTCCACAGAACCTAATAATCCTTCAGCACGGCAGAGGAAGGAGAACGGGATCAAAAGCATCCTCCCTGCCTTCTAACTCATTGACGGAGACTCTGGAGCCCTGGCCTTGGGATGCTCCTGGCTTTGGTGCAGTGCTACTGTCGTCTGTGGTGTGGCACGTCAATTATGGCTCAAAAAAAGAGGGGGCAGATCGCCCTGGCTGGGGGAAAAATTAGATCTGTCCGCCTTTCATCCGCACCCCACAGTTAGCCGCCTGCCGTTCTCTATTCTTACCCCTTCTGATAAAGGCAARCCGTTTCCTCCTCCTGCAATTGAAGCCTGGAGCCGCGGGATCACGTGGACATGAGGAACCAGCCGGCAGCGCCGAGCGAGCGGCTGGCCAGCCGGTGATGGATGGAGCAGGAGGAGTTACACCCCAGCTCCCGGCCGCACGCTGCAAGGCACAATCCCGCAAAGGAGGCTTTCAAGCTCAGCGAACGCGTCGGGTATATAGAGCTCCACCACTTCTTGCAAGCGGAGAAGGTCAGCCTTGGTTCGTGCTTGATGCGGGAACTGCCGTAGCCCAGACGATCATGGCCAGCGGAGGGAGCGTTTGCTCATTTGCGTTGGCACCGAGTGGAGGTTTCTGCCCTGGCGAAGAGGGGAGAAGGAGCTCTGGTAGGAAACCTACTGGGTTCCTGCTAGAAACAGCTGGGTCCAGCTCAGCCTTCACRACAACGCCCAGTCCAGACAGCATAACGCAAGTTCAGCAAGTGCAATAAGGYGGCTTTTGGGTCCATCTCTACTGATGTGAAACCAGAACAGCAGAGCTAACCTGGGGACCAAGAAAGTTTGGGGAGCCACCAAGGAGACAGCAGACTCACCTGGCGATGCTCAGAGCTYCCATGTGCTGCAGGAAGACCTTCTTTGCACATCGGGCTTTCGGATGGGCGTTGCTGATGCTCTGAGGCTGCCTTTGCCTCTCAACCTCAGACGTGGATGTCTCCGGTTCAAGGAATTAACCAAAACCAAGGTTTCCAAGGACAACGGAGGAATGCAAGAGGGAGCACTGGGCAGGTGTCTGTGTTTCTCTAAACACATCCAGTCCCCCGTGCGTTCAGGGGCAGAGGCAAGCCTGGATTACAGCCCCGAACAGCCCCACGTGCCCTGGGGCCAGGCTGCCGGGGAYCCCGCAGAAGCGGATCTGCTCCACCTCCACGCCAGGCCCTCACCTCTCCCCAGCTCCGGCACGGAAAGAGGGGCAGTCCCTTCCACGTTCTGCTTTTCTGCTCTCTGTCTTTCCACAGCGTTGTTTGAATTTCTGCCACTCCAAGGATCTTGATGCTGAAACAAACTCAACATTAACACTGCTAAAACCTAGGAAAGAAAAAACCTGGACAAGTACAGCCTCCAGACCTACCTCCTGCTTTCCAGTAACCAGCCACTGGCTTCAGGTGGAGCCAGACCATGTCTCTGGTCTCCTTTACAGCAGTTAGCCCAGACCACAGCAACTGCAGCCGGCATGACAAGCAGAGGGCCATGTGTTATTAATTGGCTGGCAAAGGCATCCTTATTCCCAARCTTCCTCCTAGCATGTTGCTCGTGCCGGTTCAGTACAGCTGCAGGAAATCAGCTTCATTATCATGAAGGATTCCAAGAGCTCTTCCCAGAAGAGACACTCAGAAACAGCCCTAAAAGACTCATACAGAAACAAAAATCCAATAAAAGTTCGCTCATTGCTTTGCTCCCGGTCAACTTTCCCACACCGATGCCTGAGCTGGACTGTCATCCACGTGCTGCAGGATGAGGCTTTGTGTTTTAGGACCTGGGACCGATCTCTCCCAAGCAGCAGGGATCACACGTGTCCTCTTGCTCTTGCCTTTAAGTTAAGGATTTATGCGCCTAGAGGCATGGCTCTGTGCGGCTCACCGCTGTGTTACGCTGGGGGTGCTTCAGCGTACCGGGGAGAGGCTGGGGCGAAACGGCTATGGGGAGGGGAAAACAGCCAGCTCGCTCATCCGCACAGCTCCGAGTGGGTAATTACATAGCACTCCTTGCTGCAGGTTCATGCTTGACTGCAATCAATATAACCTTTTAAAATTAATCTACTTTCTCCTCTCTTTTGCACACAAATACAGTTGCTGAAACTCCTCCATTTCCACGACGTTGGGAAAAAAAMCCTCCCTCATTGGAATGCCTTCTTTTAACTATAGACTTTATTACTTTGGGCGGAAATTAAATTAAAGGCTATTTTTTCTAGGATATTGGGAAATAAAGGTTATTTCTATTGCCTAATCACTGCTTTGTTGTACGTGCAAGCAAGCGCCAAGCGGACAGAGCAGAGCAGTCGGGACAGCTGGAGTCCGTTCCCAGTGCTCCCGGTCATTCTGCCTCGAAACGGGGAGAAAATTGATGCCAAAAGTTCGCAGCCACAGAGCTGCGCCCCGGGTCCGCCGCCGGAGAACGGGGGCAGCTGTCCGCCGCGCTGGAGGGCGGCGAGAGACCCGGGCAGCTCGGCTCAGCTCCCGCCCGGCCCTCGCGCTGCCCCCGGCCGAGCCGGCAGCGAGGGGCCGCTGCGGCAAGCGCCGGCGCGGGGCCACGGCGCTTTTGCATTTTGCTCTTGCTCCTTATTTCTAAGTATCTGAGCGAAATGAGCAGTGACAGCCGTTGGGCTAGATAGAGAGGGCTGCTGCACCAGAGCTGACGAATTGATAGGGAAAGGACGACAGGCCCAATTTACACATCACCCTTCTGCTTCGTACTTAAAATAAAAAAGTGGGTTTTCTTCCCCGTTCCTTTTTCCAGAAGCGAATCTCAGTCCCTTCCTAACCCCCCCGTGTGTGGCTGCGCCCCTGGGGACTCCGGCTGCGAGATGCCGGGCGAGYGGAGGAGGGAAGAGCGCTGGAGCGGGCAGCAGAACGGGAAGGGGGGGAGCAAGGGGCCGCTTCGGCTCCCTGCGTTTGCCAGGGTGCCAGGGGACGGCTCCGGATCGTGATTGAGAGGGACACCTTGTCAAGCAGCTTATTCCCGTGTGCACATCTTTAAAATAAATAACTAAATCGAGCATGGGTAAAAGGGTCGTTACACAGGCTGATGTGATGGGAGATGCCTCCACGGAATCATTCTCTAAAAGCGAACTCACAGAGAGAAATACAACATCACGGTCAGCCCGCAGTGCTTCAGGACCAGCAGCCAAGCCTCCCATGCGACTGCCTCAAACAGGGAAGGAAAGGGATTTAAAAAACTAGCCTGGGCTTTTGCATTCGGCTCAGGCTGAGACGTGCTCGGTAGGTTGCTCCTTTTGCTTCTGCTCAGTTGGTGCCATCAGCCGAAGCTCCTCTTCCCCCCCGGCCCTCGTGCCCGCTGCAAAGGGCACCTGCCTTTTCTTGTGCCGTTCCGCCAGGGCTCGTCCCAGCAGGAGCGGCGCTTCCAGCCAGGCTCTCGGTGCCGGAGCCTGCGCAGCCGGGGCGGAAACGCCAGCCTGGCTGCCCGCGGCAGAGGCGAGCAGAGCGGAGGGCACCCAGCTTCTCAGAGGGTCTCACGCCGAGCCTCCCCGGGAGAGGACGCAGCCCGCGCACGGYGCTCAAAGCCAGGCGGGGGGCTGAGGGCAGAGCTGGGAACAGCAGAGAGCCCTGAGCTGGGAGACACRGGCACCGCTTCCCACGCGGACGGTGACCTTCACCAGAGTCCGTTGCCCTCTGAGCCTCAGCTTCTTCCATCTGCAAAATCACAGTTAATGACCAATTTTCTCTGTCAAATGCTTTAGGATSAGGGCAGAAGGGCCAGGCAAGGCGAAGGGTTACCCGCGTCTCGCGTGCTCCCAGCCCGTGACACGCGCGCCCAGGGCGACGGGCGGTCCACGACGGACCTTGCCAGCCATCGCTCGCTCTTACTTCTCCGGCTGCGGAAAATAGGACTGAATCGCCTGGAACAAAACCAACAGCATGTTCCTTTTCTTTTCCATTCTATTTTTATCCTCCTCCCAATGACAGATTGAGGGCTTCAAAAACAGCCCCGTGAACTCTCTCCTGTTCCCCGCCATGGAAATTACTGCACAGCGGTTCAAAATGGGAGAGCAATTTGCAAAACAAATAAGTCTCAGATTAGCTAACAAGCGGCAGGCTGACCTTACAGGGACCCTTTCATTAGGAGACACTTATTTCCTGATACTTCTCTACGGAGCACCGATTAACTGCATCGGGACGGAGGCAGATACTTCATACTGTTTTAATGATTTAAATATATGCCCCTATTTGGCTCTTAATCTTAAAAAACCTTAAGTACAGTAATTGTCACAATCCCAAAGCCAGTCATCTCTCTACCTAGTAGTTCATGTCTACTTTCCCCTTTCCACCACAAAGTTTAATCTGTTAATGTGCTTCTGATGTCGCAGCATTTTCCCCTGTTAATGCCAACCCATTTAAACGCGTGGCACCGTCCACCTGGGTGAACGGGGACAACTGAAGCAGAGCAAAGGAGAAGACTAAGTGATCAGCAGTTACACAGGAAGCTCACGAGCTCTCTCGTCCGSTTCCCCTCCAGCTTCCTGAAGTACCATAAGACAAGGAGAAGCGCTCCGGGTGCTCTCCCAGCCACTAGCTGATGTCAGGGCTTTATCTTCTCCTCCTCTTTATCTCCTCTTCCTTCTCCCTGCATCTGCAAACACAGAAAGCAAGAGCCGTACCTCCAGCTCGTAGGAGTAAGGGGGAGAGGAGCACAGCGGAGGCCGGCCAGCCCGTGCTCCTGCCCGGGGGACGCTGCTGTAGCAATGCAGCTCCTGAGACACGTAGGGAGGTTTTCTGGGACAGGTTAGAGGCCTCCGGAGGAAATGTCTTCTACAGGGATGTTCCCTAGCCTGTCCTGCTGGAGGGTTCCCTGCATTCAGCCCACCTTTGACTTTCTGGAAGCACRTCCCCTCCCCAAGATCTCAGAGGGGTTTGAAAAAGGAAAGAGGAAAATAATACYAGTAAGGAAACCACGGCCACAGCAGGAATGATTCTATCCAAGGTCCTTCAGGAAGCAAGTGGCAGGACAGACTCCACTGTCCTGTCCTGTCCTCCAGCTTTCCCCCACTACCCACGAGCTGCAAACCTCACACGTTACGTCGATGTACCTCCGACTGGCATGTAATTTAATTACTGCATGCTTAAAAGATTAAATCCACGATTAAAAGAATTTATATGGATTAGCACAGGATGATTTTAAATCACTGCCAGTTCACGGCAAAGCAAACCGGCAATCTGCGACGCGCAGCAAAAGCACCGGTGATAGAGGGCTCGGCGAGAGCCCTCGCCCGGCACCTAGCGCCTGCGAGCGCCGCCTGCTCCGCGGCTTCGGGAGCGAGCGAGGGGTTGATCTGGGAGGAAGCACAGGGGCCGGGAGGAGGCAGAAGGAACTTTGCTGGATTAGGACCCCGGAGCCCAATATGCAGCTGGAGCCCAGCGCGTCCGCAGAGGGCGAGAGCACCCGGGATCAGGGCTGCGCTGCTGCAAACCACGCGGGTCTGCAGCGCGGGGGCCGCGGCGAGGGCAGGGGCTGGTCTCCCCGAAYGCGTCCGTCTCGCCCGCGGCGCCCGTCCATCACTCCACGGCGCGCACCTCTGCCCCAGAGCAGTCCTCTCCGGAGCCTCCAGCCACGAATTGCACTTGGTTGTTAAAGCCCATCTGTTAGGCGTCTTAAGTCACTTACTAGAGGTTCCTTTACAAGGAAAAGAAAACAARCAAGCAGCTGGATGAGGGGGAAAAGAAAGCAAGCAAACTTTGCAGATTTACCAAACAAACYGGTTGACGCGGATTTCGCGGTCTCCGGCCGAAGCGGCGTTGATAAACGCGCCGAGGAAGCGCCTTGGTTCCTCTCCCGGGAGGTGAGAAGGCGAAAGCGAGATTTGTTTTCCCGTGCTGGGAGGGGAAGGGGGACTCAAGGGGGCACTTTCACGCAGACACCTCTTCCAGAACAGCCATTTCCAACCCCCCTTGCCTTCACCGCCCAGCACCCCCAGGCGCTGCCAGGACAAGCCAGCGCACCGGCTCCGCTCSCTCGAGCAATCATTTTGCGACATCTCTCAACAGATTCTGGTTTTCTAAACGGCGACTGGAGTAAACGCCTCTTCCCTCTCCTTCCCTACAACCCTAAAGCCTACGGCAGCTCTGCTGACATTAACGCTCAGGCTCGTCCTTGCTCCTTCCGTAACTGCGTGCCTTGCTCGGCTGCCGAGCTCTCCGGCAGCCGGAGGAGCGCGGTGGCGGGTGCAGCCTGGCGCCATCCCTTGCAAATCCCCCATGGTTGGATTTGGTGCGAGACGCCAGCCAAGGACGCCGCCGCTGCTTAGCTTTGCGTTCCTTTAGCTCTCCTCATTAACACCGTTAAGCTACGACGCCGAGAATAGCTCCGCGGACCCCAAACCGCCATGCTGCCACCGCGTTTAGGAGCTGTTTGGTCTCTCTGTCTGCAGCTTTGCAGTGTGGGCACTGTGCAATCTGTTTGATTTGAAATATTAGTGAAGAGATTAAAAACAGTGCTCATGATTTTGTGATGCATATGGTAATTAAAGTGTTACATTGCAATTATGATGTAATTAAACTGTGGGATGCTCTTCAAGATGCAATTGCCACTCATTTGCATAACTGACGGATTTGCTTATTATCACCCTTTTAATATATGTATTAAAAAGAGCATCAAGAGCGTCAGCTACAGAGGCTTGCAGCAGGTCTGCCCAGCACCCAGCCTTCCTCCCGCACGCCTTGGGGGTCCGGGCTGCACCCCGCTTCCCCAGGGTCACCAGTTCTCCTCCCCAGCGCCGACGGACATGTGATTGACCTCAGCCGGCTGCGGCGTTCTGCTCCGGGACTCGGCAGCGGTTCACACTGACCCGGCAGCCTCCCTAAATCCCAGCAATTAGAAGACACACATTTTGGAGCAGATGCACCTGCAGGCTGACCGCAGGCCCACCCAGCCTGCCCCCAAGGCTGGGGCTCCCAGCGGATCGACTCGCTCAGCCCCTCCAGGCCTCCTTCCTCCCCCCCAAAGCCCTGCCAAGCTCTTCCCTGCTCTTAGCCTCCGGGCTCTTTTTCCTGAGAAAGGGGGCTTCCCATATTGCAGCCTCCCAAGCCAGTTCACAGAGATTTGCCTTTCAAGGACACTGTCTCGGTCTTCCCGTCTGGAAAGCCACATGTTCACCCCTCCAAATTTGACCTTTCCAGGCAGGCAATGAATGTCCCCAGAGCCTCCTATATTCAGCAGCTACAAACTTGCTGCGCGCCGTCTCCTACATCATACACACATCAGGGCCACGGCTGTCACAGGCGGACCAAGGTACAGTCAGTAAAAGGGACACCGGATGTACAACAATCGTCCTCAGTCATGCAAAGACCCTTCTGGATCTGTAAATGTGCTAATTACAGGTATTGAAAAAAATAACTTTCTAAAACACGACTTTCTTTTTTTTTTCTTTTTAAACTCACCAGAACTTCCTCGGAGGAGCTAGAATAAAATTACCCTTAGATTTGGCCTGTCCATAACTTCACCTTATCCCAATCAGGTGGCTCTGTAATCATACCTAATACATGCCGAGGACGCAGGTACACGCAGAGGCAACCCTGGAGTCATGGCTTAGGAAGAAAAATCTTCACTGAAAGCCAAATCCTCTGTCTGGACTTTGCTTTTATCCAGAGAAGGCCATGCCTTAAAACATCTTTGACAGCTGGTAATGCCTCAATCTGACTCACTGAAGAGTGCACAAGAAAAGCAGAAAGGATTTTTAAAATGGTTCCTTTTATCTGCTGTTTTAACCTGCACTGAGAAACATGAGATTCCTGAAAACGTGACGTCTGGCATTCTGCAGAAATGGATCTATCAGAGATACAACGGTGCTGCTTTGAGAGGCTCAGGGGTTCAGCTCTGAAAGGTGCAAAGGGTTTCATCCCCCCCGCGGCAAGAACTGGGAGAACATGCACAGGTTTAATTCCTTGCACCGCAGCTGGGCACAGAGCACCGTGCTGGGATGGCATGAAGTCAGGACTCAGAGCAACTCGCGTGATCAAACCTGAGAGAGAACGGGTGAACTGCCAGGTTTGCCACTCAAAACGTTGTGCATTTAAAAAAACCCAAACATTTGCCTTAGCATAATTGCCTTTCCACACTATATCTTTGCTTTTACTATGGATTCTGTTAGCCTGCCTAGAAAAAAAAAGAATATTGATTTAGGCAAATAAAACTAACTCAGTTTAGGAATTCCCTGCTGGGATCTGAACACGTCCATCTGGTCCAGGATTGCATCCCTGGCTGCAGCCGGTACCAGGTGCCTCTCAGCAGCCCAGCCCTGATAACAGCGTACCAGGGCTCTTCCACGGCTGCTGGGAGGAAGTCAGCTTCTTTTTCATCAGCAAATGCTCTTTGGTAAAAACATAAAGCGTTTTGCTACGTGCATTGGTGAAATTCCAGCAACTCTGCCTGCGGGCATTCCAGTAGTCAGTAAGTCTTACAAAACAAGTACAAAACGAGTGAGCTGAGAACGGCCCTTCTGGTTCTGAAACGTTCTTTGGAATTCTGCTTCAGAAGAAATTTCAGCTTTGCCTTTCGTTCTGTTCTGCGAGGAACCAATTTGAAAATCACAGACCGACTTGCAAACCAGCAAATCTGGCATGCACGGCTCCGAGCAGCTGCCCAGGCGCCCGGCAAAGCCTTCCTGCGCTCGCTCCGTTAAAAGCAGGGGAGGGGAAAGGAAGGGGCCCCTCGGGTGCTCGCTTTTCAAACGCATGTGTGACTCTCATTAATCTTCAAGGGAATACGATAACTGCAGGCCTAACTCACTGAAGATTTAATACAGCTGAAGCTTGATTTCAGTTATATAAGAACTTGTCAAAGTTAGGAATATAAGTCATAAGTGAAAAGATTTAGATGTATGGCTCTACGCTTCTCTCTCTTTTTCCCTTCTCCCTTAAAAAGGAGGTAGTCACGAGGCAGCAGCGCTAACCGTGGGTAATTGGTTTGACTATGGGGTCAGAGAGTCAGCACTGCTTTTCTCCAGCTGGCAGTAACTTCTCAGCATTACCCCCACGTACGGCYGCGAGTGGCTGCGTCGCGAGGACGCGGAGACGGCGTTTGGCACCTGGTGTCGCTCTGCCCGGGGCACGGACGCAGCTCCTGGACTCTGCTGAAGGCCACGAAGGCGTCAAGGGAGGAGGCTGGTACACACCGTCCAGAGGATCGTGCTCATGCTGCTGACTCAAGGAATGGCAGGTGATTAAGGTCTATATCAATCAGGTCAAACACCAGCTCATCAATTGCTGGCCCCCTGTGAGTCATGATCTCTAAGAAAAAAAACATTTATAGTAATTTAGAGGCAGGCAGAGGAAAAGCTGTTTCCCTTCCCTCTGAGCTACAACAGATCTATGATCAGGCTTTTCAAACCTCAGCATTCCCATGATAGCCAGTGTGTTAGGCCTGGAGGCGTAAATAAATGACTCTTCACCAGATTAAAAGATATATATGACAGCTGAGAAGTGCTGTAGCTGAGCCACATCTGCACTGAGCATGAGTTGGGCAACAGACTGCGGATGCCGTGAGAGCAGCCACGGGGCTCGCTTGCACCAGCGGAAGCAACCAGGGACCCACATGTGCTCCCATGCCCGAACTGCAGCGGTGTGGAGCGCTGGCACATGGTGAGTAGTTGGCCTTTGGGAAGGTGCAGCCTGTTGGGGCCAGAGAGCAGCCTCCAAGGGGACAGATTACACTCAGGGTTAACTGATAAGGGGATGCCTTTTTTTAAATATTCGTTGCAGCAAAGTCTTGACCCTGTCTCATGCCAAGTAAGTGCCCAAATTGCAGGGTTAGAGTTCAGTGGTCTGCTTCAAGGAGCTAGGAACCTCTCTTGGGGAGTCAGTCTTTTTAAACGTCTTTAAAAGTGAGCTCCTAGAAGTAAGAGGTCCCAAGTCGGTAGGTCTAGAAGAGAGACTGGGCTCTAGTCTGTAGCGGTGCCTGTGTCCCACTGGCGCCCTCCCTTTCCTAGTTTATTTTGGTTGGGTTGGGAAGTGGTAGAAGCTTGCTGATTAAAATTGATGCTGTGTTCACTCGAGTCCAATTCTAAATCGAACTCCTATTGCTTCCTTCTCCTCAAGAGCAGGTCTGCCATATTTGGCCAACTTTTAAACCCATTAGCTAAAGCAGATGCTTAGATTCACAGTCCCTAATGACTTTAAATAGGAGAATTAGTTTATTGATTGATGGCCTAATTGTTGCCACCATGACCACAAATGATAGCTTTAAGCCCAAGTGCTTTGTGCTAAAAGATATCCAGCCTGTTGTGGGGGAGAGGAGAAAGAGAGACACYGCTATTGAGACTGTGAGTCAGGCAAGGAAGACGGGCCATCAGCAAGAATCTGTGATGCGACCCACGTGGAGATCTCCAAATTATTCCAGCATTCGAACAGTCAAGCAAAAGTTAATTAAATTACACTTTATCCAACAGAGGTCAAAGTCTTTGAATGCCTAACCTTTTGCAGGGTGCGTTGACTTGCCTGTGCTCTTTGCATGATAATGAAGAGATTGCTGAGGCCTGTAAATAACAGCATATTTGTTATGGTTCTTTCCCTCCCTTTTTCCTCCTTTCTTTGTCCATGAAAAATTAAATAAATAGGAGAAGGGGAGCAGGCCTGGTGCAGAGCCAGCCTGTCCCCACAAGAGCTGGCGCAGAGAGGAAAACAGGATCCCCAAGCCCAAGCCTCAGCCCGGGGCCTTGGCAGGAGGGCTTGGACACCCACTGCAATCCCTGATCTAGGTCTGGGTCAGCATTCAGGGAAGCCTGGAGCAAAACACACGTTGCTTTGGTCCAACCCATGCACTGCTGCCGTTGCTGCCATCAACGGGAAGTGCTGCTAATGAAGTGGGAACATCTAGCCATCAAGCTGGCACTGTAAGTCCACAAATGGCTCTGTTCACCTCGGGAAGAGGTTTGGACTCCAGGGCTTACTCTAGAGCTGACCCTAGGCAGAGAAGATCCGTCCACAAGCATTATGGAGCTGAGGCTGCCCGATTACTCTGGGGGCTCGCGGGTCTGTAGCTCTCTGGCCAGCTCGCCACTACCTGCAGGACGGGCCTCGTGCATCGATAGTGTCTCTGTGCGGACGCAGCCATCCAACTCTTACTTGAATGTAGGAGCAGTTCTGCAGAAGAGCCTCTGTGTGATTAAGTGCGTCTCTGTATTAATAAAGGCATCTACAGCCTGGCCTTGATCCAGAAAGGCACATAAAGTCCCCCTGAAATCAAGAGGTCTTGAGCATGTGCCTGAATGGCTTATTGAGTAGGGATAGACTTAAGCCACATGCTTTGCTTGAACGGTGGCCTGCTATTAGGTAACCTGACAGCCTGAATCTGCTGGTACGAGCTGGCAGCACTCCACGGACTCCTAACGGGCTCTGGTCCAGGTTTCCGTGTACTCAGCTCTGCTGAATCCCAAGGAGCTTAAGTCCTTGCTCTCCAGCAGAAACATCCTAGGGTGGATTACTGCAAAAACAGCCAGCTTTACCTGCAGGAAGACATCATTGCCTCTGGATGTTGTTTGGGAGGCAAGACACATTGCTAACGTAACTTGGTTTTGCCCGGTGTCTTATCAGAAATGGGACTGAGTGCTTCGGCCTAGATCCACAGCGGCTGTGAAAGGAGTCACTCTGCTGCCGGATTTAGCAGGCAGCAGCCCAGCTCTCCAGCCAGCGGTAACGGCCATACCATGTACCAGAAATCCAGTCTTCRCTCCTGAAACGCTGACACAGCATCATATTTACCCAGAACTGTTAGGGGAAGAAAAATAGCAATGAAGAAAGTAGTCCTTGCCTTAAGAGTTTGGCTGATGTTGTTCCAACACCTAGAAGTCAACAGAAAAAACAGATTTGCAAGAGGATTTAAGAGGCATCAAGTTGCCTGGATACCAGAACCTGTAAGTACCCAAAAAGTAATTATACAGCAAGAAATCTGTCTCAGCTAAGCAGRTGGATGGGAAATTGGAAATCCATTTGTGAGAGACTTTCTGTTTTCTAACAAGACAGGTTACAGCTCAACCTTGTTCACAGCAGCCTCGCACTCCTGCTCCTGACCCTCGCTGACTAGAGCTTATGAGAATAATAGTGTTGTTTTCTTTCTCACTCAGCAGCCCAGGCACTGTGCAACTCGGACACGGTATTAGCAGCTCTCCCCCTTTTGTAGTGCATGTGCCTTTGCAATGCTCCAGCCTAATTTCAGCCTACAAAGCCACGGCAGCCGCTACCTGAGYGTTTCCAACCAGCTCATCCCACGCTGCAACGCAGACTCACGCACCCTGACTTACCACCACTCAGTATTTGCTCCCGACCTTCGCGAGCTGCTAATAACCCCTCCAGCTGGCTGGTGCACRCGCTCCGCCTGGGAGCCCCCAGGTAGCTCCGCGGCTCTCTGCTCTCCCGGCAGCCTCACTGCTCTYGTTTCTGAGCCAGCGCTGTGTTTACAACTGCCCAGCAAACCCTTCCGGTACGGGGGAGAAGCTGGCAGCACGGCTAAAGGCTCCTTGGAGCCAGTTTCCCTAAAAATCCTTCCCTGCCATACTTTTGCACCTGGCTGATGAAGCCAACGGGGCACTGTCGCACCAGTTAAAATAAAATCCTGATGGTCCTGCCAGTGAGAAAACTGCAGGCCTAATATTTTCATCTTGGTGAAAGGTTAATGTAACACCCCCCAGGCACCAGTGGAAGATACGTTCACCTCATCCAAGGTCCTTTGCAAGCACTTGCTTCAAGTTCGGCAAACCGTGCTCACATCAACCRCTTGCAGTAAGGAAGAAACTTCTTTCCCATCAACAGGATTTCAGGGCGCTGTTAAGGAATAGCCCCCAAACACTTATATCACAGTGAATAAATTTACACACGCGCATATAAGCTTAAGCATTGGYGAGATCAGTACCTTACACACAAGGACACCTAGGTTCAAAGGCACATAACTTTTAAAGACTAATTTCCGCACCCTGTCACAAATATTTCCATTTTAATAATTGCCAATGTAATAATTTTTCAAATCCCATTTTCTTCTTAATGCTTGTTCCTACTTTTTGCATTTCACTCAATAAAACATTAACTACTCAATTTCCCTTTGGTTTCCTGCTGTTTCTCATCACTTCCAACTTTTGGCCCCAACACGAGGCGGCAAGGCAGGACCCGTGCGGCTCCCAGCAAAGCAGCAGGCTCACTCAAGGACAGGGCACTTCTCCCAGCACAGATGTCTTCTAGGTGGGCTGCCCTGGATACGACCAGCTTGAATCCTTAACAATATGAGCAGTATTTTAAAATCTGTGTGGCAGGAAGGATTTGATGTCCGCTCAGATCAAACCCCTTCTGCAGGCATCCTCCAGCAGATGTAGGGTATGAGGGACAGGGGTGTGTAAAATGCTAAAAGAAAAATCTCTCTCCTCGCTGGTCATCCCCACCTCCAACACCGGGTTGCAAGACTCTGCCCTTGCGCAGCCCCGTATTTGCATGCCAAACCTTCAACGTGCACCTCTAAACACTTTGAAGACCGAGGTGCACGGGAGCTTCAAACACCTAGAGGAGAAGTGTTCGATATGAGCAGGCTCATCCCAACCCCAGCTGCTCTGCCAGCCCGAGCCAGCTTGCTGCAAAAAGGTACGAACTGCRGTGCAACAAGCAATATTTTTTCGACGCTGCTGGAAAGGAGCCTCATACAACACAGCCTCTGCACGGGAAGCAGTTCACCGCCGGGAAATACGGTCCCCTTCGYGGTGGGAGAGGTTACGCCGAGCTGTTGTGCAGCTATCGCTGCATCAAACGTCGCCCTGGGAAGCACGCGGGGCTCCGGCACCCGAACCCCGCTGCGCACCGCACGGTCGCTGCCAGCGCGCACCCGGGCGACTGCGCGCGAGCGCGCGAGGCAGCTGCAGCGGCTCCTATCGGCTGCGCCCGCCGCCTGGGCTGGGTTTTATAAACGACACCCGAATCGATATGCGCTTGCCAGAGCACAGCCTGCTGTTGCGTTGCAAGGAAGTATAATTACGACTGTGGAAGACTTTTGCTGCCRTAATTGTTTCTGTGTGGCCTGGGAGGAGACAGGTTACGCTGGAAGCAAGAGAGGTTTTGTTGAAGCATGAAAATAAAAGCCATTTAGTTAGGTAATAACTCCAAAGCTTCATGAGTCAACAAATTGAGAGCTCCAGGAAAACACTTTTCAGGGCAGGGCAGTCTGAGGAGAGGCAAGGAAAAAGAAGAAAGAAACGAAGACAGTAAATGTATTAGGTGGCCAATTTACCCCCTCCCATTCCACTTCTGCTCCCTTTCAACATCAGAGTAAGAACCACAGAAAAGAATTAGCAGCAGCGCAGCTAACAGACAGCGCAGAGAGGCAGCGTCGTGGGAGGAAAAATAAAGAAGGGGAACGCAGTAAAGACAGACAGTGAATTTGCATGAGCTTTGATGAACTGCAAGAAGTTGCTTCCACAGCAAAAGGAAGGTGTTGGGATCAGAAGCCAGGAGGAAAAACCTGGTAGCACCAAGGTCCTGATTTTCTGAGTCTGTTCTTCTCAGAGCCAGGGAGCTACGAAGCCAAAATCCCACCAACTGACACTACTGTAAGAGATGAGCTCATCTGTACGAGCAAAGCACGAGATTCCTCCACGCGCTCACCTCAGGAGCCAGCAGCGGACCTTGCACCCCGGCCTCGGTGGCACCCGTCCCACGCRGCGACCTTCCTTGGCCGGCCCTGGGGAACCCGCACCGCGGCCAGGCCCGTGCCGAGCCCTGCACTAACCTGCCCCAGCGCCCCGAGCAAGTGCAAAACTCATCTCAGCGGTTGTCCCGACCTGGCCGGACGCACAGGGAGGCACCTCGGCATTGCACGACCTGCAGTCTTGGCTGATAGYGCTGCAGACCCGAGCGAGCGGCATATGGCCTATTTCTCTGGAAATGACACTGCCTATGGAGCTCCAGGTCATGCAGAGTCAACCTGCTCTTGCAAGGACACACACGCAGGCGTGCGCACACACACACACACACACGCTTGCTCCCTCTCCTGCTCCCATTCATTCAGGAAACTTCCATTCAGGGGATTCCTTCTTTTCATGCAATAATTCTTTCTATTATAAGTCTCGCAATTCTGCATTTCTGATATCAATATTTTCTGACAASATAAAGCGAAGGTTGGGATCACGTCCTGTATAAATCAGCTTGTTAATATTGAAATGTGTAGGGCTTCACTGGTTTACACCAGCTGAGGAACCGCAGACAAATTTATGTGAAATATCTGTCACTTTGGAATTCAAGTGAGCGTTGTCCCATGYGACAGGGACTGTTTGAGATATCAAGGAGGACGTCAGGGACGCAATAGGTGTAGGACTAATCCCACCGCAAGACGGTGACCTTGACCCAGCAAGACTTTTTGTTCTTTGTTCTTTTTTCTCACCTCTCCGCAGCACCGGGAACATTTCGTTTTTTCCAAAGGCAAATTCCAACTCCAAAGAAACAAATTGCTAAACATTCATCACAACTTGCCTGGAGGTATGTAAAATACAAGAGGAAATCTCTCTCCCCTCTGCTAGCTCCCCCTCTTCTCACCCTTCGCCTCCCACTGCACCCAGCCCTGAATGCAAGGAGAAAAGTCATTTGAGTGATCTTAGAAGAATCAGAACAAGCATTTAGTGGTCTTTAAGGACCCATAAAACACTTCAGCAGTTTGCTGTTTTATATCTGTCTTCTACATTAGCCATTTAAATTAAAACATTTATAATTAATTGAACAAATCATTTCCTCTCGCCCCCTTTGGGGACTGGCGCGTATAAGTCTTCAGTAAATTTTAGTCTCTTAAGCAACAGGGGTATCCATTTCTTTTATAAGGCTTTTTTTCCTGCAGGGTGTGAATCAAGGGCAGGCAGAGAGCAGTTTTAACTGGAAAATCAATTGACAGGAAAGACAAATTAATGCATATTTTTCAAAAGGGGAAATGAAAAAGAGAGCTCAGCACCAGGAGCCTGCCCAAAAGGCAAATGCCCTGCATCCCGCTCCCGAAACGCAGTCGAGCAAGGGGGCAGCGCTGGCGGGAAGAGACGCTGCACGGGGATGCCGGAGCGCGCTCCCAGCGAGCCGGCGCAGGCAGCAGCGCCAACCCCGCATCCTGACGGAGAGGCAAAGCGCTCGGCCCCCAAGGCCTGACCCCGCGAGCTCTCCAGGAAAGAGGAGTCTGGAGCTGGACGTGGACCTGGCGGCAGAGCCTCGCACCTGCCTTCCTGCGAGGAGCTGGGCACGGGCAGCGCCTGCAGGTGCGGGATTTCGGAGCAGACGCACTAATGCGTGGGGTTATCTATCCCCGCGGGGAACGCAGCCTGCAGAGCACCGAAGAGCCAGGTCGAGGGCTAATTCTGTCTATCGTATCCAGAGAGCCGCTTTCCGATAAGAAGCTTAAACAGAGGGATTATCTGGGCACCATGATCCTCCCCGTCTTATAAACACTGCCGAAGGCAACATCGGCAAGACGCTGCGATGTTGGGAACGGCGGCATTCCCTGGACAGAGGACAAAACGCGGCCCAGATGACTGTACCTGAAACAGCCCAACGAGGGCAGGAGACGAGCAGAGAAACCACGACCCAGGAGCAAGGCTGGACGTAACTGAGCCAAGATGCACAGTGAGTGGGACTGCTCCGCGTAGGTGACAGATGGAGTAAACCACCACCAAGCTGAGGAGCCAGGCCTGAGTCTCCTGGGGACAGTTGTGTCCAGGTGTCTGGTCTCAGCTGGGCAGCCTGGAGATGCTAAGGAGACCCTGGAACAGCCCTGTTCCTGGTCTTAGCAAAAAATACAGTTTATTTTGATGCCCTGGAAATGCCTTTGTCAGCACAGCAGATCTATTCTTTCATTGTGAAAGAGCCTATTAGCTTCTGCTTTCTGCTTCTGTGGGAATTTATTCCTCCATCAGATCTGCAATATAAAAGTGCTTCCCTCACTGAGATTGATACCGGGTATATGAAAAGCTCTATGTGCCTCTGGGCTCGGCCGTCCTTTCCCTTAGGAAGAATGAAGGATGGCTCTGAGAACAAAGCAACGAACAGCTTAAGAATGACATCTCAATTCGGAGGTCTGCTGTGACCTTGGGTTGTCACCAGGGTCTCTGGTCCCAGGGCAGCACACAACGTGTTTCGCTTTAAGCACGGGAACAGCCTGTGGGCTTTGCTGAGGCTGTGGCCTTGCAGCGAGGTATGTACAGCGTGCCCTATACGTACCCCGTTCAGCGAGGGTGCGAGTGTGCTGGTAAAGGTTTGCGGCTCCGGCTGTACGACACCGTCACCTGCTTCTCAGCAGGTCCAACAGCAAGGTCAAATGCAGGGGTGTCCTTCAGACGCTCAGATATACGGGCTCCGTAGCTGTCCTAGGCAGATGGAGCAAGCTCCCAGCTGGTAGRGATGAGCCCGGCTTTGGGAGGGGAGTCCGGTGTCCAGCTCTGCTCGGACCCAGCCTAGAGCCCTGCAACAAAACTGAGCTCCAACTTGCGATTCTGCACAGAGCTCATGCGATGCTCTGATTTTTACTCCCAGGCAAGCATGATTCAAGCCCCTTCACTCTGTTACCTGTTGGTTGTGTATTAATTACTCAGGAGGTGAGCTGCTTACCCCATGTGTTACTGATTTTGTCCCTTCACTTGCCCCAGAGGAGGTGAGCTGTGACAGCCCGACTGCACCTAGGTTGTGCAATCCAGGCGGCGTTAAAGCGTGCAAACTTCACTTGAAGTGCCCACAACTCCTTCTGCCGATACCTGCAGCTGCCTGTGACTGCTACGCTGTCAATGAATTAATAATAGCAAGAGGAGGAACGCGCTTGCCTGGCTGCGCGCGTCTCCTTTGTTGGTGGATTTAGCAGCAGGATGTAGACAGAGGCAGAGCGGTTGTACCATGCGTGGAGACAAACTTCTTTAATAGCCTGAATCACAGACGGTGGCRGAGTCATGCCTTCCTTGTGATCAAAACGCCGCTGCTACCCTCTGCGGCAGGCAGCGGTTCTGCACAAGGCGGGCGAAGCGTGACTCAGGCTGTCTGGGAAGTGACAGCCTGCAGCTCCTGCCGGGAGGCGAGCTTCCTCCTTTCCGCTGCTGTTACCCCTCGGAGCATCCAGAGGACGGGCTGACATCAAATCCCGTTCAGCATCACAAGAGACAGGCACTGCCATAAGGAAAAGGGATCTTATCCCCATTTTACAGGGGGAAAATGCAGCCCAGGAAGGTAGTGGCGCATCCAAAGGCACACGAGGAGCGTGGCACAATGCAAGGCGAATCCCCTCCGCTTCCGAGGACCAGCTCCATCCTCAGGATCCGCTTTCCTCTGGCAGAGGAGAGTTCAGTTGTGATTAATTAAAAACTTCTTGGAAAGGTTGAGAGCAAAATGGAAAGAGAAAGGAGGCGGAAATGAGGCAGAGGAGAAAACACAAGCGGCAGAGCCTCCAGCACTTGCACTCATGTGTTAAATGGACTGTGCAGTAACGGAGAGGAGCGAGGGATGCAGCCGCCACGCGCGCAGCGCTCTTCTGCGCTCCTTTTTTCTCCTTAGATTGGACGGACACTAGGAAGGGTTAGTGCTTGGCATCAGACAAAACGCGGCCCTGCCAGCCCCGAGCCCGTTCGCTGTCCTTTCCAGCTCGCTCCATGGGCCCCGCGCCAGGGACGAGTTCGGGGACCCCCCGGGCAGAGCCCACGAGGGACACGCGTCCTTGCGCTGGGGAACAGGGATGCTTCCCTGGCCGACACCAGAGCGGGAGCAGAGCCCGTCGGCAGCCCTTGTGGAGAGCCGAGAGCCAGAGGATCCGGCTCCTTGCAGGCGCCCCCAGCCGGCACCCGGATCCCGGGCAGTGCCGAGGAAGGGCGAGACCCTCTCCTGCCCTGCAACCCGAAGCGGCGCCGGGGCGGACATCAGCCCCCAGCCTTCCCAAACGGCATCGCAGCTCCTCCGAGGAGCAACGGGGTGCCAGGGCTAGATTAAAATAATAAACAACAATAATCATCAGCTCGGGCCTTCACCGCAGCGCATTACCATGGTAACCACGTGCTGACAGCGATGCCGCCTCGCCGGTTTAACGCATCCTCCCRGGACAGCTGGGAATTCCTCCCTGCGGCCCTGGCGCAGCGTCTCGGCACAGCGCGGCTGCCTGCCGGCCCCTGCCCTCGCCCCCAGCGCGCRGCCGGCTGCAAGGTCTTTCCGATGCTTCCTGCCATCCCTTGGGCAGCAGCGCTGGAGCCGGCCGGGCTCCGTAAGATGCCGGCAAAGCCGGGCTGAGGCGAGCCAGGGAGACACTGGGGCTGCATGGACACAGCTGGTGCAGCGGCACGGAGCCGCTCGCGCCTTCGGAGAGGCCCCACCGCGGCTCGGAGCAGCGCGTGCCCGCGGTCCCGGTGGTCCCAGGCTGCCGGCGGCCGCCAGCGCCTCCCCGCACGGCTCCCCGCGCTCTCGCCGCCCCGACACGGGCGAGCGGGACGTCGCTGCCGGTTTGGGGAGGAAGCTGCCGAAGCGACGGCGTTTCTCGGCAGGGAGACGGAGCCGCTCTGCAGGAGCGGGGCGCCGGAACGGGCTTCGCCGGGCCGCAGGCGTCTGGCAGCTCCTCTCCGATGGTTCAAGCCATATTATTTTCTACCATTTCAATAAGGTCTCCAAAAAGCCTGTTGGTTTATGGGGGAACGAGAGAGAGAGACTTCACGAGACCTCGGAGGTAGGGACGGTCACGTGCCGCCCAGCCGCAGCTCTCCCGGGACACAGCCCTCYGGAGGGACGGTGCCGTTCGCAGCCTTCGCGGGCGGCCGCGCCGGCAGGGACAGGCGCAAACCAAAAAAACCAGCGTGCTCAGCACGGCACAGGCTACACCAGCATAAGACGCCGGGATAATATATCCCCGGCTCCATTCAGGGACAAGGAATAAAGGGGGATGTGAGCCGAACCTGCTGGTGAGCGCTTGTAAAGCCATTTGGCCACAGGGATGCAGCAAGCCCAGGTGGAAGGGACCCGCGCCAGAGGACACGTGGGTTCGGGTCTCCCGGGTGCCGCTTCCAGGTGACCTTTGCCAACTCGAGCAATATTCCCACTGCAGGGGAGGGAGAAGTAAATCATACTGGGGCTGCAGCTCTGCCGCTGTTTAGCCTGAACTCGGAGGCAGGCTCCCAGCTGGGCAATATAACAAAAATGCTAAGTGGGAATCTCTCCTGGCTCAGCCAAGCCATTACCTGCATTGAACAGAGGATTCGTATTTTTCAAAAATTATTTACAATTGAAGATGCCCAGGCTGAGAGTGTTTCTATGAGATGCGGTGCTCTGGAGAAGAGGGTCAACGTAACTGCTGCCTCCCTCTGTATCTGCCCAGAGTCAAATTTAATATGCTACAGCTTTATACCAGGCACTCTCAATTTAATCATCAAAATACCTTGCAGGGGATTAACTGCCAGTTTTCTCTTAATCACTATTGATATAAGGAGATGACAGTCAGCTTTGCAAGAATAGGGGGGAAAACATTTGTCAGGAGAGCTTTTGCTGCTACTGTGGCTTGCTCTCCATTTGGCAGAGACTTAGGAGCTAATCTGAGACGGATGAAGTTCAGACTCCCAGGGGATGGGGAGCAGGTTCACAGGGGGAAGGTTTCCAAGCGACCTCTCTCTCTGCAGCTTTTGAAAGATCTGGAAGCTTCGACTCGGGGTTTTGGCTGCTCCAGCCAGAACTCCTTGAATTGCATAAACTCCACAGAGGTGCCAGGAGCAATGCTGGTGGCTGAGCCAGCTTCAGCAGCAGAACATTTGTATGACATGTCCATGAGAAAGCACGACTCGTATCCTGAGAGTTAGGGCAAGGAAGGCGAGCTAGAGGCCAAAGAAAACTCCGAACTAAGCCTGTTCTGGGAAAAACTTCACTCAGCTGCTGGATCATCTGCTGCAGGCTGGGACCTTACCCCTCTGCGAGGATGGGCACCATGGGCACGTCTATCTAGAGGCAGGCTGAGCCTTGCCACTGGGGTTTTGGTGCTGCTCCAAAAACCCAGGCTTTACAGTAGCATGTTTGCCCAGGCATGGGCTGAGCCTGGTCAGCAGGAATAATTTGTACCAAACCTTGTCTGGAAGCTCCTTTTCTTTGTACATGAGCCTGAAGGAAAACAAGGGCAGAGCATCGCCCCTCGGAAGGGCAGGGTGCCCAGAGCCCACGGGCAACACGAGCAGCTCCGGCCTCAGCCCCAAGCTCCTTCTGCAGACCAGGGCCCCAGCCAGGCAAGTTGAAAGCCCTGCTGTAATAAAGCCACTGGAGGATATTAAAAGCCTGACATGAGGGCTGCCCTCCCCTCCCTTCCCAATCCTTTTCAGCTTCCAAAATAAAAAAAATAGGAAATTAAAAATTTATTTTGCCAAGCAATAAATCCCTCGATAAAAGAAACGCTAAGGCAGTAGGAGAGAGCCAGACTTAATCCTCAGATAGTTTCGCTCTTTTTGTTCCGGTGGGATGATTGCTTTTCAGAAGAGGACTGTTTTCTATGAGAAAGTCTCCCCGCCTGAGCTAATCTCCCAGACGTAGAAGTTACTGGGGCAGTGCACTGCCTCTCCCTCCTGAGTGCTCAGCTGGGGTTGTCTCATTTGAAGTCTTCATCCACCAGCCTGGAACTAGCTCCAAGTATTTGCTCGGGCTGGAGGATGGTGTTGAGCTGGTGCAAGGTGCCAGCAGGCACTAAGAGGGCCAGAGCCGGCTCTGGACAGCGAGCACCTGCCTCCCTCTGACCTGTCCCACCTGAACCCTGATGGGGCCCTGCTCCCAATCCAGCTTCCCTGCACCCAGCCGGCCCCTTCCTCCTCCTGCCTTGGCTTTCTCCAGGGCCAGAGGACCCATTGCTTACCAAATATTTTACTGGTTAACCCTGTCGACACCAGATGCCTGCACCACGCACCATGATCCAAAGGGCGCTCAGCTTCTCTGTTCTGCTAAACAGCGTATGAGCCCATGAACATCACCCTGAATCACAACCCCAAAATAGCTCTGGCCACAACACGAGCAGCAAGCCCTGGCACTTACTGTAAGCACCAGTCACTTACCCCCTTCCTGCTCTTGGAAACCAAGCGCCCAACACACAGATGATAACCCTGCCTATAAATCATATTTTGCTTAGATTTAGAGGAGAAAGGAACTGTTATGAGAAATAGATCAGAAGTGACACAGCTCATTATTACGAGGTGAGTCCCAGTTGGAGACAAGGGCAAAGTTAATAGAAAACTTATCCAATCCACAATGGTAACTTTAATTGTTACTACTAATGAAACCTATTTAGAATGTATTATGTACCTGGCACTTTAGATGCAGCCCTCAATTCATCTTCTGTGTCAGATGTCTCATCGCATCAGATCCAGAGTCAGAAGGAGGGTTTTTCCCCCTTCCTCTGGAACAACTGGGGTTGAAAAACAAATTCTGCATAATCCATCAATCGAGCAGACCAGCTGTCTGCTGTGAGACAGGTGCTTTGTGGAGATGATCCCACAGGGGCAGCTTGCACCTGAGCGGGGCAGGCAGCCGGGAGCTGCCGCACGAGCAGCCTTGGGAAGAAATTGTCTCCAGCTGAGGCCCTTCACACAGCAGCACCCGCTAGAGCAGCGATCTGCAGAGCTCAGCACGCAGCTCGGGTCTGAACCGCTCCTGCGTCTCAACCCGGCCCAGTTCATGACGGCAAGGGCTACATCACTGCCCTGAGATCCCCACCGCTGGCATCAGCTCAGCCGAACAAGTGCTAACAATGCACGGTCAGGACTGTTTTATCTGCTAAGTGCAAGATGTTGAACAGTACTCCGGCCATCTCCAGAAGTCCTGCCTGACTGGTGACCAAATAAGGACTGGAGTGTTTGAATTTTATTCCTATGAGGACTTTTGCACAGCAGGTCCAAGAGTCCAACCAGCTGTACTTTTAAAGGAAAAGGGCAGTCACCTCCTGATGCTCCTGCTACCCATCCCTACAGTGCTAGCTACAACAGCCCCTCAAAGTCACCGAGAAGGATGCTCAGAGACTGGGAGCTTGTAGGTGATCACCAACTCTGCCTTGGCCCTGCAACGCCTCCGACCAGCCGCCTCTTCCCCAGCCTCCTCCCAGCGTGTTTTCTAGGCACACGTCTGGAATTAAGGACAAATTGTAATTACTTTCTTTGGTAACAAAACCTTTGGAGGAAAGGGCTTGTGATAGATTTCAGGTTTTATCAGAGCTGACAAGGAGCGTTACTGGTGCTGCATTAGAGCCGGCGCTTCGTCAAACAGGGAGGTCAGTGGTGACCATCCCCGGGGGCGTGAACAGACACTGGGACTGTCTTCCCTTCCCCTCTTTCTTTTTTTTAATATGGGAATTAAGGACATTGCCTTGTTCAGCCCCCTCAGACCTGCTGAGCAGAGCGCCCGGTGCTGGCACGCCGTACCCGGTGTGTCTGGCAGGCGCACCGAGCTGCAAGGGGCAGACACAGCACGCTCAGCCCCGGCGCAGCACGCACGCTGCCATCGATCCAGCCCTCCTCGGGCCAGCAGCGACTTCTCTGGATCTGCAGAGCTGCAGGTCCTGCTTCTGCCCCCATCCCAGGGCCCCCATGCCCCTCACCACTCGTGGCATGACATTGATTTCCACAGCAATCAGGCTTTCCTCCCTTCGGACACTGGGCTTCTTAAACCGCTCTTTATCACAGCTGATCCATATCTTATGGCTGAAGGGCAGGTGGTAAAGCTGATGTCCAGGCCACATTTCATTGCCATCCTTCCCCCCCCCCCCCCCAAGGTCTCGTTTTCACTTCCTCTCCCAAAGCAGGGAACCTTGTCGCTCCGAAACACGCACCCAGCTCCCTTCCCGTACAGGACGATGCCACAGCAAGGGGGAGGCGAGGAACCTTTCCAGAGAGCGAGACAGCGTCTGAGTGCAACGCCACGCTGCGGCGGGGACGCGGGGAGGAGGCAGAGCCTGTGAACGGCGGCTGCCTCAGAACACGCTCAACCAACCTGCCAGGAACGACCTAGCTGATGCCACTTTGGGGCAAGGGGGATGAATTTCAGGGTTCCTTCTCCCCCCGTTTTCCATGACCACGGCAGCAGTGCACCCCGTGCAAGGTGGTGAAGGCTGCACCAGGCAGAAGCAGCAGCTTCGCGCCCTGCGGACGGGAGCAGCGAGAAGGACGCGGCCGGACTGCGCAGAAGCGCACAGTCTCCCCGGCGGGGGACGAGGCACATCCAAGGTGCTCTCCCATCGCTGCTTTGGGATTAGGGCTGTATAGCGCTTGTTGATTAAAGTTATAATCAATGAACTAATTGAGCTTGTTCTCTTTGATCTCTCAAGCCTGGTTTTAAAGGCTAACTCTTCAAATGAGTCACCTGCACACGTTAACCTCTGCTTTTCTGCTCAGACAATATTTGGGGTCAGTCCAGTTTTCTTCCTCATTTAGCTGTTATTTGAGGCTATTTCCTGAAGCTGGTGATTGCTTACAAGGAGGGCAGCTTTCTCACACGCACCTCAGCCCTGTGCAGAGGCAGCGTCTCCAAACCAGCACTTGAAAGGTCACCGCAACCCAAATAATTGCAGTGAGGAAACCACAGAGTGACACGGGGAGAGAATCAGGCTTCACTGTTTTATTTCCCCACGGAGATGGGCTCAGTGGGTTTGGCCCAAGCCAAGCCCAGCTGGGGACATCTGCTTGCTCTGCGGTGCTGGGGCTTGCTCCAGGCAGCCGGTCCCTGTAGGAGGCAGCCGAGGAGCCAAGCATGCTCCAGACCCTGCTTTTGCCGGGAGGCAAGTCACCGAGTAACCCCACTCTTGGGCAGAGCCACGCAGCTCCTCCYGCGCCTGGGGATCACGGGCAGCCCACCGGCATATTCCCCACAGCCCCGGCCATGGGCCAGGAACCAGCGGTGGCTGCTTTTAGATGTAGACAAATATCAACATAACCTGCTCTTGAAAGCAGACAGCAACCCTCAGAGCACCAGGTTTCCATTTGCTTCTGGTTTTGCCRTTAGGCCATGCCCCAAGTGCCAGCAACGTGCTCCTATTTAGTCTCGACCGAGCTGGATGTAGTCATTCATTACCATGACTTTGCCATGAGTTATAGTCCTTGCTGTTGCCTCCCGCAGCAAGCGGAGCAGTAAGTCACCGAGTCTCAAATGGGATCATTCTCCCTTTTGTCCCCATTTTCCCTTTTCAGCAGTGCTGTACAAATGGGCAGCAAATCTCTTTTAAACGTGTTCAGGGTTTTCCACAAGGCAAATCAGGGCAGAGGAATTAATTGTGGGAAAAAATGATTATGAGGCGTTCAGGCAGGAAGAATTATGACATTGCCCTTCCGCAGGATACGGCTGCACGGGCACCCCCCACTCTCTGGGTGGGGGGTAGCTATCGTGGTAGCTATCAAGCTATCGTGGTCTAGACCACACTCCTGTCCTTTCCAGAGGGAAACAGGGGCTGGTTTTTGCTTTCAGTTGCACCTCAGCAGCATTGGGCATTTGAGCTGGTCATCTGGAAACTCAAGTTTCAGCTTCTGGCTAATGGGGCTGCCCGTGTAACCCCCTGCAAAGCCCTGGGAGCAGGAATGAGGCACCCGTCACTGCCCAGCTCCCCGCTGCTTCCAGGAGGAGATCCGAGGCTAAACATCCTCGGCACCAGCTCCTAAGGTCACAGCGGAGCATCCCCAGCAGCAAAGGTTGCCTCCTTCCCGTGTGTCCCGTTGACCTTGTTCACTCCAATAAACCATCTTAGATAGTTTCTGCTGCTGCTCTGAGCTACGCTGGCCGACCTTGCTCGAGTCCGTTCAGAGGGGCTCATACGAGTCGCTGCACTAGACGCGCAGGAGTTGTCACGATGAGCAGCATCTTCCCTGAGCGCAGCCGGGTCCAAAGGACAACGCCTGCCCACCGCCCTCGCTTCGCAGTGCCTCCCTTTCCCTTCTCTACGGGGGATCCTGCAGCTGGCACAGGGCCAGCTCCGAGGTTAAAGACCGTGGCACACTTGGATATCGCCCATATTATGGTAATGAGCCACTGAAAATCTAAGACGGATGGACCCATCTATTTTTCCGTCCATTGTATCCATCATACCACAGTATTATATCCCTGTGCCCCTTTAAATAATGCTGCTTGCTTTCCACTGGGGAGCAAAAAAAAAAAAATCGATTAAAAAGAAAAGGAGGTTAGGGGGGAAAAGGATAATTATRTTCCACAAAAATTAAAGAAAAGAAAAATGATGTAAAGAAATTACTTCTCATATAAAAAGGTATTATATAATGGACTTTTAAAGCATTCCATCAAGCAAAACTAACACATTTATTTGAAGTGTTAAAGAGGAACCTTCAATCAATCTGAGAACTTCATTTTTACACTGTAATGAATTCAATTGACCTTTGCGTTGCAAAGATGCAGTAGTTAAGGCAAGGCCGGGGGGAGCCTTCTCCAAAGCACCATGTTATCATCGGGGGTGCCTGTCTGCTAATTACAGCCTGTAATCCCACCAGTAACCGAGGCCGGACCTCCCCTCCCAGCACGGAGCAGGGCAGATGCCTTTTTGGCCTGGGGAGCCGCAGCCTTGTTCTGCTCCATGTGTTTGCTTGGATGCAACACTGGGAGAAGAAACCGGCCAGCCCTGCCATGTCACATCACCACCCCATGCCCTGGCTGTCCCTGGGTCTGCTCCAGCCTCTGGTGCCRTCAGCACCAGGTTGAAGCACCAGCAAGCAAGGGCCATGTTTGGCAAGGCCCACGGAGAGCCGAAAGGCTGGCGAGGAAGGAGGCACGGGAAGGAAGCTGCCCTCTGGGCTCACGCGTCCCCGCCACAAGCAGCCCTCCCGCTTCAGGCTGGCCAGCGAGCAGAGCAACCACAGCCCCAGGGATCGAGGGCTTCTGCCCTCCCAGACGGCAAGAGCGAACCCCACTGGAAACTCAGCGAGGGAAGCATCTATATAAAACCCTGCTGTTAAGCCTCTGCTCCCAAAGCAATTATTATCAGCTAATATGAGCTGGGAAATCGCCTCTCCCTTTTCACTGATTGAAATCCCATTTTGTCTCCCCACGTTGTAAACGGAAGGGCATTCGCTCACTAACCCATGAAAATTATAGAGACGAGGTCTGCGGCTCAAGTTCCCCATCCCTGGGCGTTTCAGATGCGTCGTAGGTGCAGACATGGAGCCAGAGGGATTCTGAGCCTCGCAGCATCCCTGCTGGGATGGCCACTGGCAGGGTGGAAGCCTGCAGAAAGGCAGGGAGCTGAGCACAGAAATGAGACCAGCCTGCCCCGAATGGCTGAGAGATGGGAAGAGGCTTAAGGATGGGAAGACCTTGAATTTGCAAGCTCCATAGGAGCCCAAGTCCATTTCTCCTGCATCTGTAGAGCAGAGTGCCAGCGAGAGGAGTGAAAACTCAGGTGGGCAGACAGGTGACACGGTTGGAGACCTGACTGTGTCTGGGGATATGGCAGATCACAAGCTCAACATCAGTCTGCAATGTCACAATAAGCAGAAAAGGCAAACCGCAGGGACACACGGGCAGCAGTGCTATTCCTGGGCGCACAAAGCAACCGTGTGTGCCTGGGACCTGGTACTCCAGCTGATGCCTCCACAAGGGCCCCAAACTGGGGTCCAAGAAAGAGATTAGTGATTTGGACTGCAGGAAGAAATGAAAGATCTAGCTTTGAACAGTGTKGAGAAGGAAGAGAAAACGGACCCAGGGAGTGGGAAGGGGAATGGGACACAAGAACGGCAGGCCTTGGATATGGAAAGGGTTGCTGCCCAAGGAACACAATGAACTGTCCTGGGGCTTTTGTGGCCAGGAATGAATAAATAAATAAAGGATTAACTTGCAGCGAGGAATTTCAGATTCAACCCTAAAGAAAGTTTTCCAAGACTGAGGTGCTGGGTTGGGGATGGGTTGTACCCCAAAGGTACAAAGGTCTGGAAGAACAGGCTGCTTATGGCAGAGCAGACCCTGCCCTGGGCCAGCACAGCAGCCAGGGTGCCCCGTTTTGTGTGTCAGGTGCCTGACTAAATCGCAGAGTCGCATTAAGTAACCCCCACAGCACTCAGCAGCAGCTACCTGGAGCTGACAGAAGGTCTCGGAGGTGGTTGCCTCTCGGTGCCTTTCCCCTACCGTCTCAGCAAAGCCACGCGATTGTGCAACAGCCCCCGCACCAGCCCTGCACCTTCCTTCCTTCAAATGTCCAAGTCTCTGCTGCTCATCAGGGGCTAACCGCAGTCCCTACCAGCCTTCTCTTATTTCCTCAATAAACAGTGCAGCATATGTTAGCAAAATGGTGACCAAAAATAGAGAAAAAAACATTTATTAAGTGAAGAAACTCTAGTCGCACCAGGGCTAATTAACATTTATACAAATTGCATTCATAATAAACACATATTAACCTTTGRAGCATATATAGCTGCAACTGAAAAGTATATAATGAGAGCAGAGAGGAGCACAGAATGCTAGACTTTATCACTGAAAATGCCAACCTTGCCTCCTCTTGGTTGAATTTTGAAGCAGTTTTCCCTACAATTACCAGCTTTTCAGAGCTTTTGAGGTACTTCTTAAAACTATTCATTCTACAAGATCATCTTAAAGCACTCCTGCCACATTCTTGCCCTTTCCAGTTAATTGCAAAGCTCGGGCTCGCAGGGCATCACGCGCTGCAGTAGCAAGGGCTCTCTCCTCTGAGCAGCTCTGTTTGCCACCTTCCCCTTCTCTCGAATTATCCCCAGCACTTGTTTTATGGCACAACAAGACTCAACTAAGGCAGAGTTCAGAAATAACATGGTGAAAGTTTCCAACCTGTGTTTTACAACACACCAGTAGAGCGATCTAACAGTTTTCCTTAAACACCTACATCTTAAACATCTACAGGCAGCACATCGCTTCCTTCCATCCCATCCACTCCTAGCTGCACGGTTTCCCCTTCAGGTTACTTTTCCTCCCCCCTGCTGGCTTCAGCTACTTCTATAGTCACTGCTCATCGGGACCCAAAGAACAGTAAAGGTACTGTTGGAATCCAAAAGGAAACATATTGGAAAATGCTACTGTGGTAACCCAGCCTGCTTTCCTCCTTTCTCCCTCCATCTCTCCTCCCAGCCACGTCCCCACCTCTCTCTTCCTGTAAACACAAAAGTGATTTCCACAAAAGGTCAGCTAATAAACTTCTTGATCCAACAGGTCCATCTCTGAACTGCGATGACACTGGAGTTTTACAGCTCCCTGACTTATTAGTGCAATTCCCTTGTCAGAGCCAAAGAAAATTGTTCACCCTGCTTGAAGGCCGGGACTTGCTCCTGGACACTGCCAGATGCTTTTCATTCCTCTTGCTAAATATTCCCAGTACGATACACCTCCAAAAAATAGCAATCAGTTTTCATTGCTAGCAATGCAGAGGAACTAGAAAGAAAAATGAAGGACTTTGTCCAAGATTTAAATTAAAAATAGCAATTGATATTGCTCCTGAATGAAAGCAGGGAGAAGAGCAACCATGATGCTAAGATGTCCTTCATGATTCCAGTCAGCAAAGTCTTTAGCTGCCCTTTTTTTTTTTTTTTTTAATGGCAATAGTGTGAAAGGGACCCAGTGTCCTCAAGGAAACTGGAGGAGAGAAAAGTGCCAAGGACACGGGGGCAGCAGCTGGGCTGAAATGACAGTATGCGGTGCTGATCTCTACATGCCATGTGGGCTGGGCAGTGGGCAAAAGGAGAAAGAGGAAAAGAAAACTGAAGAAAGAAAAATTCCGTATTTCTTCACTTTACTTACCCATTTCCTTACCAGGAAGGTAGATTCTCARCATCACATCCCATTTAACAAGAAACTAATAATGATCAATAACAGTTCCTTAGCCTGCCCTGTCCCCGCTTTATTACCAGAACTGGCAATCTTCCCATATCAGAAGATTAACACAAACACGTGGCAAGCCCAAATTGATGAATGACCGCTTGTGTTTGAAGGTGCAGCCTTAGACTGCAGAAGCAACGTTATATCCCTTGGGCACAGGTGTAAGACAGGGTCCCCTGCACAGCCTGCATTTATAAATACGCAACGCTCCGCTCCTYGGCATCCTTCTGAGACAGTTTGCTTTCCTCCTCGCCTGTTCACGGCCAAACGCTCTTGCAGTTCCTGCTGCAGCCCTTTGCAGATCAGACTTCGGCAAACGTTCAAAAGGAGACCCAGCAGGACCCCCCCCGTCCCTTGCAAAGCGGGAATGAGCAGCCCCAGCCTCCTGGTGCAGAACCCCGGGCAGGGGCTCTGCGCCTCCTCTTCCCCTGCCGAGGGGGGATGCAGGGCACAGATGGCAGCGACCCTGCGCAGCTCTAGGTCTCAGCCTCATGCAGGGTGGGACATTGCTCCAGCCATGCTACCCCACAGCTCGCTGCGTCAGTGATCCATCCCGCTGCCCGCAGCTATTTGCTGCCCAGAAGGTCACTTTGGAGTGTTAAGGGCCAAGGACTTGGGTTGGAAATACTGTCCACATAGCCTGGTGAGCACAGGCTTTCCAGGAGAACAAGGAGCAGCAACGCTTACTGGGAGCGCTGGGGCGGGCTCGGCACATCTTCAGTCTGGTGCCAGCAATCACTGTTAATTTTACAAAGTCTGGATGACATATAGGAAAGATTTAGATGTTCTAATTACTCCGCTGAATGCCAGGGGTGCTGCTGATGAGGGAGGCAGGCACATGCAGACACACATACACACTCTAAGCCAATTAGGGGAGAAAAACAGCAACAAGGAGCCTGCAGATTCACAAGCCCTTAGTAAGAACATAGGTCTAAGCTGACCTACCCCTTGACATACAGCACACCTACCACAAACAAGCCAGAAGACTTCTGTTGTTCACATCCCAGCAGCAAGCTCTGCTCAGGGCAAGATATGATTCAAGCCATCAGCCAAGCCACCAAGCATAGTCTCTAGCTAATAACATCATGGTACCCTCCTGGGTCCTCTACTCAGCAAGGACAAGGAGTCACACCTAGAACWGCAGTGAGACACTGCTGCTCAGTAAAATCATGCTTCTCCACCAGGCAGTTCTCCCAGCTCTTACAGGGTTCCTGCAACACACCCCATCTCCAATGYGGAAAAAGAAAAATACAGCATGGTTCCTCCCTTGGGAGTCTACATTATTGCATTGAACTCCAGCCTTCTGTGACTGACACTATTTTTGGCCAACTCAGAGAACCAACCATGGAACTGCCAAAGCAAAACACAGAGCATGGTTAGCCAGCCAAGGCTGCCCACAGAACAACAAACTCAAATCCTCTCATGAGCAGGTCACGTGGGACTGACTTACCTTGGGGATGAGTCCCTTCACTGGCCGTTTCCTCCTCTGCAGTCCTAGTAGCTCAGCTGCCAACATGAGAACACAGCTACCAGCACGATGCAGGGGGCTAAGCCATTCACAGGAACCTCTCCATACACTTCTTTCTAACTCAGGATCATACCAGCTTCACCAAAACTCCAACTTTGGGGGTCTGCTCACACTGCAAACAGCTTGTTCTTGTGCTACTTAACAGCATCTTTATGCCCTCCTGGGGCGGTTCACTTGCTGCTCCAAAGCAGCTGTTCATGGCCAGCTCATCATTGCCCAATAGCCCCACGAGCAGCACAGAGAAGAGAAACTGCCCCCTCCAGCAGTGTCATTAAGCACCAGGTGGAAGGATTCATTTGCTTGTTATTAGAGCCTTGGACCAGCTGGAGTTTCTGCTTTAATCAGAACCTTTTCTCCTGACCAGCCTGAAACCCACTTACAGGCTTGATGGAAGACCAGAAAGCTGTTAACAGGACATATGTTCCGCTCTCTGTCTTCTCCTTGATCCTCTGCTGGTAGTGAGTCCCTTGCARATGAACACAGGATAAAGAACTAAAGCCTATAAGAATGAACAGAAAGTTGGGCCCTGGCTGGAGATGCGGGAATTATCCAGGCCAGCAGAAATTCGGAGGCGTGCTGGTCCTGAGCAATGGCACACACTGCCTCTGAGCGTGCTTTGCAAGGAGAGACTCGTCAGCAATTTAGACTGGCATGAAAATGCTTCATCCACAGTTGTCCTTCTTGCTTAGAGGTTTCCACACAGCTGGCTGCCACTTGTGGGAGAGGAAGGGAGAGTTTTGTTGATACTGGTTGGACAAAATGTGAAAGAAGCAGAAGTTCTAAACAACCCCCAGGAAGCAATGCTATCGTCAGTGTTATTTATTGCAGAAAGTGGCATTAATATTACCACACTTATTAATACATAAAGCTATAGCATTATTACTAAAACTGCTACAAAACACTGCATTACTATTAATGCTGACATTCATATATTAATAATATATTTTTACTGGTTTGTTTTGTAGCTTATACTTTCCTGAAACAGTTTTTTCGCTTTAAGTTTTGTTCACGTTTGCTCAGTATTTCTAGTAGAAAAGTAGTTAAATCTAATCAGCAATCAAGGCCCCATTTTCTTAGATACAGGACAAAGCGCATTTGCCTCAGAACCTGAGGCTTCAAATGTGGCCTGAATTCAGTGCTGGAAGGGGAGTGAGCCGGCAAGGCAGCATCCTAATGCTCGGAGACAGGCCTTCTCACCTCGCCACCAAAAAGGGCATTTAACGGGGTTACCCCAAAACGCAAGTTGGGAGGACTACACTGGGGGAAGCCGGCACCAGCTCTCTACCCCTTTTCCAAGACCTGCCCTCAGTTTGCCTCTCGGTGACAACCTGAGTCCGTATTTCACCTCCTGCATGGTAAACAAGACCCGAGGGGAAACGAGGGCCACTGAAACACGGAGGCCTGGCACACAAGCTCCTTGAGAAGAGCCTCATAAATCCTGGCACTGGGTAAGTTACATTCTGCTGGGCTTGCTCCCAAATCACACTCATTTTTCACACTGAAATTCTACCCTATTTTGGCAGGAAATCCGCAAAAAAGAGTAGGCATGGTTCCACATGTTGTGCAGGAGAAAAGTCAGTGCAACAGAGAGTAAATGAGGCAGCACCAGGTTTTCAAGGTGTCTCAAGACTTCTTTGCAAGCAAAGTCAAACATGATTGAGTTTAAAGTTACCTAAGGAGGAACTGGGCCCTTTGAAAAGTGCAAACCATTCATCTTCCTAAGCTGGCCCAGGAACAGAGCTGCTGAAGCCAACCACAAAAGCAGAGCAGCAGCAAAAGAGCAACATAAAATTACTCAGCTTCCAGCCAATGATGAATTTGCATTGTGCCAGGCCCAAGAGCAATCACGAAACACCCCACGGTGCTGCTGCAGTCCGCACGCGGTGAGACCTCGGAAAAACTCACTGTGCACTTTAGTTTTCACTCACGGATTCAGAAATCAACCGCACTGTCTGTCTCACTGGATTTAATAGTTCAAAACCAGGATTGACAGCACTCACGCCAGTAAAATGGCCTATGTTGGCTGATGCTTTTTCTAAGGCTTCAGCTCCTGGAGTCATGTGAATGTGCAGAAATCTCATCTTTTATTTTTAAGTAAACTTCTACTGCTTATGTGTGTGGACAAATGTTAGAAAGCATAACCTTAAAGACTTCACAAGCAGAAGGCAAATATAAATAATAGTACATCCTTCTTCAGTCTGATGAGTTGTAACCCAAGCTATTGATTTATTTTGGGACAGGGGAGTGCTCATAATTAGTAAGGGCTGATGGTCCTGTAAACATACCACCCTCCTTGCAGGTTACCGTGCGCAGAGGAAGATGTCAGCGGAGGAAATGGACCCAGTGGTGCAGGAAGTGGCATGGTCTAAATGCTGATTTAATTCATGTCTCAGACTAATACAAATAAACCTTTCATTCCCCTCTCCTTGTCTTCCAGTATTTAGAAAACATCTTTCTAGGAACAGATAAATACATAATGAAGAAACTTCTCATTTCCTCTGTGGTCAGGGGCAAAATATTTGGGTTCACGCAGATAAGAATTTGATGTTCTGGATAAACGCAGACTTCTACTGGCCACAAAGGAGACATTAATGCATCTTCCTGCCCACTTCTAGGTTTAATAAAAGTATCACTGCTATTATCTTGCTTCGAAAAATCCCATCAAATATCAATGCAGAGAGAAGGAGCTGACCCTACATCTCCCCAGCGGTGAGACCGACGCATGGGCTGGGGAGGCGGCAGCACCACCCCGCTGCGCTGCCGGCCTGTGAGCCCCGCACCACATCCCACCGCGCCGCGCCGGCGCAAAGATCACAACCACGATCCCAACATGGTTCTAGGTACAAGCGCACGGTGGAAGCTCACAGCACCTAAATCTCTTGAGAAATATTTTCAAATGCTGCTTCTTGCAAAATTGGGTGGGTATGAAAAATACGGGCATGTCACCTGCTGAGAGGGACAGATGGACTCCACAGAACCTGAGTGCAGAACGCGGCCCCAGAGGTGCTCCTCCATCTCGGTCCCTGGTCATCAATGGGCAACATGCTTCTCTTGTGCCTGCTCCCCTTGCCTGAAGAAAGAAAATAGCACCTATCTGGCAAGTGCTTTAGAGGTACTTGAAAGAAAACTCTAGCTAATAAGAAAGCTAAATCCCCAGATCTTAAATACAAAAGATCAAAAA
Organism: Apteryx rowi; assembly: GCF_003343035.1. Classification (NCBI taxonomy): domain Eukaryota; kingdom Metazoa; phylum Chordata; class Aves; order Apterygiformes; family Apterygidae; genus Apteryx; species Apteryx rowi. The sequence goes on from NW_020450960.1 coordinate 1,976,095, forward strand.
GCTCCTGAAACAACCAAAAAAATTAAAGAAAAATCTAAAAGCACACAAACCTAGGAACAGCTGAGTTTTAACCTTAATGCCATAAGTCTATGAAGAAATCTCTGCCGCTATTGATTTTACATGGCAAATGCTCTGCTCTGCTGCTGATGGACAGCAGTATGAAACCCTAAGATAGGGAAAAAGATGATGACCCCATGGCCTTCCATATTTGGTGAACTTCCAGCAAAAGAAAGCACACTAGGAGTTACTTTGAAATGCATGCTGGTCTCGAGCAACCCCAGAAACCAGGGTGCTCCTTCCCATAGCTCCTTTGATTCCTAGTTTTGCAGTTGGAGAGCAGGGAACAGGCAGAGGAAAAAATTGTGTGGTTGTTGCAGCAAACAGTGCTTTTTATTCCCCTACCCTCCCCCTGCCTCTGCTGGCTGGCTCAAAGGGATCCAGTTCCTTGCAGCTGGCCAAGTGTAGATACTGCAAGTTTCAAATAAAAACCTTACTTATCTTGCCAGGGAGAAAGTATTGGCTTTTAAATGCTACATGTTCAAACAGAAAATATTCTTCTTAGCCTCTGAAGAGCTTTACACAGAACACGACCTCATTTTTTCTCAGGGTGTTTTCTCTCCTCACAATGAAAAGCATTTCCACTATCAATATTCTCTTAGGATTTTCTTTTTTAATGCACACACGTTTTCCTCTTTCTCTCCCTTCTGCAGCTCTGCCACTTGCCAAGGCTTTGACCTTCTCAGAAGCCAGCCAGGGCTGGGGGGAGCCCTGCAGCAGACATGGCAGGGGTCGTGATGGAGAAATGCAAGGCTGCACAGTCTAGGGGCCAGAATTTATGCCACCTCAGGCCATGCAGGCAAAAGCAAGTGCAATTATGCTTACACAGCAAAAAGTGATTTTGTCAGCCACTCACGATTGCTCCATGTAACTCCACTGCTGGTCCTGGTGTTTTCTATGATTGTCAAGGGTGTGTAGTGACCGGATTCACAGAGGAACAACAGGCCAGGGGTGGGTGGTCTAATGTTGGGCTGGTGGTGATGGATTCTAGTTTGCATTCCCAGATCAACCATAAGTTCATTCAGCACAAGGAAAACAGTTTTGCCATGCCTTAGTTTACCCATCTGGATGTCAAGACCTTCCTCAAAGCATCAGGTGTAATTAAGATTACTGGCTGCAGTGGTCCAAAAGGTACTCACTGCAGGGAGTGAGCTCACCTGGGGACTGGCTGCCCGCTCGTGAACAGTGTCTACAAAACATCAAACCCCATAATAACCATTCTCAGCTCCATTTCTTCAAGTTGCAGTTTACATGGCATCACGATTTCAAAGCACTTAATGGTGAAAAGCACTCAGGGCAGCTACATATTTCATTGCAAACCAGCAATGGAGCTTTTTGAAGACACAACAATGCGTTCAAAGTAGCTCAACTCAGAATGCACTCATGCAGGATGTGAGTGGAAATTCAAGTGGTCAGTCCATATCCACTATAAACAGGGGCTTTCGTGAAATAAATACAGCTACCAGACAGATTGACGATCGTTCTGAGAAAGGCAGTTCTGAACTGAGAGCGGGCAGGGGTACCAAGGAATTCCTCCGCTGTATTTCACATCCAACAGGCACAGCTCCGTGGGGCCAGGGAGCTGCGAGCCCTGTGTTAGGCCAGAGCCCAGCAGCTGCGAACAGAAGGTGCTTAATTTCCTTTGCAGGTCTCTGTTTAGGGAGGGAGGTTTTATTTATTTCTATGTTCACTTGGTAATTGTCTAGTGGGCAGGAAGAGAAGGTGGTTAAACTGTTCTTTTCCAGGCAGGTTTTAATGCATTTTTAGCATTCCTACAGGCCCTGAACCAGCAAAGCATGAATTTAACTTTAAACACACTGAGATGACATTTTCTGAAGCATTGAGGGGCTGAATTCCCAATCCCCAACAAACAGGGAAAACCCGCCAGCAAAGTTCCCCTCCACCAGCTCCGACAGCTCGTTGCAAATGTCTCATTGCACTGGGAAGTGCCAAGCAATGCAGCAAAGGACCTGCGCCCTGGTTTGAAGGCAAATTCCCCATCGTGGACCACTTGCAATCCAACTCCTCAGGCTGGCAAACATGTAGCTGGTAGGAACCGGAGGTCTGGGGTGGCTTGCGAAGGCGCAGCTGAGTTAGGGGTCATCTGCCTTTCTGCAGCCGGAGCGGGGCATCCCCCAGGCCTGGGAATGACCCCGGCAGCCCATGCTCCTCTTAGYGCCTCTGGTCTGGGATGAGGGCCTGGGACAGGGGTGAGGGGCACGGTGAGGGCACGCACAGCATTCTTCTTCCAGCTCAAGGAGGAAGGCAGTCACCATGCCGTGAGCAAGTCTGTTATTTCTCTCCTTCTTCYGCAAAGAACTGAGAAGTCTTAGCTGTACCTGCACAAAGAGTTCAGGGGAGAAAGAGATTTAACTACCATAAAATCATATGGGTTAAGAAACCAATTTCCTTTCCAGCTCTAACACTGAAAACGAGGGAAATCCAGTCATTAAGGACTTATAAAAGCTTAGGGAGAGACTGTACTGGAGCTGAGAGGGGCGTTAAACGTGGACCTCCTACAAGCCAATCCCATACCTCACACACCACTCTCCTCCCTAAAGAGCACTTGGCTTTTTCTATTTTTATCTTCTTTTCAATGCGCATCCCTACCTGTGCCAGAAAGGAAGAAAGAGGAAAGAAAGTTCATCTCACGTTGAGAGTCAAAAGGAAAATAAATAAAAGCTCCTTTTTCTCTGAGGCATCTCACAAGCTGTTTCTGCTCTCGTTCTGCCAGTCCCGAGGGGCGCAGGATGCGGCTCTGTCGTCTCCCACCTGGCCCCAAAGGCACCAGCTGATCCCCACGTTCACGGGCAACACCAGCCTCTCTCAAAGGTCACTAGACAAGATTTTGTCAAGCTTCTGTATTGTGGTCCTTTCCTTCTGCTTTCTCTTACTTTTGCTTCTCTGGGCCCCTGCGCTGACCCACGCTGTGGCCTGGGAGCTTTGTTTCCTTGCAGCTGCCCTGCTCTGCCCGTGAGCGGCCGCGAGGCAGCACAGCGCCGGGGGCCCGAGGAGAGGAGGAGGGAGCGGAAGAAGGAAGAAAGAGGTGAATCGAGGGCAATAGCAGAGGGTGTTTCTTGCGGCAGGAGGGCAGAGCATTAATAGCTTGTCCAACATCCATGGCGGTGATAGCGAAAAACGGGAGGCTATTACTGCTCCCACGCGCTGCCCGAGCATCCTGATAGCACAGCGCCAGCAGCGGCGAGGCAGGGGATGGGCGTTAGCATTGACCGAGAACCAGAGCTGAGCCCCAGCAGCGCCGAGCCCCAGGGCCAAGCAAATCCCCCAAGGGCCCAGCCTCCGACCTGTCCGACCAGCAGCAGGGCCCTCCATCGCTTCACCCCACGGTCAAGGAAAAAGCTTCCTCCTAACCGGTCGCCTGTGTTTCTGCACTGCCTGAGCTCGTCCTTCAGCTCTGAACCAGCCCGGGGAGGACAGGCACAGGCTCCCAGCATCCCGTACAACCGGTCACTAGAGCTAGACATTAGCAAACAAACTTTGTGCCATAACACTTGAGGCTGCAGCGCCGGCTCCCAGCTGGAAGAGCACAGATGGGCAAGATGAAGGGAAGTCTCTTGTCTTCCCTTCCTCTTCAGAAGCTCAAAGCTGTGCTCTTGGAAAGCACCGCAGAGCAGCCTGCTTTGGCCCCGCGAGAGCAGAGCCCTAGGTGCGACCTCGGCGGCTCTCCGGGACGCAGATCCGCTCGGCCGGCAGCAGCCACGCTGTCCTCGCGCTGCCGAGGTCATGCACAACGTGCACCAGTGCTGCTTTAAAGCGAACTGCCTCATTTTGTGCCTGCAAGTTTATGCTATGATGTGCACATAAGCACAGGTCAGCATCCAAGGACGAGTGGATGTTGGGAAAGGCACAGGGATACTGCTGATTCCAATTCTGACACCACCCTCATTTTATAARGTCCAGAATCATCTGTAGTTCACTCTCTCACTCTGGGAGGAAGGTAAGCTTGCAACAAAACATACGTATGAATGTGCAGCTCTGTAATGATGATAGGGAAGGYGAGCTGAAAAATGACACTTGCAGAGAGCACAGAAGATGAGGCCGCCCCAGCTTCCCAGCAGAGCTGGGCTTGAGCCCCCGACCCAGGGGCTCTGCTCCCCTCGCGGATCCGGCACAGGGACCTYGGAGCAGAGCTGGCAGCTCTGTCCGCAGCCCAGAGCTTCACGCTGCCTGGACCCGTGCCACCGAACAAACTGGGGATAAGGACTGAAACTCCTTTACTTGAGTAAATTGGAGATAATGACTGAAAATGCTTAAACTTGCATCAGAATTAATGGGAGTTAGATGCCAAAATCCCTTTGTGCATCTGCCCCTCTGGATCTTTATCTTGATTCAATACTCTCTGGGAAGTCAGTGTAGAGTGAAGGATAGGTTTTCCTCTAAGATTTTGCTGACTGGAAGTCATGGGCTATAGGTAAATCTCACCTGGTAATCTTACCCTTCAGAGGCCTTTCAAAACTCTAGGTAGAACAAGCATCCATCAGGGCTGACACTTTAATTCAAACATTGTTACTTGCACATCATTTAAGCAACCTGGCCTCTCTTCCCGCTTTTGTTTTGCAATTGAAAATATGTTCGAGGCATAGCACAACTGCCATCCTCGCCCCGCTGTCTGGAGCCGCTGACACTGGTCTGTGGGGACTATTTGGATTCCAGTTGGAATTAAACATTTGAAGGGGTTTAGATTTAATCCCATTCAATTGTTCATTTTGCTTAGGATAAAAGAAAAAATAGCTCTCTCTTGCCGAAACAAATCAAGACCAGGTGATGCCGACGGTGGCAGGGGTTGCTTTACACCTCATTGCATATGCAAGGAATAAACATAAATCACACGAGCCAGGAGCAGAATTAGACTCTGGTTACAAGTAACGCAGCCTTGGCTGATCTGCCATAGTAGGATTAATGCATCCATTTAAAAGGTATCACAGTGTGAGTGTGTGTGTGTGTGTGTGTGTGTGTTCAGACATGGTATCATCGTGCAGGAGGTGGGACTCTGCAAAGAGGTAGGATCTGCTCTTCACCAGAAAGAGATTTGCTTTGAAGGCAAATGAAGCCTAACCCCCCCCCCAGCGGCTGATGCAGACCCACCAAGCCCCAAGCATCCTGCAGAGCTGCTCTGGCTCCCAGCAAGGTTCGTGGCCTTGCGCYGGTCCCGGGAAGGTGGTACCTAGAGGTTGGGCCGTTTAGCTGCTGCTCCGTGCAAGAGACATTTCCGAGCTACTACTGCGAGCCGGTGGCCGAGGGAGAGCTCCTTACACGGCTGCTGTCTGCCAGGACAGGAGACTGCTCCCCCCCAAACTAGATCTCTGCAACAGGAGCCACCGCGCAGACCCAGCTGCCAGCCGCGGCTCGGGGAGCGGATGCCGACCTTAAAGTGACTCGCTCATCTGTTCAAGGGCCCAGCAGCTCTCCCTCTGCAAGAATCGCAACTTCACCGAGTTTTAAAAGCGAACCGGCTGCATCCTCTCTCCTCGCCAGCTAAAATCCTGCTTCCCCCRTTTATATCAACRGGAGCTGCAGCTGCCTCCTCTCTARAGTCCTACTCAAACTCGCCAGGCCRGCCTTGCCGGGGCTGAGATGTGTTTGCGACACATGCTGGGAACCCATTAACCTTCCGAGGCCACAGGGAGACCTCAGAGCCAGGCGCCATTAAAAATGCAAATTGGCCTCTGCCTCCACGTCTTCCCCTGTAATTACTTTGGAGAGGGTTTCGTGGGATCAGCTGGGCTTCAAGGGGGCCTCGAGGCAGTCACCTGCTGCGCCCGTCCTCCACGCCGCCCCCGGGCAGGGCAGAGCTCAGCAAAGCCACCAGCTCCGCAGAGGCGGCAGGAGAGTCGTCAAACCCGAGCGGAGAGCAGGAATCCGCTCCCAGCCTCCGGCGCGGCCCCGGCACCGTGGCTGAGCCGCACAGGAGCCGGCTCGAGGGCTCCCGCYRCGYCGGGCCCTTCTCTGCGACCGTGCAYRCGYGCTSCCGGCCCCGATYTCTTAAAAGCCTTACTCCCCACCTGCCCTAACTTCCCGTGTTTGTGCCCAGTTAAAGGGCGGGAGATCCCAGGAGTCACATCCCTGCTCTGTGAGGTTTAATTTAGTTTTCCTTAGTTTCAGCTATATTTTGGAATAAGAAACAACATGTATCTTGGAGGATTTTCTTCCCTTCCCCAGCCCGAGGCAGAAAGACACAAAATGGGCCCCAGGTGGCAATTCGGGTTTTGTACGGTGGTCGGTACAAAAGGCTCGTTCCCCTACGGGGAGGAGACCAGCGGCTCCTGCAGCCACGGGCCGAGCTTTTCGTGTTCTCTGTCTTCTAGAAAAGTTCGGAAATATTCTGCTCTCGAGCTGCTGTCTCCCTCCCAGACAGAGACAGAGCTACTCCAACACAGGGTTTCCAGCCAGAGAAACAGTCTGATACAGTTTGTTATGACAAGGAGAAAAGTAAAATTACTGAAAATGTAATCTGAAAGCAAAAAAAAAATAGGGACATGTTAAATGAAAAATGAAGCATTTATTTTTGTAACATCGATTTTTTCATCATTTTAAAAAATGTTCATTTTGAGCTTTTTTTTTCCAACAGGAAGAAAAAAAGCAACCCAGAATGCACAGTATACAATAAACATTTCCCTGTGAAAAAGTTGATTTTTAAGCAGCTCCATATTTCACTTGTTCAGTAGTAACCCCTCTACCATATATCTGGATGAACATTTAGGGAAAATAGTTTGCTGGTTTTTTTCTAATCTCATGAAGGACTCGGGCCACATTCAGCTCAGTATTTAGGAAGGAAGCAGGACAATTTTCCTTCCATGCAAATTTACCATTTGGCACGGAGCGTACTCCTTTTAACAGACATGAACAGCTCAACATCAGCACTGCTTGAACTGTTCACTACTCATTAACTAGACACGATTTACAGCTGCCCTGATCCTACCCAGCTGTAAATGACCATCAAGCCAAAATGCCTCTTCTGTCCACTGATTATAAAATTAACTTAAACAAGCATAAAATAAAGGCTATCAAGCTGAGCTGTTGGACAAATAGGAGGAGAGATGAAATTAAGGCACAGACGATGCTTTGGGGCATACAGCTCTGGCCTGGAAGAAGGGTTACTTGGAGTTCACAGGCTTCTGGCGTGGGAAAATTCCCTGATCTCGCCGTGCCTCCCTCTCTCCTTAGCCAASGAACCCCAGTGAGCCTGCACAGCCAGGGCCCCTTTGCAAAGACCGCAGACAGAGGCGCAACCCTCTGCTACAGGCTGGTGCTTTCCACGGACCTGCAGTGCACCGCTGGATGCCAAACTCCAGACTCACCGTGAAACAGCTCTGGCTGCCGGCGGGAGCGGTGACCCACCGCTGTGCGCTCGTGGGCTGCAGCGAGCACCCGCTCGCCTCTGGAGCCCTGGTGTAGGCAGACTTCGCTGCCAGCGAATGCAGAGCAAGCTTTGCACACCAGCCTCCTGAAGATGATTAAAGTGCTCCTGGTTGATGCTGCTCTTGAGCAGACCAACGATGTCCTCAGGACCTAAGTCACTGCTGAAAAGGCACTCAGGCTCCTGATCAGTTGGGTGGTCTGCGAAGCATTACCCCAGAAGGGTTCGGTTCAGGAGTGAGGATCAAGAGCAAAGCAGTGCAGAAATGTTCTTACAAGTTTCAAGAAGATGGATGCTCTCCCACAGGATGGCCTCTGCTTTCACAGGTGCCTGTTCTTGGAAGGGCACATGTGTCGCTGCCAAAAGTCTGCAGCTGCTCAACAAATATGTGCCTGCAAATAGAAACTTTATTAAGGGTTTTTTCCTTATACGCTGTAATTTAATACAAAGCATTTTTTGTCCTAAGAACCAGAAAGGAGCTCTTGGAGCCACTCACATTCTCATCCCTTTATTTGATAAATCATGGCAGCATTATTCTGTTCTCAAATGTTTCCAATGAGAGGGGATATCAAAGTGGGTTTGGTTTCCTATGTTAGCTTTTAAATGCCTTGTAGTTTCTCAGCACATTTTTTTTCTCTTTGTGTGGTGCATCTACCTCCCTCCCCTTCTTTTCTTCTCTCCAGGAAGGCTGAGATTTCTTTTTAAGTAAAGAAAAAAGAATTCTTTCTTCTTCCTTCTGCTGCTACATCCTAAATGATTCCTCCTTCCTCTCTCCTGGCCCTTGCTGCCCTCTCCCCAAAACAGCAAAAAGGGTGAAAACTTCCATGGGAGTCCTTCCTGGTGTCTGCCGCTGAGTCTGGTTGTAGGCAGGGCTGGCACAGACCTGCCATCAGGAAGGTGAGCGACTCAGTCCAGCACAAGGGCATCCACAGGCAGACACGAGGAAACTAGCTGCGCTGAAGTGGCAGAAGTTATCAGGCTCCACACTGCACGGCAAAAGAGCTGTAGCTCTCCTATTACCGTCTCACATGAACACGACCTTCTTTCTTGTTTACAAGGACACTTGTGCAAAGATATAGGTAAGAGAGTGGCGGAGCATGACCATACCCACATGTTGCTATCATCCAGCATCATCAGCTGTGCAGGGAGAGGGCCTCCAGACTGCCATGCGAGCCACCTCTTTGGAAGTGGCCTTTCTCCTCCTGCCCCAGGGGCAGGTCCAGAGCTGCTCCAGAGCCTGGGCGCTGGAGGGGTGCTGGGTATCGCGGGAGCTTGGCTGTGCCGTTCTCCTAGCTCAGCTCTGCCGCACCATGTCACCTAACGCAATAAGGCTACGATCTCAGTCAGGGCCTTTGGATGCTACTGTAAAGCAATTAAAAAATAATTTCCAAGAGCAAAGTGTCATTAGCATCTTGTACTTGGTAACCTCAGCAGCAAACAGAGGTTTAGTGCATTGTCTCAAGTAAGCGTGATTTACTCTGACAGTGATCAAATGATCTTAACGATTTGTCAGGCAGCTGTCATATCCAAATCTGTTTATTATGAAGACCAGGAAGCGAAAGCAATTTATTTAGTTTGTTTACCATCAGGATGGGCCTAGACACCCCAGAGTCATTAAAAGAAGAAAAGGCAACTCTGAAAAGCTAGAGCGATTTGATTACAGCAGGCACCGTAAGCAGGCTTTCTCCAGCACAGCAAAAGAGTTTCAAAGTGCATAAATCAGAAGCTGCAGCAGCGTGAAATCTGACCAAAGCAAACCAAATTAGGTGTCCAAAGCCCTGGGCATGAGGGTTTTTCTTTAATAGCTTTGGTGACCTTTAGGGATGGGGAACCTTTTGGCATGAAATGAGAATTTCTCAGATTTGCATGGTTTATCTTTAGATAAGATGCATGTGCAAGTAGGCTCGGAGAAAGGGAATGATGTGGTGCTAGATGGGAAAGAGGGGAATCACACCTCAAACCAGTCACATCCCAGAACTGGAGTGTCATGGATACACTCTAAAGATGCTGAAGGCCTTCAACCTATCCTCATCCTGGGGGACCTTGGGAAGTCCAGAGTGAAGGCAGAGGCAGTGGTTAAGGAGGAAGAGGATGGCAGCAGAATTGGGGTCCTTGAAGCCCTGTGGCCAAAGTTGCCAAGGTCTAACTCTGCTCCTCATCACAGTGCCCTGGGAATCAGCATACTGCCACTTCCCAGACAAGTCCTGGGGCTCTGTTTTTTTCCAGAGTCTGGCAGTGTCACCAACACACACACATCAGAAATTACATCTAACCTTGTGATATCATCCCAAGAGAAGTTTTGGTGGCATGTTCCCATGAACAACTCCCTAACAAAATGGCATTTCCTGATGAAACTCAATTTTGTTGGAAAATTCCCAACCACCTCTCTACGARAGAAAAAGCAGTTTGCAAATCTGCACCTCATCTTCTATTCCATTTAAATGATCTACCATCTTTAGCAAGGCTGAGCCTCTCCAGAGCCTGTATCCAAGGCAACCAGAGCTACCAGGGAAAAAATGGATCCAAGAAGATATTAAAATCACAATATCCTTTCTGAGCAAGGTAGAAGTAATGAGAGAGTGTTACACCAGTTCCCTGCACCATGGGCTGGCTACGAGCCACCTACTGGGTGAAGATCACTGGCTTGTTACCAAAAACCAGGTTTGCAGAGGCATGTAAAGGTCCTAAAGATGCAGAGAGGCACCTAAGTACCTTCAAATCTGAGCCCAGATTCATAAAACCCCACAATTTATTCACTACCTGTGAAATCAGCCTCCAGCTCAGGAAAGTAGCAATCCCAAGCGTTAGGAAGGGGCCTGTATTTCAAATTTACAAACATTTTGGGAATTTCAATATGTTGAGAAATGAATAGTTTTGCAAAGAGGAAAATGTGAAGTACTACCCTGGCTTCTAAGCAGCGCTCGCAGCACTGCAGGATCCGCAGATGCCACGGATGAGGCCAGGACCTCCTGATTACTTCTGGGTCACTTGGCACATTCTTCCCTTTTCCACACAACAGGAGAAAGCAATGAGATGCAATGACCCAAACCCTGGGTGCACTGTTGTCCCTGCTGCCTCGGTGCTGGGCAGGACACTGAACTCCTGTCACTACCGACCACCAAAGGCACCGGCTTTGCAAAAGCAGCAGCACTCGGGTGCTACGGGTGAGGGGCCGTGGCACGCAGCAGCGACAGATCGTTTTCTCTGCTTTGCATACCAGGCTACACCACACTGCTGCAGTAATGAATCACTTCTGTGTGTGTCGCTAAGCGCTTTATAAATCCCAGGATTAGGAGAACATGTCAAAACGCTCACACTCTGTGTGTACTTGGCACGAGAGGAAACCTCACAGAGACTGAGAAAAAGATCGCAGTGTAATTTGTTTTGATGTCTCAAGACTCCAGATCCTCCAGTTTCCATTGTAGGACAAACTCACAATGATTTTACAATGAAGGACAGCTTTGCCTTGCAAGCCCAAAGTCAAAATCTGGGCTTATCTTTCCTTTGTGCCTCTCCAGAGCAATGCAAGATGTTAAAGATTTGATTTGCAAAGAGACTGTGCAAACATTTCTCTCTTCATCCTACCCTCTCTTTGAGCTGCTTGAAGATTTAAAAACCAAATGCTGATCTCTCCTAGGACTTACACTGAAACCAAAGAAAAAAGTTGAGAATCAGTTCCATAAACTGCATCCATATTTGCTCAAAAAGGGACAAGATTCACTTCAAAATAAGCCCATGAGCAGCATGTAACCMGTGAACTGAGAAGATCATTGGAAAGGCTCCCAGTGACTTCAGCAATCCCACAGCAAGTCTTTAGTGAACACGGTCTGAATTTCTACTTATGTCAGAACCAGGAATCAAGAAATTTTGTGGATGATGAGTTCTGTTGCAAATATTTATAGAGTTACACGGAGTGGGATCCAAACAGGTCTAGATAATTTATGCCTGGCATTAATACATAAACCACTGACATCTAAACCATTTCCTGATCAACACTGCAACAACACCACCCAAACCACCCCTGACAGCTGCTTATTCAACCTGTCGTTAAAAGTCTCCATGGATGTTCAGCTCTGCAGTACTGATATCCGTATACTGGCATAGTTCTTGCTTAGGAACCAAAATAATTTATACCAGCATAATGCACACATGTACCAGAACAACTGCATCTACTCAAGGTTTTACTTGTATAACTATGACAGCAAAACAGTTAAAACTTTTTATGATATTCTTCAGCTAGCAGAAGTATACCAGTATAGCTTTTACAGTAACGATTAACCAAAATTCACAGCCTCAATCACTGAATCATTTATTCAGTGGCTTTTAGTATATTTTTCAAATGAAATGTTCAGCAAAGAATATTTATTCATTCTTCATTGCACTCAGGCTGTAAAAATAATCAAATTAAATTTCACTCTCAAATTCAGACAAGACTTCAGAGGCAGAGGCAGTCCAAACAAGCATAGGAAAATGGCAAAAACACTTGCCCACCCTTTTCAGATCAAAATTCAAGGCTTTGATCACTGGTGGGAGTTTGGAAAACCCTGGCTGAATAACAGGAGCAATGCACCTCCACGCACATACGCACGTTAGAAATGATTGACCTTGTTTCTGGATTTTCTCTCACTCCAAATTTAGAATTTTGATGGGAAATATTTGCTAGAAAGTGAAAGAAAGGGGTCTCAGCTTTTTGTTTTTGGTGTTTTTTTTTGTTATCTCTCCTACGAATAGCCTCTTTAAATAGCTACTTTCTGGCAGCCTCCACGCAGCTCTGCCTGCGCTGGTGGGACCAGCACGGCGGCAGGATCAGGGCTCTGCCTGCGTCATCCCCATCGCAAGCCACGCTGCAGCCGCGTTTCCGCGCGCTCCGGAAAGCCTTGCGCCACCGAAATGACTCTGTTTCTCTACAGGGATGATCACAGCAACGCCTCGAAGGCCCGAACCTATATTCGTTTGCTTTCCTTTCATCCTCCTCGAGTTAAAGTCTTTATGAGGCTTGTCCAAGCCGCAGGCCTGCAGCACGGTTCCGCGCGCTGGGTTAAACGCCGGCGCACCCACTCTGAGCCAGGCTTTGGGCTTCCCTGCCAGCCTCCCTCCTCGGCACGGGATCAGGCCCTCGCGTTCCCCTTCCCTTCCCTGTGCCCAGCGCCCGGAGCCAGGCACGGCCCGGGGAGAGGCGGCCGGATCCGGAGGCGCCACGGCGCGAGAGCCCGGGGAGGCGGCAGGCTGTCCCTCGGGGACACGCTTGCTCCCGTCCCATCCCTCCTTTCCGCAAAGACTCGGAAACGACTCTGCCGGAAGAAACCCGGCCCAGCGTACGTCCTCCGGTCTCCGCCGCGCGCGCTGAGGCGGCAGAGAGACGCGGCCGGGACGAGTCCCCGCGCCGGCACCGCTGCCCCCGCGAGGCGCCGCAGCCCCGGCAGGCCAAGCGCTGCGGTGAGGGGCGCCGGGGTGCTCAGCACCGCGTCGCTCGAGCGAAGCGCACAAAGCATCAGGCGCGAGTCCTGAGCCGTGCAGGTGGCTCAGGCGAAGGACGGCAGCAGCCTCCTCGGCCCTCGGCCATGCGCACGGCTCACGGGGACGAGGAGACGCCTCCTCCTCCGCAAGGGGCGGAGGGCAGAGTTTCTTCTTTCCTTCCTTTTCTAAAGGGATGTAAATAAGGAAAGCGTCAGCAATCAGGCTCCTGCCCCTAGGACAGCATCTCTGGAGCTTATTCTCCTCACCACGGGGGTCTGATGAAGGCAAACTTTCCCCACTCGCCGCAGCACATGCAGAAAGAGCCCGTTTCCAAGGAAACAGGGATCTTCTGCATGTCCGGCATGCGGCCAGAGACGGGGAAAGGTTGTGAAGTCAGAGGCTGCCTTTCYGCACGGCTGCTCCCTCGCTCCCTTCGCCCTCCTCCCCAGCGGGCGCCCAGCGTCTCCAGCACATCCCACCCCATCCCTCCCCGGCAGGGCATGTCTGGAGGAGACGGGAGGGATGGCACAGCCACAGTTTCTACGTGTGCAAACAGGGAGCTTCCAGAGAGCGCTGGAACATTCTTCCTTTAAATTCGGAGAGGCAGGAGACGGGGACTRGAAAAAGACTGTTGTTCTATACTGCAGGTGCCCCGAGGGCCCGGAGACATTCGTAGGTCTGGTTCTTGCACACACGCGTGCAAGGGCTGTAAGCAAGGAAACGGCACCTCTCCCCGGTTTTCATCTCTGCGCTGCCTACAAGTTTTAGGGACCAAAGTGTCCCCCAAAAGAGGAGCACAGGCAACTCCACAGAGGCTAAAAATCCAGGTGGGACTGGGCTACTCGTTATCTATCTTGCCCAGCCACAGCAAACTGCCAAAACCAGGAGCAAACCCCCCAGACTTACCATCTCTCTAGCCAGGAATAGGAAGCAGGTAACTTCTACTGGCCTTGCTGCGTCCCTCTTCCCACTTCCRTGCTCAGAAGCTGCGGCACGAGGGGACGCGCCACCGGCCACCCCACGCGACAGCATTAACTACCACCAGCCTGCGGTTTAGCTGAGCGGGTGTCAACAAACYGGTGCGAAAAGGCTATGGGCAGGTATCAAAGTCGTTCCCCACCATCCGGAGGGGCACCTGCCCGCAGCCCCCAGCCCCGCTGTCCAGGGGACGCGCGTACGAGCGCAGAYGGGGCGCAAGTTGCCTCTTTAATCACCTGTCGGGGCCATTTCCTTGCAGCTCCCGCTCGCAGCAGGTGACGTCAGACCAGAGCAGTTCTGCCCTCAACGGGGCTGCAGCAGATGTAATTTGTGCTCTCGCCCACTGGCAGGTTCCTACATAAAAGCTCCGTGTGGCTCTAAAGTGAAGCTGTGTGCATCTGCAGCTATACATTTGCAGGCACTGTCTGTGTCTATAATTAATTAATGTTTGTACAGTGCTTTGAAGATAAAGTGGCATATAAGTACCAAGTATCATTATTATTAGATCCATCTCGATTTAAACCCACCAAAAGCCAGGAAATTGGGGGTTTAAGAGTCTGGCAGTCTGGTCACATGCTGCTGCTTAAATTCACATATTTACGCTTTGCATTTTGCTCAGCAGAGTAGGTTAAGTCACAAGCATCAGCTGTGGATCTGCAGACTTAGCCCAGAATTTACTGGCTTTGCGTCTTCAAGGGAGAAATCTCTCACTGGGGGACCATCATTGGGTAGCTAGAARAACAGAGGTCCTCTTACTGCATCTATTCAAGGGTACGGTCCCTTCCTAGGCTTTAACACGTGCATCAGTGAGTAGGGCTGGGTGTCCCAGCCGCGTCCCAGATGGGGATGCTGGGACTAAGCAAGGTGGCCTCAGGGCTGATGCTGAGCAGGAGGAGTGCAGGGGTGGGGAGACTGGCCAATGTGGCAGGCGCGCAGGCCCCCAGAGCTGCTCCAGCTCCATCAGTCCAGGCTGAGGTCAAACGGCCATAGCTGGGGCCTTGGCACAGCCTGCAAGCGAGCAGGCTGCACCTCACGGCACCGTGCAGTGCCACGGCCGGTGTTGCCAGGCCCTGGCCGGACGCAGCGTGCCGGCGCCAGCCGGCGCAGCCGAACGCCCAGGACAGCTCTCCCACCCCCTCTAGTGATGTGCTGACGTGCAGACCAGGCCACCGAGTGGAGTCACGGACAGCGGAGCCACTGCATGATCCCACCTGGGAGCAATCCCTACAGCTGAGAGCAGACCAGAACCCTGCACTCTGCAAGGCTGGTCTCAGGCCAACCACGCTCTGGCCACAGGGCATCCTGCAACACCGTTTTGGAGGTGCAAGGTCCCAGTGCAACACCCAGGAGGGGGTACACAAATAAACCTGCGGCACGGAGGAGCTCGAGCCCTCAAGCCACGGGTAACACGGGGGCTGCAGCCCTTCATCCCCAGCTGCAGCAGTTGTTCAGTTGCCTCCTCACACTCCTGAAGCCAGAGCAACAGGAGTYGGCTCAGTGCTGGCGAGTCCTACTGTGTCAGCACAGCCTTCTTCTCCGTGGCATCTTCCATGGATGCCAAATTTCCTTTCTGCCACACAAAGGGAAAAGGAGAGGGGACGGGGCAGTGAGCATGCCCTGGAAAATTCAACCCTACCTGYGCCCGTGAGTTAGTTTTCCTTTCCCTGTCTTCCTGTTGATCAGCACTGAAAACTGTGGTTACAAAAATACTCATTTTAACAGAGTTAAATTTTAAATGTCAAACTCTAAGAGTTGGGGAAGTCTAATTAGTAAGGGGGAAGGGGAATGGGATGTCGGGAACTTTAATTTCACTCAGTGCAGCCAACCCTGAAGAGAATTCAGAGCTTGCTATTAGCTACACGTCTTTAATTTGACTCCAAATGTTAGTCAATAACATTAACAAATGGGAAGCAGTCACAGCACAGAAAGTACTAATGCAGGCAGGCCCCAGTGTCTCAGCGCAAGGTGCTAATTGGGGGCTAAATGGGTGAGGCAGTGGATTAATAACCCTCTGTCCAAATCACCCCAGTAGCTTGTTAGGCTGGGCTGTGGAGTGAGGCTGGCGGTGCTGAGCATCCACCACTCGCTCCTGCCGGAGCAGAGCATGATTCATGGGGAGCAATAAAAAGGGTGTTGGAAATTTCATGTAACTGCTCTTGCAATCAATAGATTTGAGTATCGTGCCAAAAAAAGAAGAAAGAGAGAGAGGGGAAGAGAGAGAAGCTGAGGACTGTGAAAAAGTGGAAGCTGCACTGTCCTTCCCCCCCAAGTCAAGGTTGGGGGATATGAGCTGTGAAGCCCACAAGGCCCACGCCTGTCTTGTGCCTCACATGCTACTTCCACCTGCTCAGAACAAAAAGAGAACAATTTACTTCTTTTGCTTTCAGAGCTACTTTTCTATTTTCTTTTTCCTTTTTTTAATTTGTATTTTTATTTTTATCCTGGAGAACATTGAATTGGCGCACTCATTTGGCCTTTTATCTGCCTACAACCTTCAGGTCTTCAGCAACTCCTCAAACAGATGCAATGAAGTCTTGCCCCTAATTCCTGCAGTCGCCTTCTCCCTCTCCATCTCTTCCATATCACAAGCTGTTTCCAGCCTCTCGTCTATAAAACCTGTTTCCCTTCTCTAATACCAGTGTGCAAACAGGATCGTGAATGCATCAGTGGTTTGGACGGAGCAAGGACTTCCTCTCCCTAGCAACACAAGAGACGCAGTTCTGTAGGATCCTGGACACCAAGGCAAAGTATCCGATATCCCTGCAAGCCGGTTCAGGTGGCACTCCTTCGGTGTCTGAAAGACACCAAGCTGTCAGTGGGAGAGAAAAGGCAAAGCAGGAAGGTGTCAGGGGTGTCCTAGGTTTCCTCTTCAGCAAACACTTTCCAAAAAGAGATCTCCAGTCTCTGGATTCCTTGGATTTCTGGGTTTGGGGAGAGCACTCTGTGACACATGAGACCTAGTTTCCAAGGGGTCCTGAGCCACTTTTGACCCACGCAATCTCAAAGGAAGCCTCACCCAAAATGCATGCCGCTTCGGCACTACTGCAGACCTTCGTTAGATCCTAGTTGTGGGTCTGAAACAAGAGGGGTTTAGCCATGCTGGCATCTCTGCCAGGAGACCTCCGGGAACAGGCAGCCGTGCTGCAGGCGGTAGAGCAGGGCGCAGGGCCCTCTGATCCCTCCAGCGGGGCTCCTCACCCCTTTGAATCCTGGTGCATCACACAGATGCGCCTGCACCATGCTCGACAGCCTGGATGTACGTTACAATATCCCGTACAAAGCCTGCACTCCTCTTCAAAACATTTCCAGTGAGGAAGGGATCAATCACAGCACTTTCTAAAATGTCCAACAGCTAATTGCCTTCTCTGTTTAAAAAGTCAGCGTTACGACTTGGGTTAGATCATTTGAATTTCCCTATTCATTATTTTAACCCCTCTGTGATACAGACATTTCCATACCCAGCTGCATTCCCCCAGTGYGGAGTGTGTCTGCCAGGCCTTAGGAGAGGCTTCAAACAAGTGTGTGATGTGTTGTATGCACAAAGCAGAGCCACAGGATCAGGGAGGCTTGCAGCGCGGATCCTCTCCTCTCTCCCGTGCTGAGACCCAAGGCTAGATTCTGCTGACACGTGTTTTCCTCTAACCTTTTATCTGCTGGGGGGAGGACGTGGTTTCAGATGCTGCCTGTGAAAACTGTTATAAAATATCAAAATGATATAATTTTACCTACCTGCAGAACTGACAGGCATATTTCAACAGTGGTATATTATCAATTATAAACCTCACAGAGCATGTTCTCCCATCCGATTGTTGGAAAAATCACTTGTCAAGGGCTTGTAAAGACCACAGCTGTCTTCTTCGTATAGACAGCGGTGCAAGGGATGCAAAATTTCTGTGTTACAATGCCTTTTTTTAAATCTCCAGTATAATAGAAGAGAACTGAATAAGGTGATTTCTATAGCGTCTTTATACCGACAATGTTTTACAAAGCAACGAGTTAGATACTGGCAGCGCAGTGACAATGTTAATCAAACAACACAGTCACTGTGGGCGCAGATACAGCTCACGTATATCCACTAGGAAGAGCTCAGCCCAGCCCAGTAGGGCAGTATCCTCCTCTCACGTTTTGGAAGCGCTTCGTGCACTGGGGAAAGGGGTTGTGCTATTTCCATACCATTTCCATGCCTTCTTAGCCAGGAAAAACCTTGTTTCAAAGAGCTAAGTTAGAGGCCGTACCCTAGCGCTCCTTGCATTTCTTCCCAGCACATATATGTGGGTCCCTGGGGGCTGACAAGTGGCAAGTCCGACCCGACAGGGCGCTGTTCCTTTCCCTACCTTTGCTCTTCACTGATCTCCTCCCCACGGCGGGGCACAAAGCACCATTTCCGAACATTGTAACCGAAGCAGCTAACAGGAGCCACGTGTGGAGGAGACAGTCTGAGCCTTCACCCGCTGCAGTGCACAGTGGATCACCTGCCGCGTGTTGCATCACTCTGCAACTGCGTTCTCCGTACCCCAGCGTGTTCCTTCCACAACCCTGCCACGCCACGGGTTTCCCTTGGARATCACGAATGATAATGCTTGTCATCATCAGAAGGGGCTTGTTCTTTACAAGTCTTCTGCTCTGGTGCATAACCATCTGTGTGGACACAATGCCTGTTATAACTACTTACTAATGGGACAGGGAGTTTTCTAATTATTAGAAATGCTTTAGCACTTAAAAAAGCCACAACAAGAGAGTGAAAAAGAAAAGACTTAATCACTGTTGCTTTGGAGTTGTCTCAAATTTGTAATTCAATCAAACCTCCCATAATAGGAAAGATCGCTTTCTGATATCCACAGGAGCTTTCCAGGGGCTATAATCTCTGAGAGATTTATTCATACTTTCTGCATTAGCTTATGTCTATTTTGGAAGAAACATCTCTCCCTCCTTCCCATCAGCAGAGCTCCAGCGAAGATATTAATATTAAAACAATTCAATTACCAGGACTTGGGAGAACATGGGTCCAGGGAAAAGGGGTGTTCGTTAAGCCATGCTATGACAGCCCTCCTTTTATGTCCCCTGTATCCCCAAGTTGTTGTTCTAAAGGAGTTTCTTGAAAAACTGAATAGAGCTATTGGAAATCATTAGAGAAGGGAGCCTGGCTCACTCGTTCTCCTTAAAAATACCAGCGGCAGAGGCTCATGTCAGCTCCCCTTTGACGAGGGAAAGGGGAGCGTGAGGCAGCTCATGACTTGCCTGAGGTCCCAAGGGACCCGATGTAACACAGCCAGGGCTCCTAGACCCAGCGCAAGCCCCGTGCAGCGCTGCCTCCCCGCTCACTGCCCAGCACCTCGCTGCAGGTCCCCTGCTCCCTCTCATAGCCCAAACCCTTCCTCCTGCTTCAGCGCTCCCAAACTCCTAACACTAAATCTAGGCAGCATCCCAAAATTTCAGGCCCATGTGAATAGGTACCTAGGTTTGAGAGTGCTTAGAAAAGCCAGCCCTGAAATGCGGCGTGGTGCTCAGCCTCGGCTGGCATGCCCTGGCGGGACCGGCCCCAGCGCGTCACCCACCGGCCCCTCTTTGCAGAGGGCAGCTGGACCAAGCCTGTGGGGGGGAGGAGGAGGAGGAGAAGGAATGAGACCGCTTTAGAGGGAAGGATGGGGAGTGCTTTGCACTTCAAAGGACACATCAGCTCCTTGCTTCRCAAGATCACAGGGAAGAAGCAATAGCGAGGCTAGAGGATAGATTAACCTTCCTTCTCCCTCCTTTTTCCTTGTTCTATCCAATCTGTCCTTCCCACGCCAGCTAATTAAACATGAAACAAGCAGGGGGGAGGGGGATGCTGAGCCTCAACAGCTCCAGCTGCACTTGCAGCAATGCTGCTTCTCTGCCCTTGCAGCAGGAAACACTTTGGTGCTGACGGTGCTGCGCAGTCACAGCCCAGCCCAGCGAGGGCCTGACGCAGAGCCGCCCGACCGCCCGCTTCCGCAGCCCGCAGCCCGCCGGACTGCGCTCCTGCCCCTTGCTCCCGCTGCGCAAGCTGAGAATCCCTCCCACTGGTTTTGGTTGTGTTGTTTCTGATTGCGCCAAGCACAAGTACACAGTCASAGCAACCGAATTCAACGCTATCGCCCCCGATTTACACTAGCGCCAGAGAAAAACATAGAGCTGTCTTCCGGATAAAAGGATCACTCGCAAACTGATCTGGATCCCAGGGAAGGTTTCTCACTGCTACACTACAAAGTGCAATACCCCACGGCTGCGGGGTGTCAGCAGAGGGGTCTAGATCAGCGTGATAAATCCTGACAGCACACATCCCCACGTCACCAGGGAGAAAAGCCTTTGCAGCGGGAAGGCAGTGCAGACCCCGAGACACACCGTGTCCCGACATCTTCCATAATCAAGAGAGGTTCGCTAATGTCGATTTTGCTAACGAGTTCACTGATGTGGACTGAGATCCAACAAGCTCACTGGAAATGAAGCCTCAAATTCTACGCAACTCTCAACCCTGCTCAAAAGGAGTCAGTAAGGGCATGAAATCAAAATGATGGCAGAGAAAAGGTATTGGATTTTGAGACAGAAAAGAGTCAGACACCCAGCTGTCAAATTCAGCTGTATGTCTCTATCCATATATCCAGATCTGTGACATCTACAGCTTTCTGCATCAACAACCATATATGAAAGCCAGAGAGAACTTTGAAAGAAAAACAACATCACTCTGATGAGAACGTTTTATCTTTCTCTCTGGCTCTCAGGGGCAGCAGAATGAAAGTTGTGATACGTGCAGAGAAACTGCCAGCAGAGGGAAGGAAGGTACCAACAAGGGAGCATCTATTTTCCCTGAGGACACTGTTATTTTTCCAGCCTGCCAGCCCCAACGAATGCCTAGCGCATGCATGTGCATATGCCAGCAGTCTACATAGGATAAAATGCACCTTTAGGATAATTTCCTAGCAGATGGGCAAAACCATCTTACCAATGCATGCAGGCTTGGGTGCCCAAAACTCAGCTCGGGATGGGCACAGCTTGGCAACAAAATGAACAAGTCTTTAAGAGCCTGCTCCAAGCTATAGCTCTACCCTGTCTCTGTGCTTTGAGCTGGTGCCTTCTTCCTGCCGCTCCTCACTTTGCCTTTCGCTCACCTCCCTCGGTATCTGAAGAGACAGGAGAGAGGCAAAAGGAGTCAGAGGGCTGCACTGCAGGTCAGCAGCCAAGCGAGGACCAGGGCCCGGGTTCCCAGACATCCCCTTCAGCACTGTAACTACCAAATCATCCTGCCCCCCACTTCCGTAGGAATGTTACAGGCCTCCTACTCCTCTGAATTTGGTCCATAAAAACCCATAGATCTGATGACCAGTGACCCTGCTGTCACATGGGAGCAAAGCTCCAGAAGCCAATATAAACAGGGCAAGGACACATCACTCCATCCCTCTCTGCATCCCTGCAGCAGTGGTTTGGGCGCATTCACGCGTTTCTGCCACCAGCCCAAGAACACCTCACTGGGCACCGCACGAGCGATCCTAACCCGCTCCACACTGCCAGCACTGTAAGGTGGATTAGTGAGCAATGACCACTTGCGCAGTTCCCCCAGCAGGTGAAGCTGTGATCACTCCAATCTCCGGAAGACGCTGACCATATTTAAAAAATAATGAAAAATCCTTCCTTGAAGAAGCAGTTCACGTTTTGCTAATTAACCTTGTCCCCAGACCTCAGATAATGGCATAATACAAAGATTTTATAACCCTTCAATACTTCCTAACTAGTTCCTGTTCCATGATAGCCAAGTACGAGGGCACTTGAAAAGAGCCCAGGAAAGCCACCTGCGCTTCCAGGAGCAAGTAGAAAATGAAAACTGCACTACTTGGGCCTTTCCCAGCGCTTGGCCACATCGTGCACAGGCTGAACTGAGGGCCTGCGGCTGTGGTGCTGCCCAGCTCAGGTCAGCACAGCTAACACAGCTGCATTCAGCACATACCTTCCCTGTAGCTCACCCCTCTGTAGGGCCTTAAACTCCAGATTCCCAGAGCACTTTGAGAAGGACCAGCGTCCATGCTTACTGAATGCAGCTCTGGCTGATTCCAAATGTAGTTTTGCTCCGAAGCAGCAAAGCTGGGTAGAGGATTGGTTTCTGACTCAGCTTGATCTTTGGCATGGAGTAGGAGAAACCAAGAAATGAGTCAGCCCGAGTGGGGTTAGACACCATTTCACGTAGCATCCCAGTCCCATCCCAAAGCAGGGCTTTGGCTGTAAAGAAGTTCAGGCCCAAATACTGGGCAAAACTGACAAAAACTGAGCTTAAGTTAAGGACAGAGCTGCTTCCTCAAAGCAGCAGACCATCGCTGTCTGCTGTGGTCCCGTGCACCCTTCCTCGGGAGGAGCTGGTGTTGATCACTGTCACGTACGTCAGGCTGCACTCGATGGCGCATGGATTGACACACTCTGGTGACTCTTGTGGTCCTACCTAAGCCAGCAAGAGCTGAGAACATCTGCAAATCAGCTTCTCTCTTTATGCACCAAGCTCAGGCTTCAGCAGGCTACCTAACGTGCTTCAGATGGAAACGAACCATGCAACAGCATTCAGCGTGGGGCTGTCTGGGTGCGCTGCCTGCCTGCCACCCTCCTCCCCAACCTCTCCTGAAGCTGTGCGCCAGTTCCAGCCGGCTCTGACAGATGGCTGCAGTTCTCTTCCAAGATTCATTCACCTTCTTGCAACATAAAGTCACAAGACCTAAATCCGTAAGAGATTAGGCTTCCTGCATTCAGCAGCCTTGTTTCTGGAGGGTATTGCCAGGTTTGGAAGAGATGGCCTAAAGCCCAAACTCAACACCACAAGTGCTAGAGAACCTCATCTCAGTATTACCTAAGCCTTATACTAGGCTGAGGTAAGACACCCAATGAACCACAGGCCAAGGTGCTTTCCTGAAAGGTGTCCTGCCACTACAGTGAGGAAAGTGAAGCACCTGCACTAAACAGATCTGTTTTGCAAAAAAGAGCTGTTGTCAGCCTTGAACACTGGCAAGGCTGATGTCTGGAGTTCAAGAAGCACTCTTGGTGTTTACACTAAAACTTTGTCTGGAGGAGAAAAATCTGATATTGTTCTGAGTTTAGCTTGATCTTGTCCTTCATGGGCCTTGAAGGTAAATTCACCCTGCTTGTTTCTATCTTTACATTGCAATTATCAGCCCATTCTAATGAAATTCACCCCAAGCAGAGAGCCAGCGTGAAGCTTCTTGTCCACAGACAGGTTGTACAGTTTTGTGCAGAGGCTGTGAATGAAATTCAGCCTTTTCTTTACTTCATGGGTCTATTTTAGCACTCTCAGATATGGATGTGAAATCCTCTTGTGAACATCAGTAAACATTTGCCTGGTCAATTAGACAACTCTGTCGTCATCCCCTTGCTCTTCTCTTAGTGGGGGCAAAGTTTCCTGCCGTGACTAACAAATCGCTGGCCTGGTTTTCTCAGTGCCTCCTGGCTGTCAATGACCTAACACACCTCTAGCCGAGCAACCCAGAAGCATGGGGAGATRGTCATTTTTTTCTGAAAGTACTGGTTTTTGACAATTGTCCACTTCTCAGTGGTGTTGTGAGGTTCGTTGTTTAAGTCTCTAAGTGAGGTTTCCTCTGCTTGTCAGGATGACCGGTGAGCAAAGCTGTGATCAGCTAAAAACTTTAAGGGAAACATTTTCAAACTATTGACTTCTTTTTAGATGGGGATTTTCAAAAAACCGGCTGTGGGCTGTGTTCGGAGATGTATGTGAACTTGCTCTTGCTCCCTTGCAATGCTTTAAAAATTCCAAGCATTGGTTCCAAGAGGGAAGGAAATTAATTACCGAAGAGTTTACACCATGGGCCTCCTGGCCGGTTGGACGCTGCAGCACGGGCTGTTTGGGAGCCTGGCCCCTGGCAGGCGCTCACAGCGGCGAGCGGCGCGCGCCAGCCGTGGACTCCGCTCTCCTTCCTCCGCAGCCTTGGCTCACCAGAACGTGAGGCCTCGCTAGAAACAGCGAGGGTAGGAGAGACAATGGGAGCGAGACAAAGCCAGCGCTGGTGGCAAACAATAGCTCAAAAATATCCCTGCAGCACTGGTGTTGAGGAACAATGTACGTTTTAATTTGAGTGGCAGGCAGCCACATCTCTATTTCTCTCAGTGCATCTCCATACGGCCCATTTCACTTGGACAGCGGGGAGAGATAAGCAATTAGAGCCCTAATCAATAACATCCCCAGCCCCCCCTGCTTCCAGCTACTTAATTGGCATCCCAGAGTCACAGGGAAGGTGAAACTAGGTCTTTGAAAGCAAAGGAAGGAAGAAACACGGTGTGTTGGATTTAACAAAGCACAAACAAATCCCAAAGTAGGATGTTCTGGTTCAAACCTAAGTTTKGTTCAATACTGGCAGATGGAAGAGTGATTTACACAGCCATAGTGCTTCTAGCTAGGATAAACACTCCTGATCCAATCCTGGTCAAATATGCTACATCTAAAGTACCCTCCGCTTCAGAGACCCACACAAACACAACTTCGCAGCATTATCTGGGGATGTTTCTAGGCTCTGCTAYTTAAACAGCATCTCCCATCGATAGGCTGTGACCCCGGCCCTTCTAGAGCACAGAGCACATCTGCCCGCAAGGATGCAGCCGGCCGCCCCAGCYGGACACACCTGCTGGGCTGAGCACTCGCTGCGAGCTCCGCTTGGGCGCTGCACCGTCCTCCCCAACGTCTGAGCACCCAGACGCTGCRGCGCCTTTGCACCGCAGAAGGATCGTCTGATATCCACGCTGATGCTAGCCTGAACAAACAGCATACAGGCGCCTTTCCTTAACTACTGTTAGCAAGAGCGATGGATAGAAAGAGAGAGTCAGGCAGGAGTCTCGCACTAAACCCGCACCCTCCCTAATCATTCACATAGTTGCTTTCCTCTCCCCAGTCACTGTCACCGGAGAAGACAATTAGGGGATTCCCATGCTGAGCCACCTCTCCTCCATCCCAACACTCAAGTCCTCCCATCCGTCCCAGATAATTATGCTGCCTCTTGACCTAATTTTTCTAAAATAATCTGCCTATGAAACAGAAAATGAGTATAGAAGGCTTTGTCTTTGCGGTCATTTACTGAATTTTAATAGTTCATAAATGACTAATTTAACAGGAGCTCTCCTCCCTTGCAACCACTACCTATCAAGCTCACCAGGATATTTTTTTCTCTTGGGAGAAGGGATGGAAAAAGAAATTCAACAACCCCCTAAAAACTATAGTTTTGTTTAAATTCTCTTCAGAATTGTTGTGGTTTATGTCAAAAGATGTGGACCTTTTCACCAGGACTGCTTTTCAATGAAATGGACATCTTCATGGAAAGTCACTCTCCTTATGGAAAAACAACCGTGGAAAAATCCAAATTTATACTTGGATATTCAAGATGTATTTCTGTAAAACATTTACATGCTTAATCCCAAGTATGTGCTTATGTCTACTCCTGTTCCATTTGTTAGGTATGCACCACCAGCCATTGACTCCACTGGAGCACAACAGACAAGCTTATGGACCTAAATGAGTAAATTCAAGGTCTGCAGCAGAGTGAGGACAGCTTGTTCCAGCTGAAGATGCATCCTGAGCTTTCCTACCAAAGCATTAAATCGGAGTAGGCTCCTCTGTCATCACTGAATCACTGCTCTTTCTAGTARCAGGATGAAAATACCACATTCATCAGTGATCCCTTGCTTTGTCACTTCCCTTGACTTTAACCATCCCATCACCRAGCTCCAAAGGCTGACGTTAAGTAATGCTCTGTTATCCCTCCCTTTCTCCCCAAGCGTGCTACAGCCTCAGCTGGAGACAGGGCTGAGAGCGAATATGTCAGGGTGGCAGAGTTGTTAGTGTTTACAGATGCATTGCTCTGCTTAGCTTGTCACTGTAGACTCCACCTGGGAGATAAAYAGACAGAAATTAGAGGTAGATAGAAAAAAATATCTTAATATATCAAGTTGCTACAGGGAGGCAGCTTTAGAGGGTGCATGAGACAGAATGTCAGAAGCAGCCCCTGGGTAAACATGCTCCATTCAAGCTCCCTGCATGGCTAAGAGCCTGCACGTGGCTTAGCTCAGCTGGAAGAGGCATCTGAACAGCTGGATCTCCGACATAGCTACCCAAACTCCTTCAGGACGAGGAACCAAAGTCTATCAAGTTGATGGAGGGTAACGGGGGTCATTCATGCTAGTACTCCGGGTGCTGAAGGCAGCACAGGAGGGTTTGCTGTTATTGGACTGAAAAACAGAGCATGAGAAACCCTTGGGCACCAAGGAGCACCGCATGGGAGACGGGAGCCACACAAAGGGGGCTGCTGGAGGAGCTCCCTCCATGCAGGCTGCAAGCAGTGGCTGAAGTGATTAATTAGCAGGTTATTTTAACAGAACATGCAAGGCAAAGACAGGATCAAGCTATAAAGAGTCTTAATGTAAGTCATTTGTTTTGACATAATGAAGGGCAAAACCAGCTGTCAGAACATACTTGTGAAGCAGGGAACAGTTCCTTATTTTATATATAGGGACACTAAGGCACGGGGCAGCGCTTTGACCTGTTACGGTCACACAGCGAGCTACTGGCAGAGCTGGAAAGAGAACCACATTTTCCAAATTTTTATGGCTCTTATAAGCTATAAACCACAGCCCCTGCTACAAGGCTAGTGCAAAACCTGCCCATCTCTATCTTTCTCAATCCTGCAATATTTTTAACATTTCAAGAGAAGAAAAAATTATTCATCGTTGAGCCTATTGTACAAGCTGGCATGATTTATTTAAACATTTGCCAATAAACACCAGAATGGGAGGCTGTTTTTTTTCAGCGTTCACACAGTGGAGTACTAGAGGAAACAATAACAGACCTTGTGATTGTTACTGTGGGACTTCTCCTGCCAATTACACTGAGTTATAAGTTTCAGTTATGGGATATAAAATAATTAATTTCATAAGGTCCAAGAAGAATTGCCTGCTCTATATGAAGAATCTTCTTCCTCTAGGTTTTTATGCCAAGATCACATATAATGACTAGAGTTTAAAAAAAAATTACTATATACTATGCAGACTCTATGTGACAGAGAATTTCATTTCTTTCCCTGTTTGCTACAATCTTAAGTGGAAAGACAGGTCTGCAGGGTCATAAAAAAACAGGTGAACGTCCCCTTCCTGTCCACATCCCCATGGCAGGACTAGGCTGTCCATTCAGAAGAGCCTTGTATAAAAGCAAGGTACATTTAGCAAAAGCTTTCGGAAACTTGGCATATAAGCTTCAGCTTAATGAAAATAAAAAAATCAAGTTGAAGATCTGTGAGTTCTTCCTTGGGATTCTTCAAGTGATGAGAATTAATTAAAAGCAAGCAAGCATGCAAGCAAGATCACGTAGAATTGCGCGAACCAGAAGATTGGACCAGACACTGAATTGCRGTCAGGTCAGTGTGCAAAGAGGCTGGGTGGGGAGGGGAGAGAGGTAGAGACAGCATCATTTGGGCCTCTTYCAAGTTAGTGGAAAAGCATCTTTTGTTGTTCCACACATGCAAAGGTCAGTGATGTCTACATATCTAGGGAAGAAAGGTGGATCTCCAGATCTCCAGAAACAAAATCTCGAGGCAGACAGGAGCAGTGTGTCCTGGTGAGATAACGTTTCTCTCGCTGCCTTTGCATGCTGGTGGCATCATTTGCAAGCCCGGCCAGAAAGTCTGGAGCCAGAGAGTTTGGGGTGTCGCTTAAGACTGGAGTAGTCTCCTCCTGCACCTCTGCTTTAACTGGACCCTGAGCAGGGTGAGGGTTTGGAGAAGGCTGGAACAGGCAGAGACAGGCTTCCGCAGTCACTGCTCCACTCCTGGCCAGCAACGTCCTCGAGGAAAAATAGGGGAGTTTGTTTTCCCCTGCTTGCATGGTTGTAGTAAGCAACTGTATCAGCCAGAGGATTTGGACACCATCTGATAGAGCAGAGCCAGCATTTTCACTCAGAAGTGTGGAATTTAAACCCCAACCCCAGCACATGTTCATGCAGTTAAAGGCTGTATCATAAAGCACATGCACAAACAGGAAAGAATTAAGTTGCCTGATTTTTGAATGACTTTTTTTTTTTTTTTTTTTTTTTTTTTTTTTTTTTTTTTTTTTTTTTTTTTTTTTTTGCGCATTTGAAGCATATTCTCTGTGTTTGTATATATGATGTAAAAACAACTCCTACAAAAACAAGTAAAATAACACCCAAACCCCAACTGAGTACTTTAAGCCCTCAATAAAGATCTGAAATTTGTAGATGAAGGTTCAGATTACATTTTGGATCCAATCTAGGTTGCATTTGCTATTAAAGCCAAAAACATGCTCTTATTCCAAAAACACAGGATAAACAGAAGCCTTTCTATCATCATGGAGCATTCTTCAGTTTGATGTTCCTTTCAGAGCACAGCCCCTCTCATGCATAAATGCCATGGTAGGATAAGGATTCAGAAGTGGAGGGTTAATGTAATAATGTTCTGCAAAATGAGAAAAATAATCAAATAAACTCTGAAATGGAAATGCTGGCATTCGTTCCCAACAGTGCAGTGTCAAAAAAGGAGATTATAATTACCTCTAAGCCTTACAACAGCAAATGCATTTTCCCAGGGGAACCTTACCTCCAGAAACTAAAGATATCCCAATTTAGACGCACTGGCTCTATTAAGCCCTAAAGAACCACCACCACAATCTGCAAATCTTAAAGCCATATAATCCCATACCCAGACCTTGCAGCGTGGTCTTTCCAGCTGATTAGGAGTAAGAGCTCTGTATTCAAGTGCAATTCTTCACTTTAAGCATAAACAGGGTATGCAGAAGTGACAGACAACTGTAGGTACTGGGCTATTCCTCAAATGGAGGATCTCAAAGCATATTTCAGCCATCACAGAAAACAAACCAACAATCCCCCTTGCAGCAGATAACCACCAACCTGCCTGAACCTGAAGGGACAGATCTGATTTTCCATAGGCAGGCTGCTGGGTCTCAGCTCAGGTGCTAATTTTGTTCCTTAATGGGACACATGAAACAGAGACAACATATTTATAAGCTCTTTTTGGTTGCTTCTAAGTTCATTTTGTGCAACCAAAACCAAAGGACACTGCGCCCCTTCTCCTCCAGCACCCTCGTGCCCAGCAGGGTCTGGGCAGGACTGGGACGTGCTCAGCAGTCCCGGCATGTGCATTCTCTGCTTCGACCATTAGAGAAAGCAGACGGGTCCAGAATCCATTTGGACAAGATGCTTATGTCATGCACATGGATCTACATACAGTTTTTGGTGATGAGGCTGTCAGGTAACTCCATGTTCTGCAACTGCCCTGTAGTTCTCAGCAGCCCCAAGAACTAGCATTTCCTTCTTTTAAAAACCAAGCGGATTTAGTTACTTTATCACTTGCTTTTAAGACCAGGACTGTAGAAAACAAAAAAACCCAGTGAAACACAACCACATAGCTATTCCTCGCTCTTTCCCCAGAAAGGGACCAGTTCTCCCACACTGTTCTCAAAGGAGGAATCACAAGTTTAAAACAGGCAAAACTGACAGCCCCGCACGATCCCCTTCGAAGGGGCTCAGGAACCTGCCCCCTTTCACCGTGCTGGGGTCTAAGAGGGGCCACTTGGATAGTAACACATTAAGACCCACCTATCAGATCTTTTAACTAACGGTAAAGAGCTCCAGATAGCTTAACTGATTAGTAAGATGGCATTTTCCTAAGAAATTGTTTGATGAATATTTTACTTTGCTGTTACCCAAGGGCAAAAAGCTCAGATTTACCTACTGATTCAGAACTTCGGGCAGAATTTACAAGTAATTGCGTGGCTTTTCCCTCTCATCTGACTCGGCTCCAGCCACACATGTGGTGGCAGGGGATAAGATATAATACAACCACACTAATATATTTGCATCTACAAAGCCTTTTTGCTAACTCCTTTAATGAACCTGCCAGGGCGTGTTTCCAGGCCTTTGCCTTCTCTTCAGCCCCTGGGGTTTCTGAGAGGAGCTGGCCATTGGCTACAGTTTCTTTGATGTGCACACTTATTGAACCATCAAATCCTGTATTGAAATTTCATTTGCAAAATAGTAAACACGTATGAAGTTTCTGAGACAAGGGTTGTTTGTTAATCAGCTTCTTGCTGCCCATGCAGTGTGCAGCAGTGAGCCACGCAAGCCGGGGGAGCAGGTCCCCGTGGTCATCAGGAAGGAGGTTGGACACCACCGCTCCCGAAAAGGAGCAGAGCTCCACCGTTCTGCCAATGGCCCTGCTTCACCAAAGGGGTTTACCCTGCCCCAGACAGCAGGCAGCTGCCCCCGAGCCCTTTCTCCAAAATCTCTGTCCCTCACCTCCCATTGCGTAGAGTTACAGCACACTACAGAGGCAGAGAGCTTGGCAGGTTGCAGAAAAGGAGCCATTTTACATGAAAGAGAAAACACTGTCAGACCGGGAAGGACTAAGGCACAAGGCGCAATCAACCCTGCAGAGTTAATTTAAAGGAAGAAGGTGTCATTCATCAGCAATCGATAACATGGAGGGAGGAAAGACTCTTCTTATCTACATCTGCTTGGCATGGACCTGCACAGCGTGCTGTGCCTCCCTCCGGAAAAACTCCGATGGTGTCAGGCAGCAAGATCCGATGGGATCCCTCCCCTGGTTACTGAGCCAGCGAACGCCGCAGACGCCTTCATCTCCTTCCACAGACCAGTCAGCAGGAGACGGAGAGGCTGAAAGCGGGGAGCAGGAAAGCAACACAAGCGTTGGGGCTACAAGCACTGCGGYGGCTGCAGGAAACCGCTCCGGAGGCAAGGAGCAGCGGGGCAGAAGGGTCTCTCGACAGGGAACAAGTGGAAACCACTGCTAGAGAAGCAGTGTGGAAACAAGAGAGCAGCACAGGCTTCATCGCTGGCATTGATTTTACATGGAAAGTATTTAGCTATGATTGCAGCAGGTGTCCGAACAAGCCCCTTCAATTAGATCAAGGCCTTGAGAGACTCTACAGGGAGGATGATGAAATCGGGAGAGCCATTTCATGCTAGACCTGTTTGAATCCGGCTCTGCTGGGCCTCAAGCTCTGACAGACCTCAGGTCATCCAACTTGTTTTGCGTTTTTTTCGAGGACAATGTATTTGTTCCTAATGCTTTTCTCCCTTGCCACAGAATTTCTGACACTTAAAAAAAAAAAAAATAATAATAATAACCAGCTGTAGCAAAACTTCTTTTCCCTTAGCTTCCTACTTATTGCTGCTTCTTTGCTTTTAAGTCTTTAGGCACTTGACAGAAAAATACTGCCTTTTCCACACATCTCTGTGTCCTACACCTGCCAACAAGCTAAAATAACTATTTTCTTATATTAAAACCAAAAGTTTAATCAAATAGTGCTTTTTCCTAGATGCCTGCTCACACTCCACAGTATGAAATTAATTCCGGAGAGAGTTTTGCTGAACTCCAAGGCCTGACAAACTTTTCATTCTGTAATCATTTTTCAGAGAAAGGGAAAACAAAATACATAAAATAGACAAATGGAAATATCACTAATCCCATCATGGCCGCAGAGGAAAGGGTAATAAAGAGAAATATGACTGAGTGGAATTTTTCTGCAATGACTCTGCTGAAGTTCTTTATCTCCCGAGCTTTCCAGACCACTTTCTCACCTTGGGGAGTGCAAGGCAGCTCTAGTGTTGGGAACAGAGCAGCCCCAATCTACATTAGTGAATGATCTGCTTCTGACTTGCAGAAGCTTTTACTATACATTACATTAGCATTGTTCTGCTTCTTAAATGCAAAGTGCAATGGCAGGAGCTGTCAATGCTCTATTCTGAATTCATGAAGATTTGTGGATYTGTTTAATTATAGGAAGGTCTTCATTAATTTTAGGACAATAACCATCAACTTTAATGGCAATGACTAACTTTATTAGCATTAAAAGCCACATTGAGCATTAGATGTTTGCATAGCAGCAGAGAGCAAGTGTTACAGCTTTCCCCCCACCCCCCATCCCTTAAGTCACACTGTCTTATTCCAAGATGCAAAGCTATTGCTAAAAAAGACAAAAGCTGTGTTATAACATTCACACATGGTGGGAATGTTGAGTCCCTTTTGCCATTCAAGGCGCAGTTTTGCACAGTGCCACATGCCCACAGAAAGTTCACATGCTAGTCTTTTGAGATCAGTCTTAAGCAAAGTGCATACTTAACATTAAACTTACTTAAGTGYTTTGAGACTGGCCAGATTATTTGACAGACACTTGCATGCCATTTAACARTGCTTAGTAATATTGGACTTAAACATATGCTTCACTGTAAGCAACATGCTGAAATCCTTTGATGAATTGAGGTTCTGCAGAAAGAATATAATCTATTCTTTCCTGACACAGACTCATTAAAACATTATCGATTCAACTACAACCGTGAACCACCAATAAATCAGCACTGCAATTATGCCACGTTGCATCTCTACAGTGAAAARCCTGGACTGCCTCACTGATGTCTGTGGCTACAAGACTAACAAAGCAAAGAAATGACAAAAATCACAAGCAAGTTTTATTAGAACCTTAATCCTGTCAGCAAGACTTCTCATATTCACCATTTGCAGCAGGAAAAAAAGGGGGGGGGGAGCCCTTTTCTTTGCATCCCCCCTCAGCCTGACACCTGAGCTCTGCTACAAGATCAACTCAACCTTTATCTCAGTATTTCACATCTTTCTTTGGGGAAGGATTCCAAAGATCTCAAAAAAAAAGAGTCTACCCTCCACTGGTTTTTGGCGCTTTTTTTTTTTTAATTTTAAGTTTTGATCTTTTAAGAGTGTTTGTTTCAGTGGTTAAGAAGAAAGTTTCACCTGTTGCAAAGGGAAAAAGAAGCAGTGACACTTGCTCTGGAAAGTAGATAAAAACTCCCATTGAGTCCAAATGATTTATTCCCTCTSTGGTCCCTCACACTCCTCTCCTGTTAAAAATGGGTGAAGTTTAGCCCTTGAAAATTAATTGCTGACAACTTTCTCCTATGATGTATATCTCCAGAGGTTTTGTTGGCAACTGATAGTTGCTGTTCTGCACATCTGTACTAAATACTGCCTGCTGGCCATAAATTCTTCCTGCTCCCTCGAGTCGTGTATGCCCCTCATCCCATATATATTCCAAATGAGATGAAAGCCAGCTGGAGAGGTGGGGGCRAGAGGGGGCTTAACCAGGCAGACAGCCATTTCACAGCCAGCTACAGCAACCCACGACTCTACTATCCTTTCAGCTAACAAGGAAGACCAAGCAGTGAGAACTTATTGATGATTTGGGATGACCAAAAGAAAGCCCAAACAATAAAATCACTTCAATTACCGCTTCACACATGCAAGTTTAAACCTCCTCCAGCTTCCACTATCATTTCAGTTCTTCCCCTCTACTCCTTGCCCCCCACTTCATGTTCAAAAGTAAAGGTACAAGCTGTTTTTGATGCAAAGGAAGGGGTAGAAAGATGAACAATGCTACYACCAAGCAAAACGGTTAAATTCCAAGCTTGGAAAGCTGAAAACTCCTTTTGTCCTTTAAGATGAGACAGGAAAAGTAGTAATGCATAAAAAAAAAAAAACAGAACAAGGAATCAGTATTTATATCAACTAAGCCAAGGCAAAGGAACAGCTATTTGCTAATGGCTTCTCTGCCACTAACTGAGGAGATTTCAGAGAGAGATAAAAGCAGGGCATAATCTAGCCAGCTCAGCCCATCCAGAATAAGAATCTTGCTCTTCTCATCTGAGATGCATTATTTGGCAAGCATAATCCTTGTTAACTTGATGGGAATCTCATGAGCTTGAAAGAAATCTGAGGTCTAAAGATCTTTGACATCTGGAAGTGGGAACAGCATCCATCACACTTACAGATTTTAGCTAACCCACAACCACCATTTCAATTTTTTCTCTTGTTAACAGTCAATACTTCTGCAGGTCAGGAGAAACTAGCAAGGTGCACATCAGACTGCCTGAAAACAATGCTTCAAATTGTCATTTTTTGACATGGCCAGTCTGAATTATTAGTTTTGATCATCTTGTCCCATCTCAGAGAGCTGGCAGGTTCATCGCAAACACTGTCTCCCATTCCACCACGTTATATTTCCCTCCCGGTGGCTTAGAACCCCAAACTTAATGCAACTGTAAGCTAAGGCTCAGGGAAGCATCACCCATCCTGCAGAGGCAAACCAGGAATGAAAAGTTTCCATCATTAAGTTTATTTTAAGGATAAGACTTTGCTCTCAAGTAGAGTCTTTCTTCCAGAAAGGAGACGCAATGAGGACATAAAACAGCAGGGAAGAAGAGTTGTTTAGGCTATAAACAGGAATAATAATATTAAAAGTGATGGAAAAATTAAGCAGAATACTAAGGGAAATATCCCACCAAGGAGTCTGTGCTGAGCTCCGCCAGTCTTTAATCTGAAAGGCACTCCCTGACACGGCAAAAGGATCAGTCCCATCCTGCTCTGAAAAGCATCAAAAGCAACCAAAAATCAGTGCCTTCCAGCAGGAATCCAGCAGCCATGAACGTACAGCCACGACCGACTCACCGGCTGCTCCATGAACCTCCTGGTCAGTTCAGCCTCTACCTTCCTGGGGTCTAACGTTTTCAGGGCTGAGGAGATAGAGGAGTCTCAGTCACATTTTYCCCTACACTGTAGGTTAGTCTCACTGTTTTGTTGGGCGAATAGCTCCTTGCTTTCTTACCTCCAAACTCTGCAATGCATTCTAGTATTAGCTGCCCCAGGAATACAAAACAGACATTTGTGCAGAAAGAATGACAGGGATTAAGTTTTACTTGTCTCCTTCCACTCAGGTAATCGCTATGCCAAGAAGAGATGCACGTACATAAGGAGTAGAATATAATTCCATAATAAAACAACAGGTAGAATCAAGCCATTTTAGAAGCAATAGCAATTTTACAAAGAAAAAGCACACCTTAAAATATAAATAGTTATAGCATGAGCAAATACCAGGGAAGCATATGGTACAGCCTATTTTACTAATTAGTTTTCAGATCAAGTTGTGCAAATTAGAGGTGATAAACAGCATTTTTCTTTTAGGATCTAAAAACGTTTGACATGCTATGACAAAGTGGAGTAACTGCAGGAGAATATTCATAAGGAGATCTAAAGTCACCATCTACATTTCAGTACRGTATACTTTCTATCCCTGTAAGAAATGAGTAGCAATAGCCTGCGTTCCTTCCCATGTGAAACATTATAATTCATCTCCTTTTGATTTTAAATCAACAGTTTTAAGAGCCATGCAGAGGGGCAGTTCCCCGCCTCACACCCGTGCAGCTGGGCGAGGTTCTCGGATCTGTGCTCTCAGGTGGGTAGTCATGAGCTTGGGAGGTCCACAGACATCCTGTCACCCACACGTAGGCATCCAGTTTCTAATCATCTATACCTGGATGCACACAGCACATTTCATCAGACCTCATATCAGCTCACCGGTATTAATCAATCCTCACCTCCCGTTTTGTAGAGCAGATAAAACAAAATGTCGCTATTCCCATTTATATCTCGAATCACAGATGGGATGTGACTTCACAGCACAGCGAACAACTGAACCAAGTCTCCTGACCATTCATTATTCAAAGAGGGTAAATGATACGGCGTGTCAAAGCGCTCCCTCCCAAATTCATTGCTGTGCCTGGCATATTAACTTTGCAGAGGCAACAGGAAGTAGGATTGTTCAGAACTACTCTTTTCTAACACAAAAGCACAGAGATTTTCATGGTTTTAGCACTTAGCAGTAGAACTTTCTGCAATGTTTCAAATAAAGGAAATATCTGAGATTAGAAGCGTGATCTTTCCAAGGGTAAAACGTGCTCTTCCCTCTCACTGAGAATTCCTCCCCTCCCCACCAAACCCAGACATAAAGAACATCCACTTTGCAACTGATTCCTTTTCTATTTCCATTTTTGCTTCTGTTCTTGCTCCCTATTTTACTTGGCAAACAAAACTAAAGAGAAGGATGGAGGTGAAAGGGATGAAAAGTGAAAAAGGTGAAGAAGAAAACTGAAAAGCAAGAGGTTTAAATTTTAACTCTGTTCAAAGTTATAAGATGCTGTAAGCACCAYAAAAAGATAAAGGGGGTTGACCCTATCTTTCCTTAAAACCTGAGACAGTTTTGAAATTCTGTAAAACAAAGCAGCTCGACTGTTTCTCCTTTGGGCTCACTGCAAGGACAGTTCTAGAAACTGTGCTTTTCTCTTCTTCTTACCCTGCTCTGCACTTTGGATTCTAAGCAGTGCCTCAGACTTCTTGGAAACCATTTAATCTGTTCCTAAATCAGCGAGGGGCAAAAATAAAAGAGCTGCCAAAGGTTCTCTCCCTTGTTCTGGATAAGCACATCCCCAGCGCAGCGTCTCCAGCCCCAGCACACACCCAGGGCTCACCCAGAGCAGCGAGCATCAGTCCCCGTCGGGGTACGAAAACCAGCTCGACAGTCTGCATCCACGTGACAAAGCGGACGTCTCGGATGATACCGGGAAGTGCTTCCATGAGACTCATCAACGGACCGCTGCCGGTGAAAAGCCATTGATGTGCTATCAGCCTTTGCTCCAAGCACAACCCAACGGCTTGCATGGAGCGGAGAACCCGCAGGCAGTGACAGGCAGCTTCCCGTTCTCCCTCGGGGATGCCCTAGGAAAAACAGGCTGCAGCGGCCCAACCTTRCACCTCCCGATGTAAAGCTCAGCACTTGCCAGCCCATCTGCCTGGTGCGCGAGTCTGCAAGAAGAGGCACCGGGCGAGGGATGAATGTCCGCCCCGTCGCTTCGCAAACATTTGCATGTACCCATATGAGCCACACGGGGCACAGGCGGCTACACGGAGCTATGTCCCCTGCGTTTCCTCTGCAAACGAGAACCTGCCACCACCAGCATGTTCTTGCTCTCCTCCCTTCCGTCCCTCTCCTCCATTTCAGAGGGGCCTGGACCTACGCCCCAGGGAGCGCTCGGCTCCAGAGTTAGCCGTCTGAGGGACTCTGATGGAACAGTAATATTAACAAAACAGAGCATTTGGGGGGCAAAAAGCTCCAGTTTTCCATTAATAAAAAAGACAACTAATTTCATGTCATATTAGAATATGCAGCACAAACTAAACTGTTTTGGCTTTACTGAATAAAGGCACCTTGAAGAACACAAAAAAAGGAAAAAAAAAGAGAAAAGAATGGGTTTCCTTCCTCATGGATTATGAAGCACTGCAGGGTGGACAGGAATGCTATTAGGGAAAAAGCTAAGTCTAAAGACTCCTTGTAAAAATGGCACTTCCATCCTCCATAYGGCTCTAGTATTAGAGGCTACTGCCACGTGCTGCCGGCTGCACACGGTGTTCGGCATCGCTATGACGTATGCTGCAGAGCTAAGTCTCGGTGCTAGGAACAAGAGAGGGGAATGGCCTTGGATCCCTCTGAAACCAGGTGCTTCAGGCAAATTACTACATTTCAAAGAGAAGAAACTGTACCAATAGGAAGGAAAAAAAAAAAAAAAAAAATCAATGAGCCTAATTTAAAAAATGGTCACAAGTCATAAATCCCCCCCTTCCAGCACAGAAGTTGGGCTCAGAGTTTCCACTCTTTCCCGGGTCTCTCCCCCATTACACGGGTGTGGGACTCCCGAGTTCAAACACATTAAAAGCAAGCTARAGTGAAACAGGCTGTCGTCAGTATGCAGCACCCTGCTTTCACCATGGTTAAGCCTAGGAAAAGCGGATGGAGCAGGAGCGCAGCCTCCTCTCCGTGGAGCCCACGCCTYGGGCAGAGGGTCCGTACGTCAGAGCCAGCTGGGCTGGCAGCACGGCACAGCACAGGGGATGCTGCGCACCTTACGGAGACTCCCCTCCCCAGCCCAGAGGGCCTGCAGCCCTCGGCGCATATCGTTCTGCATTCCCCTATTCAAAGATGCTCATTCCCTGCAGCAATATCCCCGAAACCAAGCAGAACATCTGCCAAAATATTTCAATGTCCCTTCCAAAAAGCATTCATGAGCGATTCTGGTACAAATGCACATCTGGAGCCATCTCTGTGCAATTTCCCTTTTTAAACCCAGCAGGACAAAACAGCTGTATGTTTATAGGGTTTAGGCATTATTGGTAGTAGTGGATTTATTTGATTGCACTCTGGCATCAGCACAGTTATGTTTCTGAACCCRCTCCAACAAGGGACCAGAAAACTGCCCGAGTGTCACGGGGCAAATTCCCCAGTCTATAGGCAGAGCTGCTGACTTTATACACCTGCCCTCCTTTATTAATTACCTGCAATAAGTACAAGTTTAAATCCAGCTGCTTCTCTCCCTGCTTCCCCCCTGAGCGCTCCTGTAGTGCAGATTAAGGAGAAATGCAGCGCTCGGGGGTGGAATATAAGAGCAATGCTACGCAGTGAGTTGTGGGTCCTTGCAGCACTGACATCAGACAGAAGCTTGTTCAATTTAAGYAAAGGACAGATGGCACATCAAGCTAAGAGTTGCTTGTGCAACTTTGACAGACACGTTAGTTTAAGCCTGGCTTAGAGGTAATTCGCCTTACTGTCCTCCGAAGAACAGGAGCAAGTATCACACRATAGGCGCAGACAAACTGCAAGAGTTGTTGCGGCGTGGAAACGAAGRGGCCATCGTAGCGAGCGGGGAGGATATCCCTCCCTTACCGCCTCTGCCCCACGGCAGCCCACACATCACACTGACAGCACAGCGCTCCACACGTCCCCCAGGACCGGACTCCCGGGCTTTCCGATAAAAGACAGGCTGCATTCRCAAGTAAAGCATCTTATTGCTGCCAAAGGGGTGGCAGCCCCAAGAGCAGCGCGGGTCAGGAGACCAGAGGAGCCAGCGAGGTGGCCGTGGCTTCGAAGCGGTGGAAGGCATCGCCCTCGGGGGTTTGCTCTCGGCACCTGCTGGCACTCCGGTTGCCTCGAGTCTTTTGGCAAACTCCGATCTGCCACAGGACAGCTCCAACCCCACAGTCACCCCTCCGTTCCCCAACGGCAACGGCCCAAACCAGTCCGTTGCCTCCGTCCACGGAAAGGACGGTGGGTCTATTTATAGAATAACTGATTGCATCTGTCTTTGTGCATCCCCCCCCCCATTACATCACATCTAGGACTTGATTTCAATCACAGACCTATTTTCACATACAGACCTAGCTATTTTTAGGGCTAAGCAAGTAAATGGTTCATAAATAGCTTCTTGATTCATAACAGTTTGTATTGCTGTTATATGCCCTGCTTTTCTTGTCTGAAACTTTTGTACCTCTCTGGTGTCAACATGTCACATTACAGTTTGCCCTTAAGTGTTTTATAACAACGGAAGTCTAGTTCAAGTGAAAGGGATAGAGAAGAACTAGGTCTCTGTAAATTGCCTCTGCAAGCAATCTTACATGCACTTAGACATGCATATTAGGGGTATTGCATGACAACTTAATTTCTCACTGGTCATGATTAGACCTGGTAGGAAAATTGATTTCTCTCACTCCACTGCCCACATTCCGGTTCAGAACAAACAACCAGAACCTTTCACAGAAGCAAATTTTTAAAGAAAGGTGAATTTTGACTGAGCCGACTTGTTGTTTTAGCTAATAGAAAGAATAACTATTTCAGCATAGAACTCATATAGAAGAAATTTTGAAAAATGGAGGAAGAAGTTTGCTTGTTAAAGAAAT
Source organism: Apteryx rowi (assembly GCF_003343035.1). Lineage (NCBI taxonomy): Eukaryota > Metazoa > Chordata > Aves > Apterygiformes > Apterygidae > Apteryx > Apteryx rowi. The sequence goes on from NW_020450960.1 coordinate 2,015,611, forward strand.
TTTTTAAGAATATAAAAGCCCTGTCCTGACTTCTATCTATCTCGCCCTTATTCCTTCCACCACCCAAAGACAGTGATGCAAAACAGAACTTGGTTTCAACTGAAACATCGCCTTCCAAGTCAAAGTCAACAGCTTGCCTGGTTCTAGTCACTGCTTTTATGGTGCGTGGGGGTAAAGAATTAGGAAGCCTGACTTTTTTTCCCTTACAGAGTTCCTTCTGCCCTGTACACCTTCCTTCCTGGCAACACTTAATCAACTTGGTATCAGTCACCAAGAGGATATGCTAAGGTAAGAAGCATCCGCAATGACGCTGGTGAGACTGCGTCTCCTTCCCACACCCTCACTCTTGTATTCCTACCTAAACTCTAGCCCCAGAGCATCCCTCCTCCTTTCTCAAAGGGGTGTCACAACACTGACATCCTCCTAATTAAAAGGCTATGTAAACAGGAGAGTAAAATATAACTGCTGCCCTCTCTTCGTGCTTCCCACCTGGATGGATTTACAACTCCGCTCAGCCCAGGAGCGCATGCAGGAGATGTTCTGTTCAATAAAAGGGTGTGGAATAACTCCTGCAGGGTTACGAACCGAGCGGTATGAAATGGGGGTGAGGGAAGGACAGAGCTGTTTAATCACTGTTGGGCAGCCCTCGCAAATGTTCACCAAAATCGCAAACAAACCCTTTGCGCAAGAAGATGGTATTAGGATTGGCTGGTAGCCAGAACACCTGACTCAGGCTCATGCTGCACAGGACCAGTTCCTAGCTACCCTGGGCTTCACACGACTTATTTCATCAGCAGGGCTCCAGCTTCCCATCTGGAAAGCAGTGACAACAACCCTTCCTTACCAAAGCTTCACTACTTCCCTCCCGAAATCTGCCCTCGCAGATGCATGGCACTCAGGGAAAGCTCTCCCACTTTAGGTTGGACCACGTTTTGCCAACAGCCCACTTGAATCAAACACTGAAGTTGAGCATTTCCCAGGACATCTATCCCAAAACACCCAGCTGTCCTGCTGTGGCACAAAGTTTTTAGCTCCAGTAGCAAGAGCTCAGTAATTGCATTATTTGGGGCCTATGTGGAGGTCAACCCTCCTTAAAGAAATCCAGCCCATATCCAGCCTGAGCTGAAAGCAGGGTGAGAGACGATCTGACTCCCCTAATCCTTCAGGGCACTTTAATAGCTTTAAATGCTGAAAAATAAAACACTAAGCAGCCAGACCGGGGGAAAAAAAGCTTGTTAATAATGACGACAGCAATAAAGCTGCAGCATGATTCTGCTGCTCTGTGCCACACATTTGTTTTGAGTTAATCTTATTTGCTTTCTGAGGGTTTTTCCATGTATTTAATAAAGAGAACATGAAAGAAGTGACAGGAGAGATTCACTGAGTGCCTTGTACCAGCAGGGAAAGCCTAGTCTGCCAGTGAAGTGCTCCAACAGTCCTAGGGCGAGCGGATTCTACGTAAGTCCGTCAGAGACCGTCTCCACCTTTCGGCGTGCCTTCTGCCCTAGAGCTGAGGGACAGGATCCCTCGGGGGCTACACCGCCAACCAAGGGCCCCCCCAGCTGGCTCCGTTTCAAGGCAGGCTGTAGCTTCCCCAGCTGGATCGCTCTGCCGGGCCGGATCCCGCATCGCTGCAGCACGCTGCAGAGCAAAAGGACAAAACCAGACACCAACACTCTGACAAGCCTCAGGACCCCTCTGCTACCCCGCGGCTTGAGCGAATGTGAGCAACATCACTGCACAGTCATACCCGCTACGCGGCAGCACACAACGGTGGAAAGAGTGAGGGCCATGAAGCCTACAGAAGCATTTTTGGGATTGCATGAAGTACAGACACAACTGATATTATGTCTAATCTGATCTGAGCTCCCTGTCCCTGAAAAAGGTTATCAACAGCTTCCCAGGTGACAACTTTGTGTATTTATGTTTAAGTATAGAGAGCTCTCCTAGAGAGGAGGCAAGTGACATTTTATTTGGCATCCTTCTTAAGCTGAGAAGGATTTCTCTATAGTTTGCAACTTACTGTATATGTTTGCTTGTCAGTGAAGGCTACAACCCTACTTTAATTAAAAGTGGAGCTAGGGACTGAGAGCTGAACTGAGCTTTTTTTTTTTTTTTTAAAAAAAAAAAGTGCTGAAAAGAGCCTGGAATAGGTTTAGAGTTTCTATAGTAGACCCATGTTTTATCTCAAAGGGAAATAGGAACATCCTTCAGTTGCATTTTACACGGTTTCCAAAGGAGAATGGACTAAAAGCAAGGAGGTTTAGAATAACTTCATTTCACATTAACTCTCCTTCAGGATGTTTGTTTTACCAACAAGATGCCTAAGGCTCCTTACAGGTCATATCTTCAAGAAGCACAAATCTCTTTTCCCCCAACACCTTCCAACTTTCAGAACTGCAATGTGGGGAAAAAGGAAAACTGTTTCCATTTAATATACTTGAAATACATTTGGACACAGTTTTGAGCCACAGACCTGGGGCTTTTCCTTCAGAAACTGGACACTGAGGAACTCCTCCTTTCAGTGGACAACCAGTTAAAAATGAAGCACTGAGCTTCCCTGTACAGCATCCCACCAGTAGAGCGAGGAATGCCATTTACTGCCCGCCTTGCTGCAAAATTTGCTGACCACAGGCAGAGCCAGCATCCCAGCAGCAGAATCTGAGCTGTGGACCACAGCTGACTGTACRTGCTACAGTTTGGCCTCAGCTGCCTCTACAAAAGCATCTTGCAACTGCTCTCCAAGTACAACCTAAATGAAACATAAAAACGTATTTCAGATTTTTTTATAGCATATACAAATATTGTTTCTCCTACTGGAACATTTGAACATTTAGAATGAGAAGGCAGATCAATAATTCTTCTATTAGATAATTGAAACATGCCTCTTGATTTACACTAATGCACTTGTTAAGCAATAAGTAATCAGGCCATGGGCAGGTCTGCATTGCTGAAGCAAAGATTTGATTAATGGTCTGCGAGTAGGTGAGGGGCAGACTAGGCCAAGCTTTAGCTCTGCTTTGCTCCATCCAGATGGCTTTACCCATCCGGTATCTGCCTGTGGCACAGCACTAGAGTACAAGCCTTGCTATTGTCCCTTAGGGCAGTAAGCCGTTGAGCAAGCCCCGGCATCACCCTTGGTTTTAAAGGGTCATTCTCTGCACTCAGATTAACCGCATCCTTTTAGATTCCTGCCAAGGACTAAAGCAATGTAGAGGAGGGCCCCTTGGGCAATTTTGCCTGAACACACATTGTTCCAATTCCCCTTTCRCACATATCTACCAACATGCAATCGCTTTCTATAAGCACTACTTTGTATACGTAAGGGACAGGTCCCTTGTTAAGCAGTGACACCTTGGCTCTGTAGTCTGAGAACTGCTGTCAGACAACTTGAGGTCCCCACCCTGCAACCAAAGCAGAAATGCAAGTCCTGTGCATGGAGCGGAGATGGAAAGGACAGCCTTGGGAAGTCATTTTACAGACACAGACACCCACTGAGCTACTGCCTAGTCCCAACACTAAGCCAAACAATTTGGTTCTTCAAAGACAAATACTTTGACACTGATTTGAGCTAAATTAAGCTTTGAATACCATGTTCATTAAGTCTCCATGTTACTGGATGTCTCTCAAACTTTTCATCAGTGGGGCACCGTAGCACCAGCTCTATTTCAGATACAGCAGTTTAGCTGTAGTTCAGTTCTTSTTCGGGGGAAGATCTTGTTGCAGTTCCCATTGACCAATAAATCAACCTTGGCTCAAACTTTATTGAAAAGTACAGTTCGATTGTACTTTCTTGAAAGTTAAGCTCTAATCAGCGGAGTGAGAATTCAGCCAGCCTTTGGCTCAGTTCTGTCCCAGCACACTCACGAATAATTCCACCACAGTTCCCACTGGATGGGAAGCAGCAGTGTTTATCTTGCTCTCGTTAGCCGAGTTACTCAGCTAGTCATGGACCAAACACCATTTTTTGGTTGAAATTGCCTGTTAAGTCATATCAAGTTCGTCAGGGGAAGTCACAGACCTAAGCCTTTCATTCACTAGAAGATGTGGTTGGAAAACCTGATGCTCCAAGGACTGCCTAATTTGCCCGCAACAGGAAACAAATGCTGCCAGATAGGTTCACTGTAGCAGAGCTGACTGGAGGAAGCGCTTGCAGCGAGGAAGAGGTAGAGAACTTCAAAGGACAATGCCTGAGAGGCTCCGGCAAGTGTATTTACATCAACAAGGTTGCTAAGATCAGCTCCAAAGGGCCACCTGAGCTGCGTGGTTTCGCCCAGGCCTTCCCTTTTCCTTGTTTACCCAGCAGTTTGCCTGTAATCAAATTGGATAATGGAGTAAATCCCTTCAATTACACTTGTTGGATTAGAGAACCGGGTGACCTGCAGAACAGAGCTCACCCCTGCACTGAGAGCAGCCTCCAGCTCCTCCAGAGGAACGCACACCAGTCACACCTCCTGCCGGCCACACACAACAACATAACGAGCAGAGGCCAGCAGCTGTGGCAGAAAGGGAGGACGATGACACTTCACTGCCCTCTGACTAATGATGTGCTAAAGTGCTCAAGCATTAAGGTGAAGCTGCAAAGCAGCCATGGGAAGCATAATTAATCCCTTGCTCATTAAAATCTATGGYATCTTAAGGAAATGCTAATAGTACTCTGTACTTTGCTGGTGTTTGAGTCATGGTCCCCACCCCAGCCCCTCATCAGAAGGAACTTAGATGGTTTTCAGCTGGTGCCAAAGCCCAGCTGGAAATGTTCAATTCAGTTTAGTTCAACTGATTAGGAATGTTCTTAGGCTAAACTACACAAAAAAATTATTTGAGAAAGAGAAATTTTGCTTGTGCTTCACTGATCAAGTATTGGGAGTAAGCAAGGCCAGTGGGGCTTTTTACATGATTTGCTTTATAGCAACTACAAGTGAACTCATCAACAACTTCTCAAGAGTAGATCAGAAGTCAGGACATGCCCATGCAGAAACTGGTGGGAAGATCCCAACTGATTGTGCAGGCTTTTCCTTTCTGCGATGAAACAGGGAACTTATAAAAATTAAAAACCAAGAGAGCAGGAAGAACTACAGTTAGCTTCATTAGAACACATTCTAATGAAAAAATCTGCATGCATAAATAAGCTGCCCTGGGCAGTAACCAAGGGGCTGGTGACAGGACCTGGTCCATCAAGGATCCCTRAGTGTCGGATGGTCAGCCACAGGCTTGTTGGGAGCATCTTTCTGCTTGACTGAGTGCTCTGTCAGACAGGAGAGGTGGTTGCAGGAAAGGGTAGAAGRCAGCAGAGTCCTTCCCTCTTTATGAAGGGGTATTAATACTAATTGCTGCTAATGCTAGTCAGGGCCTGCAAGTGGTTCAGCTGAGCTGAGATACTGACGTATTGCTTTGGGATAATCCAGCTTTGAAACACCCTCTGACAGGGTGGCACCGAAACATCCCCAGGTGGCAGGCGCACCCTCCCCACGGGGTGCCCCGACGGAAGCCACCCACTCAGCCCTGCTGAGCGCCGGCTCCTGGAGAGCCTCAAGCACAACAGGGACCGAGCGAGCAGGCAGAGGACGATCAAATGAAGCTGTGGGCCATGCCGTACCAGGCTGGGAAGCAGTGCATGTGCCAGAGGTTCCTCCCGTTGAGCAGGCCCTTGGCTCATTAAAATGCTTCTCCTGCAAACCAGATGGTGGTTAGCACCTTCCTGCTCTCCCTGCTGGCTGCCCCAAGCTGGGAGCAGGGGCCCCATCCTCCCCTCTGGGATGGTCAGTGSTTTTAACTTGGGGGGCCTAAACATGGCCAATTCTTTTAGCATTTAGCCCTAGTGATAGCTCAGGGTTAAWTCCTTCTTGCTTATCTTCCAGACGATCCACAAGCTTCCAAAAACCTCCGAATCTCAGGGCCAGTTTCTTGCAGGCCTTGAAAGGAGGCACATTGTACTTCACCTGCTCAAAGCCTGCAGAAGGCTGGATGAAATCCAGTTACATCTGGATTACATCCAGTTACAGAACAGCTAGAAATGGAGAATGTCCCACTGCTACCCTGATTCCACGTSTCTGGGCTTTAGAGAGTTTAGAGACAACAAGAGAAGCTGCAAAAGTAGCTTTGTGCCAGGCAGAAGGCTCTGCTGCCTGCTTTGCTCTCTCTTTGCACCAACACAGTTGGACGAGTTTACACAAATTCCCCCAGGCATCCAGCTTACAGACAGAATTTTACTCTGCTTTTCTCTGGACATCCCATGTGTGAATCTCCCCCTTTGCTCTGCTGGATAAAGTTTTGCAGGGATACTTACTGGAGTTATTCATAAAACGAACAAGGAGTATAAGAGCATTTTCATGTTACACTCTACTGAACACAACAATATATCAKGCATCTCCTCTGCTGACTCTCTGGGAAACTCTACCTCCAGAAAGTCTCCACTAAGTTTCCTAATGCATTCAGGGAAATGTGCTGCAGAGGCAGAAAAGATGGGGGAAAGGATGAGATGGATGATTTCAAACATGTTCCAGAGCACATGTTCTCAGCTTGTTTGCTAATCTCTAGTGACCGATCATTGAACCAAATCTTGTGCCTGGACAGAGAAACAAGAATTGGAGGAAAGAAAAAAAGAAAAAGACAATGTTTCAGTGTTAAATAGAACATCAATTAAACAAGAGATCGCTCACCTGCACAAGCAGCCAAAGGAAAAACCATCGATTCTTCCACCTGACAGTCTCAACTCGGTTCACACCTGCCTGGTTTATTGCGATTCCCAGGAAGATAAAGCATCTGAAAGAAAAGGACAGGTTTCCTGATGTGGTCACAGTTTGTTTCCTTTTTAATTAATTAAYTTATTTAAAGAGAAGCAACAGTGATTGTGGCTTGAAAATGTATTTGATGAGAAAAACCTAAGGGATGGGTACCTGCTTCCAGCTATGCTCCARCTAATTCATCTTGGAGCAGAGGCTTTCTGAGCTTTTGCAGGAGCGGCTGACACAGTTTAAATGGAGAGTAAGTGCCTGGCTGCAGACCCTTGCTGGAACAGGCCGCAGTGACTGGTGCCAGGCTCTGATCTGAGCTAAGGTGTGACCTTCATTCTGGACCTACAATGCACTTTGGGGCAAGACTGTCTCTCTCTACATGTCTGCACAGCAACGAGCACAGCAGGTGTCAGCTGATTCCCAGCATGCTGCTATATTAATAGGGAACTGACAGATAGATGTGTAGTCAGTAGGCCCGGATTTAAGCTGCATTCCTGGGCTAGTTCCAAAACATGGGTGGTGATTTCTGGACACCGGATTCATTATCTGCAGAGGAGCAAAAATTATAGTGATCAAGAAGAAAGGAGCACTATCATCCGTCCAACATTTCTCCTCTGAAAAAACTCAACAGGTCAGTTGCCTCTAAGCCCGCCCTGATCAATCAYTGCAAATGCTAAAAGCATTTAAAAGATGCTCTCCTTTAAGCCATTTGTCAAGTGGAATCCGGCACTTTTTAGTCCTTTTATTAGTTCTGCTTGTGAGAGAAATTCACTTGAAGCCAATGCTTAATGCAGTAAGAGCAGTACATATTTCTGCGGCAGCAATACCCATTATTCAGCTGTGTGCAGAGATGTGAAGTGGATTTAACAAAGCCCTGGGCTGGAAGGAGCAGTGATCCCCAMGGCTCGACCCTGCTGTCCGCGCTTTGTGGCTGTGCACAGGTCCCTTTAAACCTGCACTTCAGCCTCAGCCTAACATGACTCTTGTGAAGTGCACTGGAAGTGAAAAAAAAAGTGAGKGGTTGTGAGGCAAAAGGGAACGGAGCTAGCCCAGCACCCGCCAGCAAGCTCAACCTGCCGATTAATCAAATAGGCGTGAGTAAACCCGGACGGAGCAAGATGATACAGGGACGCTGTGTAATGAGCAGCTCTGTGCTGGGGGGCAGCGCCAACAGAAGGACCGTGTCTCATTACGCTAAATGCTGCACACAAGCGTGGATGAGTCTCGGGTATCTCAGCGGCTTACTTTTTGCTAGGTACCACTCTACACACAAWTTGCCCACTCCTCTGATATGACTGTTTTCATGTAGTGTCATGCACATCCCCGTGCCCCTAACGCAGGATCAGCTGTCCCTAAAACACCTCTGACCTGCTTTCAGACTGGGGAACTACGGCACAAAGGRACTAAGAGAACTGCCCAGAGATCACACAGAGCGCGCGTCAAAGTTGGGAACTGRACTTTTATCTCCTATGAACCTTTCTGGATCAGCGCTTAGCTGCTTGCAGCAAGCCTTTGCTTGGTTACACAGCAGCTATTTGGGGGCTGATACTTTCTGCTCCCATGCATGTATACAGTGCCTGGCACCAAAGAACTTTAGCACKGTTGCACAATTATCACTTTCTATAACCCCCAAATTAATATCACTGGGCAAAAAGTGGAGATAGGAGGAACAGCATTTGGACACAGTCTGTCTGGGACCGATCTCCTCTGCTCACTTCCTCCTTGCAGCCCTCTCATTATTTTCCAGCAAGGACACTCTTCTTTTTCTCTCTCTCTCTCACTTGTCAGGATCAGATGACATTTGAGTCRTGCTGATGAGATCTACCAGGCTGAGACACATGTTTGCAGTCGCTTTGGGCAACCAACTGCCAAGGCCTTTAAGTGCTATCTTTTGATTTCCCTACATGCTCAACCTCTCTGCCTCCCTGGCAATTTGAGTGGTGCTACCCAGAGTGCTTTGCCTAGCAGTGATTTGTGCRCAAGTGTTGGCTGCTCCCACCTTCGCCAGTCTCTCTCGAAGGAAAGGGGCTGACATTTTTTCTGGGGGAGCTGACAAGTGCTGCACAGGTACACCGGATGGAGGACGGCTGTGGGTGGCATTACTTTAGGGAGATCTGCTCTGCTGAGCTGCAGAGGATGCCGAGGGACCTGCTGAAAGGTTCATCTCCTAGAAAGGGAGCCATCTGCAGCTGGCACTATCCCATCGATTCCATTTCCGACTGTGGAACTCTCTTCATTTACGCCAGCTCAGGATTGGGCCCACAACATCTATTTCTGACCTAATACAACTGAGAACATTGACAAGATGAGCTTCATACACAGAAGCTGCAACTTCTGGTGCCACTCTTGCAACATGCTACTTGCACAAATAGCACCTTCTTAGGTGATTAACTGACCGGGCCCTATGGGGCTGAGTGAGCACAGGTAAGGATGCTGCGTATAGACAAGAACTTGCGAAAATCATCTCTCTGGCTCTGGTCCAGCAAAGCACTTGAACAGYGCTTAACACCAAACACAAGTCTTGGCTGCTATCAATCACAAAATTCACTGTTCTTAAACCAGCCACTTGCTTAAGTGTCCTAAGTGGTGGACTGTCACGCTCKCCTCAGCAGCGCCGAGGTGTCGCAGCGGCGTTTCTGCAACAGAAGGATTCACAGTCACAAACACTCTGGGCCTGCTTTGCACATTGCACAATAATTTATACCAATATAAATCATAAAGAAACTCTCAGGAAGAGATTCTCATTTAACTTTCAAGCAAGTGTTTCATATTAATTTTGCAGCAGTATAAACAGCAACACAAGTAGTAAGATGGAGGAACTTTTATGCATATCTTTAGGGGAGAGATCCTAGACCGTTTAATTAAATGGATTTAGACACTCTAGCTTTGTTGGGAGCAAGACCATGTGATACCTTTGTCCAGCAAAAGTCATGTATCTTGTAAATGAATCTATGACCTACAAAACAGGGTTGGGAGAGTGGGAACCTGATGACAGACAGGTGAAAGGGATGGTCCTTTCATGGGGATGTCGCAGAACGAACTGACACAGCGCAGCAGTAAGGAAAGGGACAGAGCAGCAGTCACTAATGTACAAACCATGATCAGAAATGAACAGCGCTGGGGGGCTTGGAGGATGAAGGCTGGGTGACCCAAGAGAGRTGAACAGGGTTCAAATCAAAAAGATAAACCCGCAACATCTGGGAACAGTAAGCAGGCAGATCTAGCAGGCAGCATTTTGCAATGACAAATGGGTTGTTAGTATTTGAAACGTTTTGAAAGGGAAACACTTCTAAATGGCACAGAGGGGACAGCAGGTTCCCAGCTCAACCCCTCTCTTCCCTCCCAGAGCTGACTTGAAGACCCAGGACTCTGACCACCTTCCTCCAGCCATTTTTCAGCTCATCCCTTTCCCAGAGCTAACAGAGCACAGTTAACACCTTGTTACGCCCACTGAAACATTTTCCTGACATCCAGCCCTATTCCCAGAAAATGTAAAGACACATAACGATRTTAAAATAAAATCCTCTCTTGGACATCGCTATATTAACACATGACACTCGTGTGTCRTGCTTTGAATACACAGATTGGGGCCAGTTCGTTTTTCCTAGGGTAATGCATTTTTAGCCTGTGAACAATTTTTGAACTGTGGTTCTAATTAGTGAGCAACATGTAGGCCAATAACAACAATGTGCTGGTTACTCCAATTATTATTAATTGCATTTGTTTAAACATTTGCAACTATTAAATACACTATCTCTAGAGTGTCTGTGCAGACCTTAACTCAGCAGAAAACAATGAAAAGTATTTAGCATAGAGAAATGACCAGATAACGCAAGGCTGAAATCCATGCCAGCCCCATCCATCATTTACCTACTCTCTTTGTGCRCCTGGCTGATCCAGCGAATCTGAGACACAAAGGACTTGTTTTCCTTCATCCTCTTTTCTCTCTRGACTGAAGACCTCTTTCCTCAGTTATCCTGTACATGCAGTATCTGCTATACTCCCTCTGTTCAGCATTATCATACACACATGGTCAACATCTCAGGAGAGCAGGACAGGGAATTATCTCTAACAGAGGTGTCCAGGCAAGGAAAATGCTGCTCTGTGGAGGGTTCTGGTATCCTGCAACATAGCTTCATTCCAATTAGGAATGAAAACTAAAACTTTCAAATTTGTCTGAGAAAGACAAAGCCCAGGGATTCCCTGTTTGGCAAAGGCTCCAGCACTAACTTCCCCACAGTTGCACGGAATCTCATATTCACTTCCATAGAGCCAGGACTTCACCCTCACACAGCTTAAAAAATTCACACTGAAAAATTGTTTCTCTGTCCTACAGTGTTAAATTGCTAATAGGAAAGGAATGGTATTCATGATTCAATGTATGAAAGTAGCCTTGGAGGAATGCAGATTGTATTTTCCCCTCTGCAAACATTTGATCATCCCAATAAAAGAGCAGCCCCACCTTTTCCACCAGGTCCATAAGTCACAGAGAATGGAAATAACAGGTTTATTGTTGTCATGATTATCGTTACTGAGGGATTTTATGGTGTACTGGAGAGATGGGGTACTTATTTATGGGCATGTGGTGCCTTTTGAAGGACTGCAGGACTTTGCAAAACTCAACCTGCTGCTAAGTTTCTCGTTTAAAAAGGAGACTATTTTCCTGATTCAGCCTCCACCTCAGCCGTGATTGCATTCATTGATGCTCCAGCCCTTTCCAGACAGTCCTGCTCAGCAAGAGGTTGAGGCAACGGTTTTTGAAATGAACAGGGAGCTTCCATAGGTCACAAGAGCTACAGTTTTGCAGTCCTTGTGCAAACAGCAGTACCAATACTGCACTGCATGTGGGAGTAAAGCACCCACTAAGCTGAGTCACATAACCACAGGGCTCCGATCTCTGCTTCTGCATTTGCTACTGTGAATTATTGCTATTGACTAGGATTTGAGTGGCATCTTGAAGTCATGGCAAAAGTCAGGGCCRTGTTATACAGATTCTGAACCATATTTAGAGTAGGAGGCAGCTTTTGCCCAGGAGAGCTTTCTGTCTACTATGTACCATTCCTAGGAGAGCCGGACAGCCATCTGCCATTTGCAATATTCCCCCAAGACTCGTGTGACATGAATAACCCTTTGGGCAAACTCCTCTTACCACACTGGCTACAGAGGGACCCTGCAGCGACTGCACCCCTCACTTCAGCATTGCCTAAGGTATGCTGCAACATTACGTACCTACGAGTTTGCTGGGATGACTCTATGCCTATATTCCTTAATGAYCTCCTTTCTGCTTCAGAACCTCTGAGGAGATGCTGCCTGCTGCCTTGTAYCATAAATAAGGTTGGGATGTATCAGGCCAGAATGCAGGGCAGCAATTTTGAGTGATAACTTTAAAGTTTAAATGTTCCTTCKAAAGCCTGTTCTTTTCCAGACCAATGCTAACACAAGCCATTGGATTCTATATTTACGGGGCAGCAACCAGTGAGAGTAGAGCTGAGGCAGTAACGGTGTTTCATGGGTGTTTCTCTTAGGTTAACACTGTTCCCTCCACTGTTTCTCATCTTCATCCTTCTGGATGCAGGAGCTCTGTATTCCTCTACCTTACTTTCTTTTTTCCTCTCTCCCAACAGGATTTATGACAAATTAGCGATTCACCCCTTGGAATAATTCTGTACCGGAAAGTGTCGGTATCTTACCACTTGGACATGATTTTTATTTTATTGGAAGTCTCCTGTGTTGTTTTATGGCCAGCTCTGCAGACTAGATTGACAATAAAGCAAGAGGGGGAGGACCGCTTTGAGAGGTGCTGAGCTGCTTTGACTTTTGCCAACTCAGCGCTTCACAAGAAAGCACTCAGCATCTGGCAGGATTGAGCTTTTGCATTTTTCTAACTCTCTCCCCCCTTTTTATGGTATAAATTAAGTTTAATACCAGGGTGAGTGCGCAAAGTTATTCAGGGCAGAGCAAGCTGATGAACTGAGTATTGTACTGCCAGACTGACTGCTCTGCCCACGCCTCCTCTCTCACCCTTTTTGCATTTTAATGCTTGATCTTTTCCAAAAATAGCCACAATTTTTAGACCTATTAATATGGCCTTCAAAAAAATTCTCTTAGTGAAAAGATCTTTGAAAGCTTTGCTTTGGGTTTAATAAGCTGGGCAAAATGGTTATCCCAGCAACCAGACTGAATAGCACCCTGGGAATGGGAACACATTCCACACAGCTCCTGGTGCAGGACCGATCTCATACCTCTGGACTGAATACAAACAGGCCCTGACTGCCTAGAGGATAATACCAAACATTACTGCTTCAGCAAAATAATGAAGATAATAAATCAGATGCCTATTTAGCACCTATTTCACAGTAGCTGCTCTCCATCTTCCACCAGAGAGAAAAAAAAATAGGGGAGGGAAAAAAATGAGATATTGAAGTTGAACTGAGATATAGAAACASTGAAAAAGCATTTCAAATCAAGACTTATGAGAAGCTCTCTGGCTGGTTTCCACCAGATTCATTAATTACAGCTTTGTGTTAGCAAGGTGCTTTTTCAAATCAAATTTGGTTTCAAACATTACAATTGCTTCTTACAGGTTTCTTTCCCACTGGCTAAAAGCAGGCGGCTGGGTTCTCTGACTAGTTTTGCATGGGTGTGATGTCCCAAGCTTGTTCCTGACCTGCCTTAGCTAGTGTGGAAAATTAGAACTGTCCTCTGTTGGTCCGAAGAAACCCAGGGCTATGGGCTATTTTTGAGCCCAATGCAGCAATAATGCACCCATTTTCAACATCCACGTATTGTTATAAGACATAAATCTAGAGGTGGGGCACTGAGAAGGCACATGAATACTCAGGGGCTAAAAAACAAATGCCTCAGAATGAGGAATGTGAAAAGATTAATCTAACTTACCAGGAAGAAATTGAAAAGATAATTCGATTATAGTGTAAAAGCACTTTCACAGGGAGAAAACATCAGGTACTAAAGGCAGAAAAGAGTATAGAGAGAATTTCTTGGTGGAAATTGAAGCCAGGCAAATTTGAATTAAAAAAAAGACTTGCAATTTTTTAACTGAGGGTAATCGATTGCTGGAACAAACTGGGAGTGGTAGATTCTCCAGCTTTTGATGCCTTCCAACCTAGACTTGGGTCTCTTTGAAAGATATGCTTTAGTCAAGCGCAAGTTACTGGGACCAAGAGTGGGGTAAGAGAATGAAATTCCATCAGTTACATTAGAACATATGATTCAATAGTTCTTTCCGGTCTAAACTCTACGAGTCTCTGATGTTTGAGTTTCATCTTGCTCACCTCTGCTGATGTCAAAGACTCTGWGCCGCAGGGAGATACTGCTCTCACAAATAGCTGTGGTGATTTCAGATGCTGCTATCTCCAGCTAGGAGAAGACTTCACAGCTTCGCCTGTGAAAGGAATCAGATAAAGCATCTCCACCAGTGCACTCTGCCAGCATCAGTAAGGGTTACCTTAACCTCCTCATTAGGGTGCTTTGGATTCACCTGGCGTTATCTGGAGCAGATGAGGAAACATTCATACATTTCCCTCTGTTTGTAAAGCTGTGGGAAACTTATTTGCAACTGGGGGAGCAAAGATAAACAGTGTCTAGGCTGTGATGAGGGGGCACCACCTTCAGCTAGTACTTCCGGCTCAAGAAGAGGGGAGCTAATGGAAAGAAGGACCTTCCAGTAGCCACCCCACTCAGCACATAAGCAGTGATTATTTTGATGTACTGTTCAGGCAGTCCCATTTAATGATGCTCTCACTTGATACGATATCGCTCGGGAATGGAGGCAGCTTTAGAACAGATCATTGCTCTCCACGTCAAATTAGCAATTTGAGTTTGGATGCTCACTGACAGGAATATCTTTGCATCCTTCATATAACTCCTGGGTGGCTTCCCCCTGAATCCAGATATCACATCATTTGTTTAACTTACTGAATAAAGTAATTAATACTAGGGAGTTCTGACTGCTTGGCAGAATATACTGTTACAGCTAACAAATTTTATGTCTTTAGGCTTCACAGCAGAATTTGATTTAATTTGTCCCAAGGTTAAGAAAGACAGGGAGGAAATTTGATGGCTCCAGATCACACATTTCAGAGTAATTTATCACCTTCGCCATGTGGCATGGGCAGACACCACTTCCAAGTTAAGTCAGTAGTAGAAGTTTACCCAATCATCTTTGCTTTAAACTTACATTCATCCATTATCAGATAGCGTACRTGCAACTTATGCTGTGTCTCCTTGCCACTGCCAAGCAGAGGAACTGCTGCATGCCCCACAACTGGCAAGCATTTAATGTCTTTTGGATGAGGATCCCAAAATTTTGGGATTAGTTAACTAGTTGAGTAAGACCTATACAATTCCAAGGAGAGGTAGGGGAGCATCTTAGCCAGGCTTTTCCCCTAAAAGCTTCTTCTAAACAGCATTTAAAAAAATTAGGGAGTTCAACAAAATATTTTGGGTGTTTGTTTTTGTTTAGAGCAGAGAAATAGAAAATTGTAGCACAGTGGCAKTGTTTCTTAATCATACATCCTGGTTTCTGGTTAACACATTTCTGTGGTCAGATTTCCCACCCTAAATAACACAAACCAAAATGATGGAATAATTTCTGTCTACTTTATTATAAACTGATGCTTGCAGTTGAGAAAACATAGCTGTACWGAGGAACTAATCCCCTTAAATTCCCAGGGTCACATCCATGCACAGAAGTGCACATCCAGTCTCACTGCTGTATTATTTTTAGAACTTACACAGCGCACTTTGCTCAGTGGTGGATTTGGGAGCAAGGAGGCTTAGAGCCTCAAAACCTAGTACAGCAGTGGCCTGACCAAGACCTCATGGAGCCAAGAGAAGGAACCAAGAGTTTTCTACTTTGTGGGCCATATACCTGACCAACAGGTCACAGGAGCTACATTACTGCCATGACAGCTTCCAAGAGGATGCGTCTGAGACTATAGCTTGTAAACAGCATTATGTAGTAATTACGTTCCAAAAGAGCTCCCAGATATGCAGTGAACGTGCACGTGAAACTGYCCCAGCTTATAGCATTTTCTCCCTCTATCTTTTGTCATTGTCCTTTAAGAAATGAGTACAAAGAATAAAGCTCTACTTTTAGAAATGGTCCAGGTCCTAAGAAGGGAGCAAATTAAGTGCAGCAATTTCCTAGGCATAAGGAAATTGCATGCCACAGACCAACTCAAACATCTCCACTGGGACAGACTCGTTCCCCAGTTTCAAGGGAGCTGGGCCTGTCCTCACAAGAGCAGTACCCAGCTGAAATAAGGGAAAAATAACAAGATGGAATGCAGACCAGAACTGACTCTCTCATTGAAGTGCCAATCTGGAGTAACCCTAGTAGGTTTACCTTCCTCTCCCCTTACATATGTTTGACTGAGAACTGAATTTGACTTTTTTATACCTTGATGACAAACTCTTAAATTAATTTTGCCTTGTTGTCAAAAATTCTAGAATACTGTGAAGGGTAAAAGTGACTTACAAGATATTTCTGAAGGTTTATTCTATTTTCAGGGCTGTTTTCTTCACTGGGTTTCCACTGTCATCTCCCAAAATGGCTCCATACATGAACCCCTGAATCAGGCAAGGTTATTTGTTGTTATTCCAGGTTGGCAAGAAGCTGGCAAGAAAACAAGGGGAAAGCATTATTATATGCATAACAGAAAGTCACATGAAGTTGCCTAAGAAGTTGGATTGTAGAGATCACAGCTTACAATGCAAAGTCTAGACTAACATCACTAATCTTTAAACCTATGTCTTCTAAGGCCAGGAGTTTGTGTCCCTACTCTCTCTCCTGGACAAGGTGTCTGGGATTCACTTTGATCTTGCATCTTCTTGTTGCAAGCCTAGATGCCCTCTGCAAGGTACCAAAGAACCACATTTAAGTCACYGTTAGTGGTCTCCCAATGAGACCACTCCAGATTTTGCAACAAAAGTACAAATGTCTTATCAGATATAGTAGCTCTATATTTCATAAGAGGTGCCAGAGCCAGCTAGGGCACGTGTCCAGGATCCTGACTCTACTTATGCTGCCCTGCTCAGGCAGTTCCTAACATGACTTATTTTAAAGATGACAAAAAAATGATTATTGCTGATCACTTAAAATAACTGTCTTTCTAAGGACCTGACAGTTTAAATCTAAGAGCATACAACAGAGAGTCCAGGTCCTTGGCAGGGATAAAAGCCCTTTGATGGAGTCATGTTGATTTACACTGGTCTAAGGTTAGAACTGAGTAATTTACCTCCCTAAAAAATAATTGCCCATAGACAATCAGCACAGGCATCTCCTGCAGAGATTTGGAGAGTGCTAGGTAGATGCCATTTCCATCTGAACCTTAGTGGGCACCATGGAGGACATGACGCAGAGAGAAGCAGACCACCAGTTCCCCTGGGACCCTCTGCATGTTATCCTCTCCTGTATCCTGCACTGAAAAGAGGTTGCCAGGGATGCAGGGAAGAAAAATGCAGGAAGGAAAAGGAGAACAGTGTTTGCCATGGCTTTTAATAACTTACCTCTTCATCRTTCCCTTAGAGCCCCAAACCCCCTTCACCGCTCCCCAATATCATTGCTTTATCATAGCTACAGTTTGCAGCACACTGGAACTTAMAACTCTTGCAGCAGTTTCCTCGTTAATGCCTGTCAGTAAGACTGTCCTGCAGGAATCTTCGTGCTTCCTCCGCTGCACACGGGCCCTTGCTGCAAACCTTTCCTTACTGTTTCCCCATCACACAGTCTGAGGCAATGCTCATGACGGCTGCGCAC
This sequence comes from Apteryx rowi, assembly GCF_003343035.1. Taxonomy (NCBI): domain Eukaryota; kingdom Metazoa; phylum Chordata; class Aves; order Apterygiformes; family Apterygidae; genus Apteryx; species Apteryx rowi. The sequence continues at coordinate 2,033,125 of NW_020450960.1, forward strand.
GCTATTCCACGTTACAGATCACACAAACCGGCTCACTGCTTCTTGGCCTCTTTGTCCTACTCAGTTCTTGTCTCTCATCATATTTAGAGACTCTTTGGGATACAGACAGTTTTGATTTGTACATACAAGCACCTACAACAAGGAGGCTTTGGATCCCAGTCCAAATAATAAATAGTAATAGTTAATATAGTCCAGGAATGACTAGCCACTTTCCACCTAAAAAAGTCAATAAAGCAGGGTCATATTGATGCAAAGAGACATAAAATGTGAACTCCTTCAATACATGCACTTATTTGTCTCAGTTTGTAATGCTAGGAAGGAAAGAGCTGTTAGCAGTGAACAGTATTTTATTAGCATCATAAACCCCAAGAGCAAAGTTTGTGTCACAGAGAATTGCACATGCATTTGAAGGCTTAATTTATGCTTCTGACTCCTCTTTTTTTTTTTTCTTCCCCAAGCAGGAACACAACATTATTTAAGCCTAAAAGACTCTGGATGCACTTTTGGGTGGGAGGGACGTTCATGCAAAAGGCATACCTACATCCTGATGAAATCCTGTCAATTAGAAAGATTTCAGTGGTATTAGGATATTAATCTATACTGCAAAGGTACATGGAAGCCTCAGCCAAAATAAAATCTCACATGCAACAGATTCTGAGCAGTGTTCCAGAATACCAACAATCTAGAAAGGTGAAGCCCAGGAGAAGGAAGAGATAGATGGGGTGAAGTGACTTGCTCAGGAGCTCCAAAAAGTTAGTGGTGGAAAAACAGTGAGAATAGAAAAGGAAGCTTGGCTTTTGCTGGCTTTCCATGAATTTGCCCTTCAGCGATAAAGAAGCAGATCTTTAGCTGGTGCAAAGCTGAATTGCCAGGAGACCCACACTGACCTACACCATCTGAGCATCCACTCCTCCCAGAGTTGGCCTACAACACTGCAAAGACCCATGCCCACCAAAAAACATTCAAAATTTGGTGACAAAGCTCCTTCAGACACTGGCCATTCTCCTGCAGTTCTACCAGTGTTTTCATTTCACATGGACCTTTTGGAGATGGGTCAGGTTTATGATAATGTTAGGAAATAGATATTGCAATACAATTGCAATCAACCATTGTTAATCAGCAAATTACAGCTTTCCATACATTACAAAGCATTTAACTACCAGCCGCTTATTCTGGTATAATTCATGYGGTAAGAATTCTGCTATTCTTATCTGTCCTATGTCTATTACAGAGCTGTTATGCCTCTGTAAATATGGCTTTAATGACCAGCCAGCATTCACTTAAGATGCCATAGCCTGCTTGCTACTGTGAAGTGAAATTAGACATGTAGGTGAGTGCCGTAGGCACAGCACTAGGAGTTTTACGACAAAAGAAATAGGCTGCACAAGTAGCTGTGAAAAAGCTATTCTGCAGGGTACAGGATAAAACTTAGCAGCATGGTGCAAGCTTTTCAGCAGACTGTGGCTTGCTACCCATTGAGCAGTAAGAGCATTTGCAGCTCTGAACAGTAAGGCAAGGCAAATCTCATACGTCACAGCGTAAACACAAAGACTTCCTGGGAGTTCAGGAAGGAAAAAGAGGAAATGTTTCCACGCTCTTAGCTGGAGCAAGGCCTCTGTACCAGATGAGTTGCAGCCCTTTGCATTGGTTCCTACTGGCATATAAACTCCAGGTCCGCTTTGGTGGGAGAGCACCACTTTCTCTAGCAAGAGTCAGAGAGAGGTGGATCTGGTTCTGCTGCACAGAGTGAAGGAAGGTATGGTTGAGATTTAGTGAGCTGACCCAACACAGTAGGCTATCTTTGGGGTTTTCCAAGCACAGCCAAATGATGACTGTCCACAGAGTCAAAAACACCCCAAAGAACAGGCTGAAACCCCTGTTAAGGCTTTATGATCTTGTTAATTATTTGCCTTATGTTGTACCTAGGGAATCTCCTGCCCTTTCTATCATGCTCTTGGAATCCGCTGTGACGGTTGCTGCACAGGCACAAGACAAAAGATAGTCCTGGCCACAGGGATCTTACATTTTTAGGGCACCAGAGCAAAAAACAGTTTTAAGATGTGATTTGCAGAACAACAGAGAAGGCTTCACCAGTATTAATGGCATGCATTTTCAAGACATGGGGAGTCAAGTCATTTGCATGGCCACCAAAAAGGGCTAAAACAGAACTAGTAGATTCACTAGTTGTTGTCTCCCTTTTTGAATGAGAAAACAGCACTCTACTTGTCCCTACACCTGAAAGAGGCAGAAGAAAAGGAAAGAAAAAAGGATTAACTTTTCTTCCAACTCAAAATTGCAAATACTGCTCCTTTTAAACACCTCCTTGTGGAAAAGTATCATCTCTTTCCTTTCCCTCCTTCTCTGCAATTTTAACTTCTCTTCCCCCTTCTATTTCACAGCTTTTAACCTTGCCCAGTTGTCCCTCTTAAATAATAATAAACTCTCTTGTTCAGCCAGGGAAGYGTTTTAAAGCTCTAGCAATTTTATTTTCTAAATGACACCACAGGAGACAATAGGAGGGAAAAATTAAATCAGAAGATTTCTCAAGAGTTGCCCCTCTAGAAAAACCATTAGCTGTCTCTCCCTGGTGAAAGGCGAWTTCTGCTGCCACATCTGTGGAGTGATCCTGCAGTAACCAACAGTGCTTACACAATAATTAACTGAAGGAGAAGAGAAAGAAGAAAATAAACAAGTACGCAAGGCTGTTTGGCTGCGCTCTCCAAGAACTCTTGCTCCCAACAGACCCATGTCTTGAGCTGTGAAAATATGCAATGTGTCAGCATGTGGCTGAACAAAACAACCACTGCCACTGGGGTGACCTAGAAAAAAAAGRCAAATAACGAAGTCATCTTCCTTGTGCTTCGGGGCTGAATATAACGCAGACTGCTTTGCAATCTCAAGAGCAGGACATGGGCGGAAAATCCCAAGAGCAACGYACAACAGTGATAAGTAAGAGAGTACTTACATTAATTATAAACTGGACCAAATAAATTAGAAATTCAATTACAATGCCATACACCGACGAGAAATTCAAAACACTCAGGCTATTAGTTGCACAAATTAACTGTAGGAGATAAAAGSATTTGTGGGGAGCGATCCCGTACCCTAGTTTTAATGAAAGTGTTACGGTCTGAAGCAAGGCAAAGCAGCTCTCTTGGAGGGACTGACCCCTCTTCGCACGTCCCCTTAGCACCCGCAGCACAGCGTTGCTGCTCTGGCCAGCTGCCACCCACAGCCGCAGCAGGGCTCGGCGAAGAGCCGGCAGCGGGAGCGCAGCCCGCCGGCTCTCACCTTCCCGGGCCCACCGGCTAGCAAGAGCCAAACGTTTAGTCACGTCTCAGGAGCAGCACCTTGTTTCTCATGGCATTTGGGTACAGTCTGAGATATGAACTGGCAAAAAAACRTGGAAATAATTAAACATTTTTCCAGAGTATTTTTCCTGAGCTTATTTGTTGAATTTGAGATTGCAGCACATTTATCACAAAAAAGTGGATTTTAGAAAATAAAGATCTGCTCTACTGTAAAAGTATTTATGTGGTTTCCAAGGGTTTTCAGTATTAGTAGAAAACAAAACACCATCACCTACAGTAGCCAAAGGACGTAGCTTGTGTTGGGCACTCTTTTCTCCAGGGAGGCCGGATTCTGCTCCAGCTGCRCGGTTGTAAATCCCTTGGCTACAGAAGCATGTCTTAGGCTTGGCATGACTGAAACCAAGAGCAGGATCTAAGCCCCCAAGTTCTCCCTGGTTCATAGCTGGCTGCCTCAAGGAGATAACCTCATGAGCTGCAGATGRTTAAATCACATTCCTTCCTGCTTCTCCTTTAGGGTCCATGTCTGGAGTCTCCCCCGTCTCCCCGCACAACCTAACCCAACATGAATAATGCACAAGCCACAAGTGGGTCAGCTGCTTATTAGACTGTGGCCAGCCAAAGGGCTCTCTCAGCAGATCAAAAGCCCATCAAGTTCATTTCAATATTTATTTTTAATCCTCCATTCTGATATTATAAATATTTAATCCTATGCCCTTACTAGGAAAGCAAAGTAAAACCAGAGGAGAGGCAGGGCCAGGCAGACTTGTCCTTTCCCAGGAATTGCTGCGCAGGCATACGTTTGTCCTTGCATCCAATGTTCTTCAATGAACGCAGCTTATTCGTTTGCGCCCTGCGAGAGCCTGCAAGGACAGAGGTCAGAGCGAGGGAGCGCAAAGCAGACGCCAAAGCAGGCTTCCTTCCCGAAGGCTGCTCCCCACGGCTAAATCTGCTGCCCCATACGACYATTCAGTGGTAACGTCTGTCCCGTCATGCCTCTAACAACACCCACTACCCTGACGCCTCTCCGTTGCAGACCCAGCTGCCCTGGGCCCCGTGATGCCCGTGTGCAGCTTTCAGTGCTTTTATATATATTTACCACAGCAAAGCAAAGGCCCTGACAGCCTCTTTGCTGAAAATCCRCAGTCACTATTCCATTTTCCACACGCCTAGGTAGGAGAGATGGGAGCAAAGCAGAACATGGACACACGCTGCCACCGACAGCGACGTACGGCTGTGCAGCCCATCGGCTTCGCAGGCAATCAAACGCTGCCGACCAGGGAAGCAGCAAGGAAGAGAGCAGCAAATTAAAGAGACATAAATTAATTGAAGATTTAGGAGACAAGACTGAAAGGTAACCTGCAGCTTGCCCCAAACCCACCTGCAGGCTTCCCTAATCGTGATTTAAAGACATTCACCCAATTCCTAAAGAACAGCATTAATAACGAAGGCTTTTTGACAGGGATTCTGTTTTTCAGGGAGAACCATTTAATAAGTTTCACTCAGGAAGTCTCTGTTCCCAATAAAGACTTAACAAAGTTAATTAGACTAAACAGTAATTATCGTGTCTCTTCATTGTTCAATTATCTTGCTGAACTGGTGTTTCCTGATTAATTTTCTGATTAAAATGTATTAAATTGAAAAGCGCTTGCAAACACGAGATGACAGGTTCTCTCCCACACAGCAGGATTTCTAGAGGCCAGGACGACAGGGGAAGACTGACGCCAGCCTTAGGAATCGCACCATTTCTCCGCAACAAGCTGCCAGTGTTTGGGCTGAAGACAGGCAAGAGTTTTTTGGAAGCAGAGCGACAAGGAGCAAGGAACTCCATTCAATTTACTCTGCGCAGACAAGCCCACTTGCCATGTGCTCCTCCAACTTACGCTCTACCAACACGCTACTGCTGCATTCCTTCTTTGCACGCCTCCTGCTTATCTGTTTGAGGCCTGATTATTCCTTTGCCATTTTACCTTTCTCTTAGGTTTCTAATGCACGAACAAGGTACAGTGGTTTAACAAGTTACTGTGCATGAGCTGAGCTACAGGAACAGCGTGCAGTGCTGCCGTGCAGCTGCGTGCATCCTCCTCTGGGTAGCAGCTGCAAGGCAATCCTGTATCGCCTGGTCTGCAGCACAGGATGGGAAGTCTTGCTGCCATGAAAACATATTTCGAAGTCCAGTTCCTCCCTTTCACCAGAGCCCATAGTTCAGGCTCCCTAACTGCTGCCTCTGATGTGTGGCTGCCTTGCATCCGGCCAGCTCAGACTGCTGCCTTCTGTCTGCAAAATACCATGGAGACATACACTGTGTTCTACTACCTCCTACTCATCCCAGCAGACAGCACAGATGAGTAATCCCTGTGGCTTAGCTGAGAACACGGCATCTACGGAGCTGAGTCAACGTGCCTTTGGGTCTGATATTGCATCCTCCACTCCTTGAAGCATCATTCCTCCACGCTTCTCTGAAGGAACTCAGCTCGCCTTGCCCAGTGCCTTTGGCATCCCAGTCTGTCAGATGTGCTGTCCTAACCAAGGGCACACCCTGTATGTCTCAGTCAAGTTCTCCTGATGGGACCAAAGTACTTTCATGAGCGGCCTTAGAGAAAACAGGCCTACGGCATTTTGCAATCTATAGTGCAAGACATCTTCACAACTGGCACTTAAGAGTCAACACAACATCGCTTTCCAGAGGGACTGCTTTAGTATTCATTCTTAGTAATCCAGTAATCACTGGCATTTTGATCAGCCCCTGACACCATTTGCATATCTTTTATAAGGCAGATCAGAAAATGGGATTAATTTTTCTTTCTTCACTTAAATATCACCTGTGGTTGGGAAGAAAAACAAATTCATTGCCTCCTTCCCCAAATCCTTGTGATTAGGTTATTTGAGCCCAAGACTTATTATAAATTATTGAAAGGATGCAGCTGAGCCCAGAACCCACAATGGGCTTATTTTGTCTTTCGTAATGCTTGCAATTCTTGATTAACTCACATCTAGCATGAGACACATCTTGGAAGCTCCAGGGCAACTAATATCGGAACAGTTTAGCTCTGAACGAAACGCGCAGGTCAATGCACAGTTGTGTATGGAATCACTGGGCTCCCAGCAGACAATCTAAGAGGCACAAGGAAGGTTTGTTTTTTCCTCCTTTGTATTTATCCTTTTGGAGATTCAACACAAAGCTCATAGCTTTTGCCGAGACTGACCCAATCTTCTGTTGGTAGAACTCAGCATATCACTACTGAATTCAATGGACCACTGCTGACTGAGGCCAGCTCAGSAGCCAGGTCCCCAAATTTCTTATTTTCTTTTACAGAATTCATCCTGATGAATCTGATGCTCACAGAAATGAGGGCCTGACTTACCTGTAGGCACACAATATGAACATCTTCACTGTTCATGTTCAAAGCCAGGGTGTGGAACAGTGGGACACAGGTACTACAGAGAATTTCTGCTGGGCATTCTGTAGAAGAATGAATTTTACTCACCATAAGCAAGAACTCAGCATGTTTCCTCTAGGGCTGTTACTGAGTGCAATCAATGGGCAAATCCCTGTCAAGTGCCATGTCCCGTCAGTGAAAGGGGAGATGCTCAAGAGCAGATGGACTAAGGCTGGTCTGCAAGTGGATACTCAGGGGTCAGCGGTGGTCTCATAGTTTAGAGTCTCCTGGCTGAAAGGCAAAGACTGGCTTTCATTTTTGGCTGTTCATTCTTGGTCCTAAGAAAAGCATACATATGAATATGGAACAATAACACTAATGTTTCTTTTTTTTTCCTGCATGTTATCTTGTCTTGGTCTATTTTAAGTTGCGCAGATAGAGACTAAAGCTGAGATTCAGATAAGGAGTTAACTTTGTTTATGATGCACTAAGCCTATGAAAACTACAGCTCAGCTAAGAATAAGTATCTATCCAAGAGCTAACAGCCTACACCTTCAGATAAAACACAGACAGAAAAAGCATTTACAATAGCATCAAACACAGTTATATTGAATCTGCTTTTACAAACATTTGACATTTGCAACAGGTTTAGATTCATTCTAAAGGCCAGGACCAAAAAAAAAAGTCTAATAGCCCAAGTAGTTTTTGGTTTTCTAACAATCATATAATCATAAGTAATGAATCAAAGTGCTCCCTGGCTCCTAAGCTATGATTTGGCAAACAACTACAATTATAAAACCCAAATCTAATGACTACATTTTAACATAGCCCTGTGCTTAGTAGCTTACAGTAACATTTATCCTGCATCAGGAAAGGAGATGTCTGCAGGGAGTTAGCTGTGAAATGTTTGATTTCAAAAGCCTGCAGCAAGTTGATTCATGTCTATTTAATTTTTCCAGGCAGTTTCACTGGAATGTTGTATATAAATCAAATGCACGGCTAGCAGCAGAGATGTACCAAGTTGTGGAAATACAGTATGATTTTAATTAAACTACATGCACAAATCAGGCAGTAGTGAAGGTGGAAGGGGAGAGAGGGAGAATTGTATCAGCCTGGATAAGCCAATATTTTTGTGCAGAAAAACAAATAACCATTTACTGTGAAAAGTCTGATTCCAAAAGCAGTATTTTGTCATTGTGCTGATATTCATAATCAATTTAAATCTGGATGAAACTGTATTTGAGCACAGAAAACAATGTAGACTGCAATGGAAGTTAATTAGACCGCATCAGCTCAGCACTGCCTGTCCTCTACTTGCTGCCCAGCTTCATGGGCTTGTGAAGCAGAGTTCACTCTCGGACAGGTTAACTGTGCTATAAAGACAGTATCGGTAACCAGGGCTCTGCCAGTGGTTACAAGGCCACCGTCTATACCATCTGGGGGCAGCAGCACACAGTCATCAGCCATCATTAGAAAGGAAACGGAAGACCCCAGTCCAGAAATCTGATCCACCCATACCCACCTGCTGCACCTCCTGGGAGTCACACTGAACCTGGCAGCATTCAACAGGAGGGCTGGACGCAGCCGCAGAGGGGATAGGAAATGGGAGAATAATACGGAAGCAGCCATACAGCTGCGCCTCTACCAAAGGGCAGGACTTCTGGAAGAAACCTCAGTGAAACTACTTCTGTTCTTCACAGCCATAGGATTTGCCCCTGAGCATTCAACGTCAGGACTGAAGCTTTAGCATTTTCCACCTAGAAGAAGGATGACCCAGTAACTAGAAGCCTGTAGAAATACAGGAGTATCGGGGCAGTGTTACTTGCTCTACGTCAAGTTCCTATTTGAATAAGTCATTAAGCAGTCTGTATTTACTTTCCCCTCTCTTTGCCACTTTCTTCACACCCTGCAAAGCGGAAGAACAACAATACCCAATAACTGATAGGCCTTGCAAGGATAAACACGTAAGATTACAGGATTCTAAAATAATGGGGGTCTATAAATACCTCGGATAGATAGAAATCTCTTTCCCTACCTAAAGACCAGGGAAATATGAAAGTTGTCTGCTTTAAAAAATGAAGTAACATACCAAATAACRTTCAGTAATTAAATCACTGCCTTGAATTGAGAAGTTGTGCTTGTGCCTACGATACTTCCGTGCTAAAATAGGCTGAAATACAAAGGAATTATTGTACTGTAGGTATTGTGGCAACCAACTGACATCAGAGACAAAACACGTCAGGCACACTGCAAGGCAACGGGGAAGAAAGCCTTTGCTCCACAGAACCTATAAACGGACAAGACGGAACAAGTGTAAAGTGATTCTGAGGCCGAGAGTAGAACCAGCATGTCACATCGTAGGTCGTTGGCACAACTCACGCTGCCTCCTTAGGAAACTTGTAGTGAGCACCAGGCACATCGGATCTGGATCAACCTAACGGTCCAGCCAGGAAACCACAGCGATTCAGCACATTGCTCAAAGGCATCTCTTATGCAACAGGGATCCGATTAAAACCACAATATCCCAAATCCCATGAGGTTCTGTGGTGCTGAAGCTGTAATAAATTTTGCAGGTTTTTTCTTCTTCTTCTACCCACCTCAATCACTGCCAACTATGGTGCATGAATAATACAATAATTTGTTGCCTGGTGATTGCTGTTGTGTTTTCCTTTACAAATGCATTCAGGGAAGGAAGCTGACTAGAAACTGCCTGGAGGGATTGGTTGTTTAAAGAAGACTACCAAGGGGCTGAGGTTCTGCAAAAACAAGTTGCTCCAGGGGCTGGGCACACCTTGTCCCAGGAAAATGTTCGTGAGACGTGTTCAGAGTCTGCTGGCCATGCCTCGTAGCAGAGCACTSTTTACGCTCCCAGGGCATGTCTCCCTGTTTGCTGCGGCACTGGAAAGGAACAGAGGGCCTGGCTGAACCTGGTGTGTGTAACTAATACTGCTGTGCAAGGTGCTTCATCATCTTTTACTGCAAAAACAAATAGGGCTGTAAAAAAGGAAGAGGCTCTCATAAAAACCACACTATCTGGAGCTGAGAAGGTTTTTTTCTTACTCTTTCAATGAAGCGAGCCCATCCCCCAGAACGCGTCCATTCCAGCTGGTGGTCTGCAGTGGGGACAGGCTATCTTCCACCGTGTTTGTTACCACCAGAAGGAGAAGCTCATTCAGCTTTTACTCCTCTACAGCAGTATGGGTGCAGGCAGGAATTTTTAAAAGAACGCAAAGGAAGCCCCCTTCTCCCCTCTAAAAACCCTTTCTAAGCTCCTGCGGATGTGTGGAAGCCCGGAGAGAGCGAGTTAAAATATTCAAGGACATGATCCATTCAGAACCTGGCATGGCCGGGTTTATGGAGCGGTTGATCATCGCTCTCACGTGCTCTTCTTGGGCCAACTGCGTGCTGGTCTGAAAGCAGCAACTCCAGCACAGCTACACCAGACTTGCAGCAAAGGCAACAAGCAAAGACTTGGACTCGAGTTCTCTTCCTCGCACCTTCCACAGCGACGCATGCCCTGACCTGTCTTGAACGAACGGGGTCTCAGTTTCTGGCCTAGATATGGGGTACACCCTCACACTTGCCTAATTGTCTACTTAGGCTGCAAATCCCACTTTGGGAGGCTCTCCCTCCTTTTGCCCAGTGCAAACAGCAATCGCAACTGCAGCCTTTAGGCAACGCAACAATTCAGAGAAATAACAGAACTAAATGCTCTCAAAAGGTATTTACTCCTACAGTCTAATGACGTTGCTTCCTAGAGGCATGATGGAATTATCAAACATAGATAATGAGACACTTCTTTTTACTGTCAGGCATTGGTGAGGAAGAGAAAAGCAGGACAAGTTGCAGCATTCCAGGTGCAACCTGATCCCATACAGAGGGGCCATTAAGAAATGGAATACTTTAATAAGGAACAAAACTTCAAGGAATAAATGTTCCTAGCATATTTAACGATGCACCAGCCTCCGGTGTATGTAAAGAGCAAGGCAATTAATAAGGTATATTTAGCATGCTAAGCTGAGGTGTGCAGCTCCCACAGCAGCTGAGATACAGCAATTTAAATAACATTTATCTTAAAGATCAGCCTGGCTGTGACTGCAGCTGGTGAGTGCTGTCTGCTGCTCTGCGAATATGCTGCTTTTCTCACCGGGGGGCCAGCTTGCTCACTGCTGCATCCGTCCCCCAGAGAGCCACCGCTCCGGGCTGCGACCACGGGCACAGCATGGAGCAGGGGGGAGCTGCCGAAGGAGCCCAGGTGCCTTGGGAGAGGAAACCACGGGGGGCCCAGTGTGCATCTCCCGGTCTGTGCAGCCTGCGAAACATGAGGGGAGCAGATGGCTCTTCTCCTCCCCTGCTCCATTCACTCAGTCCCCAGCCAGACTCAAAACCAAGATTTAGAAGAAGTATCTCCTTAAAAAAAAAAAAGAGTAGAACTGAGGTTCTCCAAGCCATGGGAGACCACTGATGCAAAAGTTTACATAGTCTCATAGAACAGCTTGGCAAATTTGTGGAACAAAAAAAGCCATCAACAGCCCACAGACTTGCAAAGCTATATCATAATTTAGGTGTCTAGTGCTAGGTACCTGAATAAGGAATTAAAAACCCCAAAGCCCTTTAGACGACTGTGAAACGGCCTAAATCCTTGTATTGCCACACTATGTGGTCATGTCACGACTTCCCAGAACACGTTAGCCAGCCTGTGCAGCAGCCTGCTCTGTGATCCAAAGCCCTGCCTTTCAGTACGGATAGTGACCTTTCCAAGCAGAAAGGGATTTAAAACSGGCTTGGATATTCATACAAAGAACAAGAATAGCCAGAGCTATAATTAGCGATAACAGAGGTTTGGGGCAGGATGATAAACCTCCTGTTTCCACGTTGAAACTATGCTCTAACTATGAAAGCTTAACGCAAGGCCAACTCGAGTGGACTTCTGCCCCCGCTACCCCTTCCCCTGCAAGYGCCGAAGGCTGGGTCAGAGGGAACACTGGATCAGACGAACACTCTTCTCCCTGAAAAGTCTCTCTTTTTACTTCTGAAGCAACAATACCGACTGCCCCCCCCAAGAGAGAAGACACCGTGACCACGGCTCTCATTCAGTACGGGAAATACCAAATCCACAATTTTTTCCAGTATGTACTGCTAGGGAGAATGCACACGTATTTATCTCCTCAGCAAGCGAAACCCAAACCCTTCAAATGCTGTTTAGACAACAGTTATTTAAAAAAAAAACCCTTTTATTATTGTTAAATAGTATTAGTCTTTATCAGAGCCACTAAAATAATCAGCAGCTGGGACTACAGCTGTCTTTACAAATGATCCAATTAAATGTTTTTTCCCTTGAACTCACTTGCTAACTATTCCCAAGCTGTGGCCTCCCAGTTTGCCACTAGTTCGCCTGGCATTCAAGTCTCAAGGATAAAAGAAGCTAGTTAAAGATAAAATTAATATCCTGCATGGGAGGCTGTGCAGCAAACCTTGAATCAAAGAAGAAGGTAAAGGAAAGCACCTGAACTCAGCAAAATCTGTAAGCAAATGATTAGCTAAACTTCCAAGACTTGACATTAGGGTTTTGGAAGCAAAACATAYGGGAATTATGTAGATAGCCTGATTCTGAAACCAAATAAAGGTTTGGAATATGTGCCTTTGGTGTTGTTTCATCATTATTTTAAAGCATCAGTTTACTGCAGCACCTCAGGCGCAACTGAGGCGTGACCTGTCCTTGATTTGGACAGACCCAGAGAGAAGAAGGGGGAGCKACTCTTCACGGAGAAAAAGGTGAAAAAACCCCAACACACTTTTGTTCCCAGTGTCATCTATGTAGCCCAGAGCCTGGGGCAGGCGTGCACCACTTGCCGAGTCTGGCACCCGTCACCTCTTCCAAAACACACTTCCCAGGGACCCAAAGGAAGCTGAGGTCCCACCCTCTCCCCACCGTCCCCTGCACGGGCTGGCCTCAGCGCGAGGGTCGCTTCCTAAGGAACCTGTGGAAAGAAACCTCTGCTGCTCCCGGGCTTTACGGGCAGCCGATAAAGGGAGCTACAGACTCGGCCAAGTCCACGTGTGGCTTTTATAGCAAACACTCACAAGTGCTTTTTTTTTTTTTTCTCTCCCGAAATATTTTCCCCAGCTCTCCCTGGCACTAATAAACAGTCATTTTTCTCATTTTAAAATCACTCCTGCAGCACYGGCTGTTGCAGCTTGCCGCTGACCTTGGCCCTCTGTTCCCCAAGATCTAACAAAACTATCAGAGTTCCTCAGAAACGGTAACAAAACATCTGTTTCCTTTATAGCTGCTGCCACCTGGAGAATACAGCCGAAGCCAAGGCTCTCCTGACCCGAACGCTACCCGTCTGTGGAAACGGCAGCGTTTCTAATAGCAGCCATAAGGATATTCGGCACTTCTGCAGCTTTCAAAGCGCTCTGCAAACACCACGGAGGCCTCGGAGCCCCAGCATGCGGAGCTGCTCCCTTCACAGAAAGGCGCGGGGATGGTTTTCCCCGCAGCCGGCGGACAAGAGCCAAGGCGATCCGGAAAGCAAGCCCGCGGGTGCCCCAAGCCCTGCGGGACAGCTCTCCTCCCGCCCCGCGCGCAACGCCGGGCGTGCTGCACGCCGGCCGGCTCGGACAGGGGCCCCGGGGGCCGTGCCGCCGCCAGGCAGCCGCCCTCAGCTCGGCGGTCTGTACCGCCGTCGACGCGACGAGGCGGCTTGAAAGACGGCTTCATCCAGCTGYGCCCCCTCCTTTCTCCTGCGTCCGTCCCTCCGGGCAGCTGGGACCGCACGGCCCCAGCGCGACGCGGCCCTCTGCCCGCCGCTGCCAGGAGGCCCCAAGCCCCATGTCACGCTGCCCGGCCCTGGGCACCTAGTTAAGGAGCTTAGTCATCCTCGGCCATCGCTGCAATCAACGGGGAGAGGGAGAGAGAGACGCCAGGCAGCGATGCAGATCCAGGGCTGAGTCACATCTGGGAGCGCTGCTCTATTCGCTAAGGAGCCAGCCTAGCCCAACTCACTGCCTAAATCCTGCAGCTCAGTTAAGCGCCAAAAGGGAGCTGGGATGAACCCAAGCCTAAAGCAAAAGCACTGATATGCTTTGCCCCCCATTCGGGTGATATAATAGTTCCCAGCTGACTGCTGCAGTCACCAGCTCCGCTGCTGCGAGACATTTATTGCTGCCCTTCCGTCTGAGACAATTTTATCTCTGGCGGATAACTGATCAGCAGCAGYGAGAGAAAAGAGTCCATTCAGATTAAGAGAATTAAAGCTTTAGAAAAGGGTAAGACAAGAAAAAGCAAAAATGTAGAAAACATATCCACCATGCTGAAGCAACAAAAGCTGCTATAGACTAAACCAGCAGACAGACAACGCAGACCAGAACGATTCTTTACAGTGCTGTGACAGATAGACAGCAGGTTGAAATAATTAATTGTGTCCTAGTAGAGCCGAATAAGCAACCATATGCGAGCGTTGATAAAACTATCTTTTYCTGTTTTTTTTGATGGCAAGTTGCAAACTGTGCAAGTCATCAACTCTGCACCTCTAAAGATGAAAACTGACGCATTTTCCTGGCTTCTCCTGCTCTTGTGATATAGAGGGCAACCCTGCAAGGCACAGAGTTATCGCCCCCCAAAAAAGCAGATCTGCTCACAGCCTGCGTCTGGAGCCACTGAAAAATTCTTTGCAGCATTTAGGGTTTGTGATGCGGGTGAGAATTCACGTGACCGAAGCGGTATTTGAGAGGAAGCGGTTCTGGGAAGCCCAGGAGACAGGGTCACATCCCTCTTGGCTCATTTAGCGTGGGGCTACAGGCAATGGCTTTGCCACCCTCACAGCCACGAAGGAAAGACGGCCACAACAGCCACAAATGAACAGGCTTGGAGGACTACAGCAAGGGCCCTTGGGACTGCACCTAACAGGGCTGGCGGCTGGCAGGGCTGCAYGCCGGCACGAGTCGCAGTAAGGAGAGGCATGTCAGCATGGCTGCWTAGGGGAAAGCGTGCTTAGCCCTTCCCTGCACTGGCTCTCTGTTTTTCCACTAGCATTGAATTTACTCATTTTATTTTCCACATCAATATCATTTAACAATTGCACTTGAAATGGCTGAAAAAAAATACTATGCATCAAGCCAAGGAACTCTCTTGAAGATAGTCCCGACTGACAGAACTGAGTTAAAAAGTAAATCCAGAGCGGCTCTTCAGGGGTTAGGTCAGACATAAATCCATGATAGCTCTGTTAAGGTGGCTCCCAGTTTACACCACAGAATAGGAGATTTTCTTCAGTTCTGGGGCTGATCCTGAATTTACCCCGACTGAATAGATAAACAGGTTCCGGCCCCTTGAGATCAACAGTCTTCTGAACCTTTTGCACACTGGCTCTCCATGTCATGCACAAAGCTCACCCTTCCTTTGCATTTTTGTTCCAAATGAAAGAAACCACCACTGTCAAATTGACAACCAGTGATGGCGTTAAACCCACCTGCCACTTGCTCTCATAAATCAGCCTGAATGCCGGTCAAGACCACAAAAACACCTTTAACTGCAATTAGAGGGGTGGTGGCAGGGGAAACGCTGGAGCTGTAAATATTCATCTTGCCTCTGGAGCCTCCTTTGCTAAAGGTCATTTGATATTAGATAAACAGGCTGTCACTGATACTGAATGATTCCGTCTGCRTTTCGAGGGCATTGTAAGACACAGGCTTAATGGACCCAGACGATAGAGGTGATTCACAAGTGCAGTCAGTCTCTCCATAACGAATTCCTTTCCAAGTCRCAGCCTCTTCCCTCCAGGAATCCCCCTAACACCTTTAATTTAAAAGTGCCATAATCTATTCCCCTTCTGCTGCCTCTTAAAGTTGGTCTCCTCCTTGGTGCTTGGCAGTCATGACATTTTTCACTGCACTACTTTCCTCTTTTGTTTGGCTTCCCTTTGGCAGAGGAGCCGCAGGCCTATGTTTCTGCTCTGTTCTTCCCTTCTGTCAAGGTACTTACATGGATTGCTTTCGAATTTTCTTTCTTTTCCCTAACAAACTAAGACACAGAGACTGCTGCTAGAAACTGGCACATTCTCATCTATTCCAAGCAGCACTGGAGTTTCTGGTCTCACTGAGCAACAGAAAGTTAAATAATAATAAAATACACACCAAAAATAGTCAGCTGTAACAAAAATTGATCCTGCCCTAGAGGGTATTTTGGTGCCTAATTATGGTATCCAGGTTTCACTGCATTGACCTCAGTGACTCTCGTGGTCTGTAAATGAGTGAGTGGTGACTTGCTCTTGCAAGCGCTGCATCCAYGAATCCTGCTCTCACTGCTGACTTCCAACCCAGTTTCCATACCATGCTGAGCAGCCCTTCCTTCTGTGCAAAGGTGTTTCCCATCCCACTGGAATTTCCAAGATTAAGAAAATGAAATGTTTTCCTTGGTCTTTCTTTGGATAGGTTCAGGGAGAGAATGGCAAAAGAAAAAGTCATGAATCCAGTGCAACTGAACCTAGCTGAAAYGTTTTAATTTAAAGATTTTTTTGATTTAAGAAGAAATTTAAGAAGGTGATTTAAGAACAAAAAYGGACAGTCTCCAGGTCATGGTCCAGAAGGAGGACTCAGGACTAATGCTGACTTTTAGCCCCTATATGGTTACGATCAGGCAATACCTGCTGAATTCAGCAGCRGTCTCTCCATTCAGTTCAACCGGCTGCCAAGTCAAACCTCAGTTTCTTTTTGGCACAGTCCACCTTTCCTTCCTCCYATCTTTAATGACAACATATGCACGGGACTCTTGTAAGACTACGTGAACTTGGGCTCTTCAGCCTTGGTCTGCAACACACAAGCAATGCACCAGAACTGCAGCCCTCGTCCAYGACTCAGGAGGGGCCCAGGGCTCTTGTTTCGCTCAGATAATCCAAGGCGCCTGCTTCAGCTCTATACCTAATGTGGCGCGTGTCTTTAGGAGATTATTTGAAGTGGTTATTTTTATGCCTGGAACCTTCAAAGGCAGAGTTATTAAGTGTATTTAAAAGGAAGAACTGGTCCAGATAAAGCTTGGATGTAATTAGTTACAAGCTACTGTACTTTGATGACAAAGCAGCATTTAGCGYGTGGACTGTTCAGTAACGGGCTCTGTAGGGTTTGCTAATTACTGATAACAGTCACAGCAAGGGGAAGCCTGACACACTTCTGATAAAGGCASAGTCTTCTATAACTCAATGGTTTGGGTATAATTCTTGGTGTTTAACTGTGAGCCAAAGCCTGGACTTTGGCACACTGCTCTTTACAATTAACTGTGTATTTGAAAGCACAGAGAAATAAAAAAATACTCTTCAAATAAGCAAAGGGATCCCAGCCTGTACCCTGGGACTCTGGCTGGTAGCAGCCACGTGGTGGGGAAAAGGAACAGATTTTATTTTCCTGAGAAATCTGCTCTCTTTCTCACTCTACCTTCTTTCTGTCTCAGAGCATTCACCAACCCCAAGGACTGGAGAGATTCATCACTAGCCTGTGAAATTACATCCGATTTGACTGAGACTCACTGATGTCAGGAGGYGACTTTCAAATGCTTAAAGTGGGTTTAGCTCTGGCCCTAGATAAGACTATGTTCCYTGGCCCAAGAGAAGATAATGATTTGTAGAAAAGTGGGAAGGAGAAAAGGCAGAGAAACAGGGGGCAGCTGGCAGRAGGCACTGGAGTGGGGAATAAGGTGTCTCAGAAAGCTGAAGGTTTTTGGGGGGGGAAATCAAAAGCAAGCAACTGGGGTCAGCTCTAAAAGGGGTTTCATAAAGACTCTGAACAAGTGAGGAACAGATGGGGGCACTAGGCCTGAAAGGCAGATGTTGCCTGGATAGGGAGACAGTGGTTCACATTGCACAAGTTGAGAGCCACGAAACCAAAGCTGGTAACGATACTGCAGCATCTCAGGACTGCTCCTCAGCCTCTCAGAAACACCGCAAAGGAGCATGGCAACACCAAAACAAGCTTCAGTGTCTGTCACCATGTCAGCTGCCAGCTTGCCACTGACACGAGGAGCTCATAAGAAATAAGGCCTCGCTATCCTCTCTATCTTCTCAATACAGTATCCATGTCATATGCCTATCAGCACCACCAGCCTCCATCCCTCCCCGACCTTGGCTCCATCCTGTGTTGGTCCTGCCTCGCTGTTCTGCTGATAAGGCAGCAAGAGACGGAGCTCCCAAAAGGAGATGCAAAGCGGTCTCAGGAGGGGAGAGAAGAGCATAACCTCCTGAAGCCCTTCTGCAGAGCCTTTCACTTACAAAAAGACCTCATAAACATTGTGCAATCCATGTGAAATAGATCCACCACTCAACTCAATTACCACAGACTTGTATTAAACACGATGACAACCATGCCAGGTAGACGCAGGGGTGTTTTAATGAACCAGGAATTAAAATTCCCTGAACTCCATTAAAAGGAAGAAGTTGAACCATCCCTGTCAGGATTGATGGGACTGCAGCAAGATCCCAGACAGGGCAAACGACATCTCAACCTCAGATCTTTGCTCTCCAGGCTAATGACTACAGCATGATAAAATGAAATGATATTTCTATTCTGATGTTGGGATGATTTTTTTCCATTTATCAAAGCGATGGGCTTTCATTACATTTTTTGATAGTTTTGACTTTGTTTGGTCTCTTTGGAAGGACCTGAGGGTCTAAGGCATATCTTATTACTCAGTTTTATGTCTCCAGAGTGTGCTTTCTTTCTATAGTTCTGTCTCAAAGTTGCTTTCTCTTTTAAAATTAACTTCTAATACCAGCAGGTTGTGCCTGGCACAGACTGCTTTGCAAACACTAGTGTCCAAACCTTTCATTCAAGAGGCACTTAAGGCCATAACCACAAGCTGAAACAACTCGGGATAGGTCCAAGGACACCAGTATCAATATGCTGGTTTAGACTAACCAAGGAACTGTCTCTACAGGTGGTAGACAAATACGTTACATGCCCATACGCAAACAGGAAAATTCAAAAGCCTGAGACAATTCTTCCTTTCTGAATCACATCCAGCTCAACATTGCACCTCCGCAACACAAACAGAGGATAACAGCCTTTACACATACTGTACCTTAGGAACAGCAAGCACAGCAGTGGAGCTCAGAGTATCAAGGTTTTCTAAGCCTGTTGGGGTCCATTAGGGCCCACGATAGGAACTCTCTTACTGGACCTCAGAATATGAAATTTCACCTGAGGCTCATCTTTGATACAAGTACTTGTGTGGACAAAAGCCTGATTTTTATGCATCGCTTACTCCGACATTCACAATTCCTAGGAAGATAAGGTGCCCAGAATGTCATTCTGCGGTCCCTAAATCCAATTACCTTCTTCCAGACTCTGTTCCTAAAGAATCTGCATTGTTGCTTTCACTGATGAACGGTACAATTAACTCACTGACCTCAGGCTGTGACAACACATCTCTCTTGACACTGGGAGCCTGTGAGCTGCGGACGGGGTAGAAGCCAGTAATTTCTCTTGCTGCACTAGTGACATGGAACTGGAAGAACCAATCTCAGCAGTGCCGGGTGGGAGGAGAGGAAACTGGAAACCATTTCCATGTTTATTGACAAATTTAATTTACAACCTGCGTTTCCACTTAGGAGGGAACATGTATTTTCTATTTAAATGTATCAGTCTTTAGCAGTCAGCACCGCAATAATGATTTCTGTGCCTGCACGCATTTCTGCAGTGGGGACAGTGAATTTATACATAACACTTTTGAAGGAAAATGGTATTAAAATTCACCATTTAGGAGTAAGCTGTAAATTAACTGTAACTGAGCAGACAGTGGGTAAAAGCAAATTTTGTGGGCATATCTGTATGGCTTTTATACTGGTGTTTGGTTAACCACCTGCCCAGCTGAGCCTCGTATTCTCACATGGAGTCAGACAAACCTTTGAATCACTCTCCTCATTTTGAAGTAGGTGAAAAAATAATAGAAAAAAATGTTCTAGTAGGTTTCATCTGACAATTGTAAGGCACTTGACAAATAACAATTAATTCCAAGACAGAAGGCCCGAGTGAAAGAGGGGAGAACTACTGCTTCCATCCCACAAATGGCGCAGGATCGGAGCTGAGGGGCAATTATCCTCAAGATGGAAGGTCCTAAAGAAACAAAATACTTAGAGAAAGGCTATAAAAATACAATCCTGCCAGTCACGCTAAACCACTCTGGCAAGTTAGAGGAACCAGAACAGACAAAAGTTTTATCTGCTTTTTTTTCCCCAAAAGACATGCCTGTGCTTTTCCTGCCCAAGCGAAATTTTGGAGTGCRTCTCCAGTGGTAGAAGTTCCATATTCTATTTTGAACAAACAAGCCAAAAGACGGCGTGTTTCTCACTGGAGTGTTCTGGTGGAAATACCAGAACCAAAAGCTCCATACCCCACTTTGAGAACACTCCAACGAGAAACACACTGTTTCTAAGCAACTCTGCCATGTCATAACATTATACCTTCATGAAACGCCCTAGGCAAACAAAGCGAGGCACTTCTGCACAACCCTAGAATAGTACAAGAATACCCAGAAACAGCACCAAGCTAAGCATCTACTCCCAGTAACTAGTTTTAACCGAAGTACGGCCAGGACTTCTCTTAAAATTGCAAGTCAAAATACTTGTGAACAACCCGTTGTGTTGATTGTAACACTGCGTGGTGTAAGCAATTCTACAATAACAAAACTATAGGAACGTAAGTTTGTGATCAGGACAGCACAGAGAAGGGAAAGGTGGAAAAGAGGCTGCTGGACTGCTAGAAAAAAATCCATTTCTGCTTTGTTGCCAATCAGAATAGCACTATGAGTCTTGTGATACAGTATTTTTTTGGAAAGCCTTCCCTCTCTGCCTACTTTCGGACTCCTGCAGCAGCACAGCTTTCTCAGCCTTGCGTTTATGAGAGAGACATGAAAACAGAACCCCCAAGGCTGAAAAAAGATGACAAAAAGAATAATCCTGTTTGTTCTTTTTAAATGCCGTGATGTAGCTGGCTTCATGACTGTGGGACTGTGGTTTTTTTTTGTTTGTTTGTTTTTTTAATAGTTGGATTTGCGATGCTGCTTCTGAGATGCTAGCAAGGATGCAGAATAATATATATATATTTTTAATAGCATGGATGGAACTTCAACTGTATAAACTGGCACAATTCCTCTGAAGTTGTCAGAGCCAAATTACACTTACTCGGGGTCTGGCCCTGTGACAAAAATATCTTTTTAATTTCCATCTTACTTCAGGAAAAGCCTTAAAAATGCCCCTTTCTAGCAATATGCTGCAGTCCCAGCAGAACATTTACAGCTTTGCTTCCAGACCTGGCTAAAGGCCATCACATATCTAGAAGATGAGTATAGTACTTCAAGCAGCAACCATAACCGAAAAAGCTGAGGCTACACAGGGCAAACCTAACCCAGCCTGTTTTCCAGAAGCATATCCCAGTGCATCCCTCTTGACACAGGAGAGGCCTGTGGCAAATAGTAGTTTTGCTAAGCTGGAACCGAAAGACTCATCAGGACAAACTTTAACACAGATGCAGTTTTCCTTGCTGGCAAAGCGACTCCTAGGAAGGCTCGGTTTGGCAGAGCCTCGCCTGGTGCTGATGCCAGGTACCTTGCTTGTACCCTTCATTAGCTCTGCTCAGGACTCAGCTATGCCTGCTAAGAGGCAGGGCAGGGGGCCAGCAAAACCCTCCCAGCTTTAAACTGGAGGGCAATTTGTCCTGCCTTTACTTATCAAATTTGAGGGGATGTGCTCGTCTCCAAGCTTTGCGCTCTGATGCGGTTGGAAGGACCTGCTAACATGCTCAATCTATTATTTGCCTTAACTGAGAGAAAGATGCATTATATATATTTTAGCAAGAAAACAATTATCAGGTAACCCTACAACCTACTATTTGTTTTGTATCAGTATTCATTTAGTTGTCTCTTTGATGACTGGCCATGCAGCAAATACAAGAGGGAAACCTTAAACCTACCAGGAGATTAATGACGAACTCCAGTGGAGCAGATGTATATGAATAGCAAATGAGGCCACTGAAAGCTTCCTATAAAACTAACGACGAGAGGCTTTGCTGCAGCAGAATATACTAGCAGAGATGGAAAGGCCTCTAGCCACACAGCCTCATCTCCCTGTGGTGGGCACTGCTCTGTTGCATCGGAGGCAGTAAGTTTTGAACAACGTGAATCAGTCCCCAAAATCTGGTAAAATGGTCAAAAGCTATTGGCTGGGGGGAAGGGGAAAGAGGGGCACAATATGGGAAGCAGGAAACACCCAGGGACCCATCGGCTGGTTAGCACTCTTACACTCATCAACCACCTCCTTTCTTTTTGAAGCAAAGTGCCTGGATGGCAAAAAGTCACATATCCCAGCACGAAAAGACCTTTGATTTCAGCCCTGCTCTTTCCTGAGCTGCGACACAAATGTTGGTTCCCCACTGACTAGAAATGTACTGATCTGTTCAATGAAAAAGTGGTTTTCACTACGATTAATATGTACTGATAAAAATTTGATTTTGATGAGTTTTCATTAGGAAAAAAATCCTGAAACAAAGCATATTGATCATATGCCAAAACATTACAAGTCAATATTTCCTAAATGAAAAGTTTCCTCTCCCCCTCCCCCAAAATGAAATTATTTAGTAATTTAATGTATTCTTCAGAGGCTCTAGCACTGAGAAAGAACAATACTATAATAAAAAGAAGGAGATCATATTAAGCCTCTTTGTTTGGGGAGGGATCAGGCGAGACAAAAACTCTGTAAACAAAGAGGGAAAGCAGAAGTCATATAGGGTGAGCAAAGATGTGCAAGCAGTCTCCAGCCTGTGGAACACACTCGACCTACAATAGTTACAGATAAGCCATCCTGAGTGTAAAAAGGCAACTTTAAAGGTATTTCAGTGCACTCACGGGGAATGCACTGTGGGTAATCACACTGCCTAGGAGATGAAATTGGTAAAAGCAGGTATTTCCAAATCCGTTCCTCTTCAGCTCATTGCTACAGGCAGAGACTACATGAAACCCAGCAGATGAGTTTTAATAGCCTCCCTAAATCCCCCCTACACAGTGCCCATCTCCGAGAACTGCCTATACAAAGAACAAGCCTTCCTGGGTGCAGGACTAGCCAATACACTGTACCTTGGTCTAGACAAGTTCACACTTTCCCCCAGAGGATACAGTTTAGCAAGATATGCACCAAAAGGGCAGGACAGAGCAAACCTGTTGCTGCCTGGTGGACTACCACAGTTAAACGACTCAATCTCTACAAAGGCAGCAAATCAAAGCACAAAATATCATAAATAGCATCCGAGAGCCCACTCTCGAGCCTTTTTCTGCTGCAACGTGTCTYAGAACGTATAAGACTGTTCTCTTTTTTTCCCCTGAAGCACTGTATTCATGGCAAGTGTTCTCACAGATTCGTACCATCACATTTCCTTTCCGTGCAGACATTCACAAGTGTGCACAAAGCCTCAAAGCCCACACACACCCACAGAGCACAGCTTTGTATTCAATACTCACAGATCCTGTATACGTGTATATGCTCAACTATAGGCTCAGAGGTGCAAAAATACAGACACACAAACATATTCTTTTGCACTGTACATCTCTGACAGCAGAGTGAATCATCCCTCAAGCCAGACGTTCTCACACCATGCTGCCACCATCCAGCACCAGAACAGGAGCTGGGGCAGCCTGCCATACGAGGAGGACAGTTTTTTGCTTCCCCTTCTAAAACAGAGCCTTGAGTAACCACGAATGTTGACAGTCTGGAAAGCGAGCAAGTATGGAAAGAAAACATGGGTGTAGTTGCTTCATCCTGAAATATGACATCAGTCTCTGTATTTGCAGCCACGGTAATCTCAATTCCATGAGTCCCAAACTCACTCAAAATGCTACAGCATCAATACACCTTCCCATAGCCTCAGCATCTCTGCAGCTAAGGCAGGGGGACAGGACAGCTGTTTGTACATCTTTCCTTTCACACTGTGCTTAATTCACACATTAAGGGAATAGATGGAGCAAGCTCACTTCTCCCTTCTTGTGCTGGAAATGAGTGAAAGAGAAGGACTTCTCAGTCTGGCAGCACAGCTCTTAAAGAGATGAGCTGTCAGGATGGGAAAATGTCACCAGGCGCCAGGCAGCCTTCACCGAGCAATGACACTGGGGAGAAGGAGAGTTCTGCTCTCTGATCTGCCATCGTAAACCTGGAGCGATGGTTCCAAAGCCGCAGCAGCGTGGGACACACTGGCGGGCACAAGTAGCCCTAGGAATTTTAGTGCAAATCTCCATCAACTAGCAGAGCACTTAAGAGCATATTTTCCCCACAGCCCTCTAAATTAGGGAGTGAGGAGATTCTATGGGCACTTCTACTTTTACTTAAAAAAATAAACAAACAAAAAAAMCACACAATCATCTCAGTCCCAGTGGACGAAAATGAGAGCTAGACACATCTCCTTCCTCCATCACTACCTCTTCTCCTCAGTTACTCACAAGCCAGAAGACAGAGATCAAAAATCTTTTTTGAAAATTTAAGATGTGTTAAAGCCAGTCCTCGCAATTCAACCTTGCACATCTCCGTTAACAACCCAAAACCAATGACCGTATAAGAGCCAGTGGTTGACTACGTCCCAACTGGAGGAACTGAAACCAGAACTGGGGAGCAAGAGTGAGAGGAGCAGCAGGGAAAGGCAGAGCAGGCGGCATTACGTCCCTCAGCCAGCCTAAGGAGCGAGCACTGACTGCGCTACACAGGCAACAGGGGTCTTGGAGATGCGCAATTCACCTCCTATTTTCCCCCTCTACGTGTCCTCGCACCAATTGCGACTTAGCCTTGCGTGGCCCCTTGCTGGGGCTGGTGCCATGGGCCGTCTGTAAGTGCAGCCCCCAGGAAGCCGTCAGGGCACGCATCCACCCGAGTTTTATTGGGCCTTCACCTCCAAAAGCCAGGGCGTATATTCTCGAGCACCATCTGCTGGCTTTTCTTCTATTAACAAGCAAGCGATACATATAAGACGCCCTTCTTGTACCAGTCAACCCAACTGAAGGAGGGCGGAACATGAGTGCCCATCTGCACTGGAATCATGCAGGTATTTTCCTGTGAAAAACAATGGGTTTTGTTAAATAAGACATTTTTCATGGGCAAATGTGACTGCTCATCTGTATTTTTCAGTGAGGGACACTCCAAAGTGACAGAAAAATGTTAATTCTGAGTTGCATTTTTATTTTGCTGCTGCTTGGGAAGTATAAAGTGAAATATTTTGATTATTTGGAAGAGCAATAAAAGGAGAGCTTTTTTTTCCCCTTTTTTTGGCAGGAACTATTTGCTGAATCTGACCCAAATTCACAAACAGCTTTGCCTCCTCCCACTCAGAAACTGCATTTTTCAGTGAGTAAACTCTTTGTTACACAAATTACCCAGGTCTGCCGGYGATACTGTAGAAACACATGTTCCAAACAAGAGTTCAGCCTGCTGGTTCTTGCTAGGCAAAACAAAAGTTTTCATGTGGGATTAATTCTCTTGGAGCAAAAGAGGGGAGGAAGGAAACATTTTTAGTCATTGCTTGTTAGGCACCAGGAGGTCTGTTTTCAGCTGAGTGTGTAGGTTTGCGCTTGTTCTCCTTCCCTGAGGATTACTGCGAGTGGCTAAGTCAACGCATCATACACAAAATGCATCCCTTCCCCTCGGTCCTTCTTAGCGGAAGAATCGAAACAAAATCTCAGAATCCAGATGTTGAATCTGAAGAGAAAGCTCAGTTTCCATTTTGGTGCATCTCCTGAAAGCCACCACAGGGTGCATCTGTATACAATATCACAGTCTCCAGCTGGGAAATTTACGGTTAGACTGGAAGTAAAGCTTTGCAACTCTACGGATCTTCAAGCACTGAAACAAATCACCTAGGGACAGGCCAGAGGTTGGCAATCATTCAGGTAGCAAAGTTTACCTGCTTCTCACTTGGGCAATATAGTATGAACGCTCTTCTCTTCAAACATGCCCATATTTTATTTACCAATGCGCCTTTGTAGAGAAGTCCTATATTTTCCCTGATGGGAGATTTTTAAGAATAGATTAGACAAATGACCATCCAAAATGACCTACAGTCACCAGAACTTGACTGATTTACGTTAACTGAAGTTCTGATTCAGAACCTAGATTCCCCATTGCTCTGCACAGTGTCCATTAAACCCAGTCAGAGAAACTAGAACAGCAACATTTTCACACACTTAGACGTAAGTGAMCACAGGAGATACTGCGGAGTAGAAAACCAGGTCATGAGCCAGGACTTTCGACAAAGCAAGTCAATCCATAGGAGGAGACTTCCAAAGCAAACCTAGCGTGCTGTCACAACAGGGATGAGTAATTCTATACACGGAACCCATTCATTTTTCCCTCTCTACATTAGTAGGAAATGCTGGGCAAAGAGAAGTCTTTCCTTTCATCTGAGGTCAAACTGAGATCTTCACAAGATTTTCACATATCACAGGAGACTTCACCTACAATAGGGATGAACAGGGTATAACAAAAAAGTAGATGGACTTAAACAGATGGATTCTATATTACCATTAAAGGTCACACCTCATTTTTTGTCCAGTCCTATCTGCAAAGCACTTCTGATGAAATTTGTTAAAYGTGAGTTGTTCTACCACATGTCAGTGGATTCTACTTTGTGACAAGACCATAGATAGCAATCACTAACCTCTCTGGTCAATTTTTCCTTCACAGACCTTCTTCTTTCTAGAATAAGTAAAGAGGAGCTAGCAGTAACRGGAGAAAAATGGGTTAATATATTTTGTCATTAAACCATGCCTAGGCTTCTGGTTATCACAAAAGATGTGACCCTGTGAAAAGCACATCTCACTGCTACACATTTATGGCCCTGTTGATGACGTGCATCAAATCCACTAAGTTTAAAAGTTAAAACAAGACTACCCCATCCTAATAAATATCGATCACTTTACAAGTTCTTGTTGTAAAGTCCTTAATTAAACACAATACCCAACTTTCCCAGAAGATGAGAATCAATACTTTATCAGTAATGCTGTCCAAACRGAAGAGTGCCCAGTCCTCAGCTGCCATAAACTCACCGCACTGGGTTGTCGCATTATCTGCATTACAGGGGATCTAAGCAGCTCATGTGAGATTAAGACCCAGCTGCGCCGGGCACTGAACAGACACAAAGAGAAAAACATCTCTAGTCCCACAGAACTGAGCCTGCTCCAACAAGAAGTCAGTAAACTACCAGAGATGGAGGAAAACATCACAGTCCACTAAAAAAAGCCAGTGGCAGAGCCAGGCCTTCTGAATACTCGATCAGGGTATTCACCACTACACAAAACAGCCCTCCTGATTAATCCAGCTCATGATTGCTGGCTTGGTCATCATCCAAGGAAAGAGAGAGAAAGGAAGGCAAGGAGGGAGACTTTCTCAAAAACAAAATCCCGTGGCTCACCACTTCTTTCATTGCAAGAAACAGGTTGGTGCAGTTACTTCACCCACATTTGTATCTTTTTAGCCTTTTGGCTGAACTGAAGGAATCTCAGCGCTTTGGCTCTACTTGACAGTATATTACAGGTGTTGCCATGGCAATGATTTATGCAAGAATTAGTCACTGCAGCACTTGTACAATAGACTGAAGAACAATAGGAAAATCTGCACATTTGGAAGTTCCTGTGATACAGAGGTGGAGGGTTGGGGARAGATTAGATTCCTTTTACCCCTAAGATTCCAGCAGTGACATTTAAACAGCTCAGGGAAAAGTCAGTGCCTAATCAGAAGTGTTATTAATAGCAATCTGACAATAAACCAAACTTCATATTAAAGTGTGCCAGCAGTTGTCATTRCATATTCACTACTGGCCCATTTCTGAATTAATCAGGGATTGAGTAACAACTGGAGCAGAGAGGAAATTATTACATTTGCATTGTTACAGAACGAGTAAAGAATCAGAGTTTATTGACAACAGGGTGGTTTATCCCAAGTGTCCCATTATTGTCAGAAGAGTTCTGCTGATTTCTCACCAGAAACCATGCGAAAGGAACATAAAAGATTCAAAAAATGAGCATTCGGAAGTTARGAAATTCCTGTACTAAAAATGAACCATCTGAATTTTCTCATTTTGTTACTAAATGTTAGAATATGTTTTTTAATTTCAGGATCACATATTTGCTTCACATGTCTAAGTTTTGGCAAAGGTATAAGGAAGTTGGAAAAGGGTTGTCACTCAGCTTTAATAACAAATAGAGCTTCCACTTCTCACTGTAATAAAGGGTGTCATTTCTTTCTCACTTTCRCTGATCTACCTCCAACCCCAAAGTTCTCTGTGAATTACTGGGCAATTATCCTTATTGTTCCTGTCTCTTCAGAATCAGTTCTGAGATTTATAACTGTCAGGGTCAGACCAGAAGTAAGCATGACTGAAAAAATGAAAAGGTTACTTAGAGCTGAGTTTGAAAATCTGCATCTCTCTTTCACAGTCTCTGCTCTGTTCTCAGGGAGTTAAGGTTGTCTCGTCCTCTTAATACTCAGAGTCTCAAATGCAATTTTGCCTCTTTTTTTTATTAAGGTTTTGAATGGAACCTCATGGTCTGATGAACCGAGTTACTTTGAAGCTCACTTTAATATTAACAACTGCTTCTGCCAAATGGGAGAGGAAGCCCAAGGGGGCTAACTGCCATTTTTCAGCCCAAAGTCATCCACATTTCTACAAATCACAGTCACTTCACAAGGCCACACTGCACAATTACTTCCAGGCTCTTCCTCCTTCATTCTGTGTGCTGGCTGGCAGTAAGTCTTTACTAACTTCTTAATAGTTTTTAACATATGTGTTGTCACATGGATTTATCAACAAACACAGCAGTTAAGCCCAGCAAAAGCCTCAGAGACATAGAATGTATCTGCTCAAATTATATGTTTGTGTGGATGTCTTTAGAGGATAACAGATCCATACTGCCCGCTAGTGCTTCAGTAAAAGGTATCTTACTCTGGTTGCTTTTAACTTATTTCTCCTGGATCTTCTGAATGGGAGTACAGCTGTGAGTATGGGGAACCAGGCAGGGAGTGGGCAGGCTTTGCCAATTTAAAGCTCTGAACAAGGGAAAATGAACAAAGTCTGTCCTTATTCTCATTTATTCTTCAGTCCTCCTGTAGCTGTTCACATTTGCTGGAGCCTCCCATTTTACTCCTGACAGGAAGAAAAATACAAAGACAGGAGAACAGCTGCTGGGGATTTAGGGATCTCTGCTTTCCGCTGTAAACATGACAAGTGTTGGAAAATAGGTGGGAATGTCCTTTTTTTTTTTTTTTGGAAAGTTACCCACTTGCAGGCCTTCCACACTCTCAAGAAGAAAAAACCTGCTGGAGCTGTACRWKRWYMRRARGRARRAAMCYWWWMMRKWMMRRRGRADKHHMMDWWRRRVBDRRHBKRDRMMVWWYWKWBSMWKTHRSMDDARARBKKKWTBVMBWHYWMHWKDWMHDKDDVVMRSMMHHSYVWYYYBRVKDMHMMMHDWWDKGRMVMMMRVRSYBSSRDSCHRRRVHHCHYYVBHTBSVRSVYYWKWRSHRRKWKVVDKDVYKSSKWVGVDBYYMVRSYYYWARVVMRDWBHDDKKHWRRVHARRWKBBCMARSHVDMHDSMWKHHMWWRSYDVSHYDRWWYYBYCMRRMWBMMWRHHHWMMHKDKYYBBSHWRMHWMHTYBRVMAWHWDRVHMAWWYYKDDKSDRMAMMVRAMHDBVWYMWWTYVVMRRAWWVKKWBBKVHWAVVBHHHWKYMHMRKYYHRVADHMMRSYYYCHDHWWDRMWHKRWHMWHWBHVBMVMMHYYWRMHYYCMHARBBWAAWKWRSMWWYMARMAMMMYKBMAAMWHHVVMRVHMMRKTWKYWWYCMRDDVMAVKKBDWAWWYHDMHKRHBDBHWWWWWKSYWDKSCMADKTKKDVYHVBHBDRRWBYHAMHHMHDBKWWKYYDVYYTKTKHMMSBWDWBHKBTWWHTYHRKDWWTYYWDBVHYHWYMHYBYHKBCHRBHHMYKDWKKVHWDBKRBVAVSRHYBKKBHDKYMRRMMYBBSMDBSYDRVYSVVRRSVAMHSBBYHKBYDRWDVWBCYDGSMDGRVVHWKKRHDRRSYWHBBBHWVHKSMDSYWRDYWVBWRRDHYKRKSSKYYMYVVKDWYTBCMDYYVRHYWMYHDKWYKRVVHBYYBSMWKKKBHHYBRDHBGRHTWYHWDTTKSMMADBHDKYWHYTDHDSDRRVYBKWKKTTWMYYKKHRVHKKWDWKVYTKRWRSMMVCMWHHRKKBMVSYKKDGBKKKKDKKVWWBMRSCMMMHHMMARDSYHSYYVDSVWKBSYBHDWWYCMVYBRVVYHRDWWRHKSMDSRSMAWVCYWHWWTYMHWMYBHDMWWKWWHMDGVWKKKSDWMSSDAWWWWHWWMCHMHRDTTWAHMARKWWHYVDYMMDKRRDWDRWHMMVRMWDWHYDDYMMVHWWHBDTYYWTDMSHWRAWBSMRRRKWAMHVDVMWYMWWTKWWMHYYWYCYWDRWRMMMVDYMAAMMVRRKYMWWWYMRVMMYKSCHWRARVMWBVYCMAWWMRSSYBVMRBMMSMRBTKHHHMMAVYWYVHYYWAWAWDMMHSYWKBRVVMBYHDRDMVRRSKTBRKKKRAWHYWBDHVKKDDDGDYYMARRRRDHBDDDRKBHRMHYMHYBYHBHRVYKGKKVRDDWBMDSYHKRRDSMAMBSRMMHMDSHKSKSVVVADKRHMMSYYWRVMBYHHHRRAMMHHVHKGRVYDVMMHBWYHMMWYVRHBBYCHRRARVWYYWTKDWYTDAVVMWDKSVMHMVAWVMMVVSHWKHHVKKWWAWHHAMSMMHDDKBYHYMHDBDRKYYHWDSMRVHAWHHYHMCMWYKRKKKBTBVWRKKKBYBDDGBWHYHHTHWDVMCMHYKKKDVHHVRRKKDDHWRDGRDKVHMWTDVVAVVRSYBHRDHAHWVVHBHHRRRSVADKHCHTWDYDRDDKYTHWDWWMYHHAHWVVBWDVDWTTYCYYWTWRDKKKBHAHMHMHBBMAWARMYYHKTTKBYYMWWWWDTKKSMAAMMMWWRMMHHMHYYBDWWYBBDHWWHYDKBYBMWWHYYMHRVMMYHVDVDRMHKVWVMDDDVWRVYKBWYYCHHHARVAHTDKWKWMCHRARVRSMRDWWBKBYTYYBVYWAVHDBHRBBKRSCMMWBHBCMVHHDRWMHDVDRMDDHMHVMRRMRRRBYHRDVBYBVMYWBMMYDSMVHDKKVRSMRKWWBMVDBHKVBYTKVSKYMRVWDYWBKBYBHBYHSHHYYBRRMHVMWWWRSSYYWKWDBHWRDMMHCHDBYMCHWKBMHBVHWWRSMMDKTKDRMHWKHMRSSHBYYBSRHHMMHRBTHMBYHMBYHRVMYTWWYHVRSYCCYKSMVVVVRSHHSSDWMMYYHSSVHYMYKSHBCMMMDSYWDVSMRHHMDBMRDYCYCMVMYBSHRSHVBWVRRBWHMBBVMHVDKVRSYCCYYHYCHRVMVMMSHRGRRWRSSYBYYWDHBDSMMMVKBKVHWRAVVMVSHKSHDVSSMVBHDKVYKGSRAADTKRWKVHHBBRSMHSMWBYBVWKBVBKBKSBDARVHWRRDRSBSYBBBRVSHYYYBHYTKBBHRRSBHHBYHHHBWBCVVKHHBWVCHHKSDMWDKGSHDGRMHHKDMYYYHMVVBYMCYWMHDKKRRVMRDBMDSSMVRHBWYWVSMMVYWHYSKVHWRDDWKSVDYCMDHVVBDSHDDARBHWYBVYHRVCHAVMDBSMRBCCMHRGVDRMMRMMDKVYYBMDRRSYWWYMSYYHKBYYCMVSMRVMWDSMBRVSHVRKWRMHDKBYYKSKBYHHBDYMAVCVBVMMVHKVMVRBMHBDKGDHYKGB
Source organism: Apteryx rowi (assembly GCF_003343035.1). Lineage (NCBI taxonomy): Eukaryota > Metazoa > Chordata > Aves > Apterygiformes > Apterygidae > Apteryx > Apteryx rowi. The sequence goes on from NW_020450960.1 coordinate 2,064,622, forward strand.
MHWWDWVDWHYBSVHWMWDMYDSYYYKKGGVMDSVHWWWRKVSYHTYCBBBMMYVSHVYKSYVVSBYHBYWYHDVVRVMMDDMVKRMVSYKHWBKKYBDYYYTBBHHMHBYMRRMMSMARDHHKSKDWWRBYYKKKYYKGBDBDVHYWKDHMMMHDBYYSVRADRRHYTYSYBKKDWKBBHMDDDYMMMVKKYTBSHDDKBHYYYYYTBYKVYKSHHDRMYBRSDBSYYHRVKSHHYKSBHWWWHTKHWRBWWDHMHVRKWVVHBVHBSCMVDVSYDVHRKTTWARDWMYYDBDKYMRRKKHDBYMWDRBYTKHRKYHWWRRAAHWHSYKKSVMRGKDKDMWKRRHHWWDRDSMWHSMARBMMMDKRRVMBKBYSMMWRDWHWWYBHSSRDSVAWKBWMRKDMBHCHWMVSYWARWWKBHVKSYKWRGVHWRKRRDKDHWBVMHDSYTWWHHYVHWRVMHYWVBYYDRRKWWDYHYVRSHVYYYYTYYCMHHWMMCYWYTYYBMVDKRWMWMARHWYYYYTKSMHDSHWHMCYYKDVKVMMVVMMMMMHWYYCYHHBSMADSMRKWBVHTDRSBWYMAMCMMMVBYCYYYMHKBWWBYHVDKRADKRRHWWMRRVMRSRVYYBDWHWTKBHDVHCMRKWHSBDRHHWWVSVMRRRSYWRRHMHDGSHKRMVRRBYBSBBHYKBMMVCMHDRVBMVMMCMRSYKSMMVMRVKSVVKSDVMMMMMMHVMVHHYDVMMRMHVMMRSHDKKBWBVRVYDSMRRMAMVRWVKRAMHWWHRSMBYHRKBYYYWBYKKHAVHDDHBHHKKHMYWDBMRHBDMMVHYKSHWMYVDVHBBSKHDVHHWYYKDKYMWYBWMSVMWRHDRMMARBWRSSBRRVMRKWDGKKVRBMDVCVHWDRDRRSMMRDARVMRRRMARKVBKKGVBBRRMMRKYBKVMBBSVBDRSMRRGDWWKDVBYKKBKSMHDRRWMHSYBBVRBYSBBRRVVWKBYHKVDBVHVMMWRVVRRVSYVMMRBYHHVDDSMDGSMHVRKYDSRHDRRVRRRDYYDVMVHKVMMHRMWDRVRVRSYWDDWTKKKWWKHYYHRRSMDSYWYDRRDRRSSRSYTDKDKBHWHHWYYYBRDKBDRHWWWKDKDRDBRRMDDRKSVMAAVRDMWTKWWDWRRKRADBVDGRWDAAMBHVRMWDVMBKWWKBHMVKRMSSDDSYDSBWKVMRSKVRDHYKSSKYMYSCHYSBHCYBYBCYBSKTKYDRVVWKKSYVHKKYMHYSKYHHSSBVHMMWMBKDHHRVYWYYVMVRWVBSVHVGBHAMRVRRSRVMCYKDSMRVHHVBDRDWWYSBBRRVMRRAWDMSSKBBYYWVYDRWYMVYKRKTWMHYVRRSRRVMHAMVGBVDVDRSKRMHMAMDKBHWARKSMVRSMRMSRMVRRMRGDKBBBHYMMRRRBYWAMSSMMARMAMYDMSKWAMSGBYBKYWMSRSMRSHWHCVVVMMMWDSDAHDWRRMRGSYBYYHYBVVVVHDDMSDDHHMRKGKHMHHHBHHBVMYYYMDDVDDMRKRMSGBHKDWKRVHMRVWMWVDVRVVWMHDWKTDVVRRBKGVWRWWKDHWWKWMMHKWBMBWHYYMHWDRMADDWKKHHWAWKBMWWTWHMHWWVSKKVWYYMARAWWWMHVHMDVMWDHAADDDRBWWWKDVVWTYMWWMHWWWBDYHWBMARKDRDBHKGDRVHWWYWKKSMWMMHMWWDTBKBMWWRDRVYMDRRARBWWWWDSVVRRMRSDKRWTDRSRDMMRRBHAVMRVBWWAWADHMVRRARRDRRWTWRDKWMWDRWWDVWKSKDDWRRKWVRRMMMBDSMDDAAWWWWWAWTWRWKSBKRWMVRWMBWDVWHWDMMBHHDDYHYMWTWAADGSYDAWHAARBKKKWYMHHDSYYYBYMDSRWYHDDKKYTWWWAAAVYBHWKSRVWBMDVMYMWBSMHYKRWKKWWWWHHDDBBMAWKBSMHYDRMYYWKSSMVDRRKDWDVHKSKKTDHDDKDMCHBDRRVWDKKDHDSHKKWWTDHTKKYYKRHBWDWHYTKWKKWARBHWWRMHSKDKKDTTTTBBVMMHMDRWWWWHVHMMVMAHMWDSBKKWRDDWWWDBVMRBHSHTWKDYHYHMWWRBWDRVKKTHMDHMHRDDHADTYMWWHSKKYYMMHARWRRMBWWHMWWMMRSHKRAWWHMHWHDDWTHAHDDWWVMMWAMYHHWYWBYTDAWDDMYDBMDDTKVMDGBHAVDDRWYYMADKTBBYMMHRAMWDMMSHWBMWDRHDRRDVVKWVRADYHRVVVSMMHDDAWYCMYMRDWDDRDDAVKWRSMAHYHMVHKVMMDKWAWYHMYDGRWDMSYMADWRKYMRVWMMMDKDDWBHMMDBHBBSSHTWMVSMRKRDYYWBMHYMRSYBHHMAVRVYTKVHBKKDWRVARRAWBBYYCHHWKBKYMMWDRAMYYKWTDRRKDKWAARRDDYYYYWTWWBYCCMWDRDHMYTKKDRRDKTDRDDRWKSBKKBYWWHHHYHYMVDVYKDRWDDARWWRDWMMYKRWDDVBHDKWWWVBYHDMDKHMMHWDRWWHHAMMWBMWYMSMWKWARRDYMWARRWVSYDKGVHKBWWYMYCMHVVHHHHMRRAWBRRARRRRMDGGGSHDYYWMHHHYMVAWYMYHBDRDVBWADWDHMVRDDHDDMDVMHHTHHWDKSMWHHBDRVWHMDVHMMAAWAWKDHBBRVDDDTKSSMWKRHYMRRBMADYWMMMVDDDRDSKKWBMDKKKBVMHDDKYMHDMMWWDRBBSVWDDVVDKWWHHYDDKKWMWYBYYYYMVVYDKBYKVRDKRHWYYHMHCHRKYYMHYMDSBYHRSMWDWMHRDBYVRBHVKSMMMHDDSMMWVVBKVWRKYHWWWYWDWHHWBYDRVMVRMWARHWWRRVDRRRSHHTKRKWWADVHWMHVMYWBMAARVHDRRDKRWKSMWYYKSYMWHVMMHYDSSBHMVRWDMADHSYVWWRVRBYYVMMRKVAHBKYBYKHMMRRWRRVBBYMMYWKVVHWMRVADBMMYDDSHWWRSRRAMSVVGBYDSYKSCMHMMVHHYYMMHMVCMAWKSVARSVADBYTBCYKYYWMHWHTHWMMMYDVVRWTDMWWRRWWKVHYBSHHYYWWYMYKRVHYCBGVSHWWDVYMDWKBBWMDGVAHYHDDMHYVDYBSSRDYYTWTBCCVDHBYYMARDHHTBDKRVHMAHYDHKHYMDDDBCCMRRBYYYWDVYYTYVWRRMAMMYYMDBMMRRRRMVBDDBHVKKBBHWTWMWWKRMHYYHVRVMAWKWRAMBWRDSMRRKYYMWHMRDDGDYYHMWKDBRVYKRWHYKRRSYHHBYYYHMYHBDSSHHBRMYKKDRMDGRDVBSMVVKSDMBSYMVBYKSCYWWDHSBBYMRVBDVMVYBSVBKSMYKVMRKYKGSBKVMWMSSHHWKHWWYMMYVDYTDVBKGRRKKKSBBHRVRAVRHDDHYDKBMWBSMDKDMBYSBWDDKKYYYHHVAWKWHBDSYKKBVYSYWKRAVKSSDHHDWWHWMWHRVYYVSHRVKBYVHYBKWRRRRDKDAHTWRKVMRKWDYYBSMAARKBSHTTKDAMVDDDWAAWHHKKVRSHMYYYKBDVMBYBBKTTDMMMMWBHDDWWMDKDARBWHYMWDWVMMYYWVYYYWVRVRDBTKDWDRSHARSYWWMWTWWYWYYTDBYYKVVARRSHHBHHRRVRMBYYWRRWKRWHHMWKSYKBVVRAAVMRVDBDKWDWYKSYWDWWRRMMRRDRMHVCMBWRRMARDKYBYHRBYBBBHYYWRRMHKKRMMAMMMWHSRRRGKKSKSRGSSKRSKSKRGRSKKGRSRRRRRKSGGGGGGGGGGGGGGAAGGGGAGGGAAATCCAGGACTGCCCTTCTGACTGGTCTGGCTCTCCAGCCAAGGCTGGGCACCTAGGCTCTCTGTGTCTTAGCAGAGAATCAACGAAGGAACAATTGATAAACTCGATTTGTTTTAACCATGCTGGGGCAGAAGGATTCCAGCCAGCCAGGGCTGATATGATGTGTTACTTGTACTACAATAACACCAATAGGATGGTTAAATTGAGGCCACATGTGTGTTGTGGACTCTTAGCAAAACATCAGTCTTCCACGGAATAGCAAAAAGAGCATTTTCAAAAAAACATATGCAGTTGATTCCTGGGAACAGTGTAGCATAAGAGCCACAAGACTTTATTTTAATCATCATAAACTAATGGATATTCAAAGGTGTTTGCTTTCATCATGGGGCACCGCCATGTGCCTTCGAGATCTCGAGGCAATCAGTGATAAAGCTAACCACAGGAGGGCAACGGCTGCCTCTTGTTCTTTCTCAGAAGTGAAATGCATCTTCTTCCTGGAGACATCTTGCCCCACTGAATTCTCCTTTGCTCAGCATAATGAGGGCATCACTCTTCACAGGTAGCTTTTGAAGTAGCTAATTACGCTGTGCTGTGGGAATCTGCTGCACATTCCTCATGTTCTGGGTGATCCAAGAGAGTTTAACTAGGAATAATGGGATGAAATTGTGCACAGAATATATTAGGCTAAAAATAAGATAAAACTTTCTAGCAGGGATACATATTAGGTGGTACCTGATGAGAAACAGGAAAAGGATCCATTTTAAACTGGACAGGACAACAGTAAGTGAAAAATCCCTCATGGGAGTAATGACTCTTATAATTTCTTAAGGGACCTAATATTGGGACATACCTTTCACTGAAGAAAGAGAAGCAAAGGAGAACAAAAGAAATAAGGAGACCTAACTTTTCATATCAACCAAAAATGTGTCTGCAGTGCACCTAGTTGCTAGGAGCAAGAGACAAGCTAATTGTGAAATGACAGACTAGTACAGAAAGAGTTTTACCCAGTCTTGGGAACAGAAGACAAAAAGCACACCATGAGTTAATTGAGCCAGCGTACAGGACCAAGAAATAGCCTTTGCCTAGTCTTACTCCAAAAGCCCCAGAGGCACAGAGAATAAGCAGGGACAAGGAAGTACATATCAGAAATCTCCATCCAACTCCAGCTCTAAAGGGAGGAACCTCACTGGAAGGTCAAAGGAGGAATTCTTTTCACAGCGTTGGAAAGTCTTGTAACCTAGGCCTTCAAAAAAAGACACTGGGAGCTCTTTGGTTAAATTAACAGAAAGTGAGACATGATTTCTTTCAAATTATAACAAGAATTGATAGAGCAGTATGCAAAAAAATTCAGGAATCTGGGTTCAAGTTCTGTGTTTCACCCATTTCCCCATGTAGACACACTTGCAGAGCAAGGCCAGCGAGAAAGGAAGAACTCTCTAGATAACACTGTCTTTTCTGCATTCTCCAGGTTATGGGGGCAAAGGAGAACTCCCAAACTTTTTTTTTTTTCCCTTCAGATCATACCACTTCTTTTTATTCCCTGCCGAACACAAGTGTCAGGAATACATCTGTTTTAGCTGCTAATAAGCAGAAAGCAGAAAACATTCTAGCATGTACGCTGTTTCTTCTCCCTTCCATCAATAGATTCTTGGCAATCTCTTTTACAGCCTCTTAACACTCAACAGAGCAAATTCATGCCTCAGACAGCTGACCTGTGCTTGTTTTTTGCAGGTCATTCTGATCTGTTCTTTAATGCAAATGCTTTTCAAGTCAGCCTTTCCAGCCTGAAAATAATCCAGTTCTCCAGGGGAGCCTACCAAATGTAGTCAGATGGATTTTAGGATGAGATTCCAGCAGGGTTGGGTCTAATCAGCAAATCAGGACTTTGCTTCCTAAGGCTTTTTGTTTGTCTGTTTGTTTAACAGTGAAAGACAGAGCAGTCCATTTGAATAAAGCAAAATTAGCAAGGAAAAACCTGACCAGTACCTCTTAATCTCACAGCCGTCAACCAGTATCAAGAACCCCAGTGAGCTACAGGCAACTACTGCATCAAAGCCCAGGGTTTCCTCAGGCTCACAGGCTGAGGATGCAACAGGAGGAAGAGACACAGAGACGATAACTTGCCTTGCAGGATCCCTGAGAGGCCCAAGCTGAAGTGGGGGGCTTTGGGTTGAATGCTGTACGCACCTGAACAAAGAGCCAAACCCCAACGAAATGCCAGCATTCAGGGTCTCCCTCCTCTGATCGAGTTGCCCATCAGTGTGAAACTGATGTATTCCCCAAGACTTTTCAGATTTAATCTTTTCATCATAGGTGACAGTTCACAAGGGAAAGGGGCACGCAAAGAGCAGGATCACATGAAACTTGCTTCCTTTTGAGGCCAAGCTAAAACYACATGCAAGTGCTTTAGAGAACACGAACAGATGGAACCACGCTTTGCGCATTAGATCACTTTTCTGAATCAGGGCCTACAGGATTCCCTAAAGAGTAACCACAACAGGAATAAAAGTATAACCCCCATACTGAGGTCCTAGTACCTTTCAAAATAAGCCCACATCTCCCTGCTTGATCTGAGCTTCACTTAACTCTCCCTCCAGCCCCAAGGCTAACGATAGCAGGGAGGAAGGCCATGAGGCAGTAAGCGAACAGAATGGGGTTATTTCATGTTGTACGCGTTTCAGGCTTTGCCTGAGGCACTCAAAGACAGTCTGCAAAGCTGTCTGGAATCCCCTGGCATTTGTTAGCAGCTGTCGGTCCCAGCAAGCGGCAGCGATAATGAAGAGTCTAAGTGGAAGAGTGAATTTTAAAAAAACTGGCAGGAAGGTCCTCAGCAATAGAGCTAGCTCCACATAACTGTAGGAAGGCACTGGGTTTTGAAATCCTCATCCTCCAGGGTTATGGTCTCAGCAGAGACAAGGAAAGCTACATCTAGTCCCTTGCCTCTAGCAAGCCTTCAACTTTGAAAGAAAGTAGAAACGTCACTTTTATGGCATAGGAAGGATGAGGTATGAGCACATGCAGGTGCCTGCCTTCAACCCTACTGCCTGCAGCCTCTAGCTCCAGCTTGGCTCAGCCTGGAGAGGTCCCCTCTTAGCCAAAGAATTGCTACAAGAGCAACCTGACTCTTATCTCTATAAAGAGCCATGTTTCAGATAATTTTTACCCTCTTTTAAACAATGATATTGTTCCTCTCCCACTAAATTTGGGCACCCTATCTGTACGATATTCCTTCTCACAACACCCTCAAAGGAAGGAGAAGGAAACAATAGGAACCCGATACTCTGAGAAACCAAGAGTGACATTCAGACAGCCTAAATTCCACCCACGTGCTCATGCCATATTTTGTCAGCTGCCGTCAGTTTTTGCAAATGCTTTCCCTGTAATAAACAAAGGAATCAGAACTGGRGCTTCTGAATTTGGCTCTCTGTGATGTGTCCCAGGTCACAGAGACAGTCTGTGGTGGAGCATGGCACTTTAGCCACCAGACTGCCTTTCCCCACAGATCTTTAAGTGCATTTTCAAAATACCACTTCGGATAAACTTTATGGGACAGGACCATAAATTCTGTCTAAATAAGAATTAATGATACTAATAATGAAGAGAACCCACAAATCTCCAGTGAAACCAATGAGTATTTTGAAAGACAAATGACTCTATTACTGAGGCTATCGGAGAAGCCCTGAACCACATCCACAGAGAGCACAAAGCAATGGTGCTCCCTGAAGCTAAGGGAACAGGGCCAGTTTGCTTCCCCAGAAGACCTGGCCCCTTTGGAGCATTTCAGAGAAGCTGTCAGTGGCTACATACAGTCTTTGCTTGTCCCTGAGTCATTATAAATGACAATAAGTAATCACTGYTCTGTCACAGACGAGGCAATCAAGGCAGAAGAAGGTTATATGACTTGTTTCATGTCACACAGGCAACAGGAGATCAAAGACGAAAACCCACGTCTACCTTGCAAAGTTGTGCTTGGGCCAGTTGCCCTGACCTGCAGCTCACCAATCCTTGCCATGCAGGGACCAGAACTGTCAGACAGCAACAACTCTCATTCCAGCGACACAACGCCTGGCTGCAGCTGAATCTCCTTCACAGCACACGCAGTAGCTCCAACAGCTTCATCTGAGGCATTGGGGGGAAGGCAGAGGAAAGGAAAACACAGGAAGAACCACCATTCCTCATTACCCTTTCTCTGAACAAACTCACTAGTGACGCATGAGACGCAGAGGCAATTTCTACCATTACAAGTGAAATCTTCCCCAATCTGTCACGTCCTGGTAACTTAATACACCAGAGAGGCCTCACCTGCTTACTTGAATTTTTCCATGGAAGTGGGGCTCTGGACCCAACCTCCCAACACTGTTCCCTTGTGCACAGAATTATGCAAAGCTACCTCTTTAAAATATAGATATCTGTCACTCTCAGCTACTCTGTGAAGTGATTCCCTTGATTGTACCATAATTGACAGGCAGGCTGAGAGACAGGCAATCGGCAGAGTAATTGAAGCCACGTCCCTTCAGTGATGGAGGGATCCTGTAACATCTGTGTTATCCTGAAGGTCTCTGCTATCCAGTGCGCTCCCTCACTGGCTGGATATAGCTCTTCAGTGCCTAAACCATCCAAAAATGAGAAAGGGTGGAGAGCAAAATACTAATGCCTCTTCATATGGCAGGAGTGCAAACAGCTCTCCCAGTCTGGCAGAATCAGGCTGGGCTGCAGAGTGACATAAACATACGTATGTTTAGAATATATATATACATACACACACACACAATATAATCTATTGAACATATACATGTTTGTAGGCACACACAATGTACATGACTAGGCAGAGCTCAATATCATGATGAAACAGGGCTCTTGTTACCAGGAATCCCCAAATGCTGCGATGTGCCTGTGTGTGCACGCACACACGTGTGTGTGTGTGTGTATATATGTGTATGTGTGTGTGATCCTACAACACACATGAACGGTCAGTTTTGAATCCAGTGCAGGATCAGACTCCTCCCTAGGAGGAGACACACTCCTTCTTTCCAGTGGCTCCATCTCCAGTCTGAGAATCCCCAATAGCTTTTTTGCCCAGAAGATACACACTTGGGAAGAGTCCCCAGGTTCATGCCGTATTTTGGTGGATTCAGAGGCACTAAGGGGCCTTTGTGTGGAGCCACACGCGAAGTCAGTAGTAGAAGTCAATGGCCACTTCCTTTTTCTGGCTGAGGTTTCTAAGCCTTCCTCCAATCTACCCCCTGCTGGCAGAAGCAATGCAGAACTAAGGGTGTTTTTGTTACACTATTAAAAACATAAATGAAAATAGCCCCTGAACTCATCTATTTTCAGACTAGCTAATTTGTCCCCATGGACTGGCTGGGGGGGGAAAGCACTCTCTTCTGTTATAAAAATAACAGAAAGTGATGAATGACTCTTACTGCTCAGGATGGGAAGAAGCTGCATTTTTTTCAGCCTGAGATAAATTGTTCCTGTCACAGCAGGTAGCATAGCGATTTACCCACAATATACCCAGGCCAGCTCCTCGGCGACCTGGCTTTACCAGCCTCGCTTATCTCATCTCCAAAGATTTTGTCTTGTTTAAAATCAAAGTGAGACCAATTGGGGAACAAGAGCCGAGGCTGTGCCCGTTCACAACGGCRGGCAGGCCGGCCAGCCGAGGATAGAAGCAGATGGGTTTACATCACCCTGCGCTTTCTGTTAAGAGTAGATATAAGAGGTCGTASAGGAACCTATTTGCAGTGCACAAAGACAGACTACATCAGTCCTATAAAACCTATATTCACCATCGTGTATTCCTAGGCGCCATCTATTGGCATTTTTCCCTATTCGTTTTCTGCTAGCCCACATACAGACAAGGAGCATTCTTTTTACAGGCAGTAACGAGAAAATTGTGACTCAGATGGAAAAGCTAACACCACGGCAGAGACGCAAGCCCAGCACTCAGCGCTCCATTAGAAAAGGGCTGGTTGGGTTTTTTGACTGTGATGTGGAAGACCCACCATCTGCAAGGCAYCTAACCCCACATGAGCTAATAGATTTATTCATTCAGGACAGGGAATTGATAGATTTGATTTTCTTTTCATAAGCCTTCCTCCCTGAGCTACATTCCTCTTTTCATTAATGCGCTGATGGAGGAATAAACTTTTAACTCCAAGGATCAGACCTGTCAAACAGAAGCTTCTTGGCTTCCCAGGAAGAGAAGGTGGCTGGGCAGAGGTGGGCTCTGAGCTCAGGAAGCAGGCTCCTAATTTTAGGAGAACTGCTGAAGCCAATCTTAAGCATGCAGAGCGTGGCTTCCTTAATTTTCCAGCCACCCCTTCTATGGGAGGTTTAGTTGTGCTTTTAACTTGTTCATCTGCAGTGTCTAACACAGAGTATGGAGCAAAGTCTCTCTCGGGAATGGAAATGCACTCTGGGGGAGTGAGAGGGCAGGGACAAATAAAATGAGGAGAAAAGTATGAAAAAAGAGAGATTCAGACAAAAACATATATGGGAGAAGAAAAAAGTCTGACCTTATGGGAAGAAAAATCACAAGAAATGAGAAAATTTTACTAAAAAGGAAAAGCACAGAGAGCATCTCCTGTAATACATGTTTAAATATCACCCCGAAAGAAAATTCATTTGAGCCAGGGTTGGCCTTCAGTCATACCTTTATGGGCTCGATGGGAAAACTTTTTTGTGGGGTTTATATATATGAACAGTAAAAAGCACAGTCTGTATTCTTCCATTTTGCATAGAAACACACATTTAAAAAATTTTCCCTTCAACATATGCATAGCCTTTGCTCACGCATACAGCTTGCTTTTTTTCATTCCACACCAAGTTGTTTTTGTTGTATGCACAGAGATGYGTGTTATTTTCACTTACAGAATACTATGTCTCTAAGTCTTCCTTACTCACTCATACATTTTTACCTTACAGATAAGGTGCGGAATACATCTAGAGTATGTTTCTGTGAAACCTATTCATGCCCATTAAGTCATTTTTATCCCCCCTATCTTTCTTCCACCCCACAGAAGACGGCACAATGACTCATCATGGAGGTGAAAGATCCCTAGCAGAAAAAAMCCTCAACTTGCCCTTATGAAACCAGCTGTTTCCCCTTATTCCACTTTTTTGTTCCAGTTTTCTTTAAGGCCAGATGATGAACACGGTGCAAGGAGAGGCCAGCCAAGTTCTAATCAATGATATTTGACAATAAAGTAACCAGCCCTTTTTCACTTTTCAATTTAACTTTGGATTTTCCCATCACTGTGTTATAAAGGGAAAGGTTTCAAAACACTCTCCTGAAGGGTAAAGACCAGACAGCACTTGGCATTGTAGCCTTGCAAAAGAGAGCAGCACTGGGTTTATTCACACAAATAGGGAGAACTCTGAGCAAGTTTGGAGTTCAGTTATGAATCATATCCATAGATCTGGGCAACTAATGCACAACTGAACCAAATTATTATGAAAATCTGGGCTGGAGACTGTATTTCTGCACAGGAGCATAAAGACCCAAGCAGAGAGGACAAGAGAACCCTCAGACACATTGAGGAGCTGTCGGAAGGATGAGTGTGTGATTTTAAATCAGTTTTCTAGTCAAGGCAAATCCTTCTTGCTGGAGTGAAATACAACGTTCCAAGCGTAAAAGTGAAGGCAAGGGAGGCAGAAATCCCTTTTCTGGTTGCCTGGGGCCCCACAGTTTATGGAAGAAGTAACATCCTAGATAATCCAAGCACGTCAACCAAACCTAACAAACTTCAGAGGAGAATTTGAGATGTTGATTTGAGGTACAAGGAAATCCAGTTTCACCAGTATCCTGCAATGCCCTTTCTGCCACAGTCTCAGCACATGTGGGTAGGTGAAGGGGTCCATAGGGAAGTCAAATGTTGTAGTCTGATTAGATAAGGCCAGTGACCAGAAGCAGTCTTATGCTTTCCAGAAACCAGGCTTCTAAATAAGTCTTTGGTGTGTAGAGTCACCTTTTGTCTCCCACACTTCATAAGGAAACCCATGGACCAAAGCCAACCCACTCAGACCAAGGCAGGGAGAGAACAGCAGCTACTCACATGACCTAATAACCATATTCTGTTCCAAGTTACACAGGGAAAAAGCTGAAGTAATCCCTTCCTTTTCAGTAGATTTATTCTGTTCCCAGAGAGAGGTGACAGAAGAAAACATGGGAGCTGGTTTTCCAGACCATATTCATTTGGGGCTGGGTAATGGAGCCTTTGGGGTGCACCAACTTATTCATTCTTTATGTGGCATCAAATTGAGAATGATGCTGGTTCTTCTCTGCTCAGCAGCCCATGTGACTTTTTAATTCCTGTGTAAATAGGGTGTGAAATGCCGCAACATCAGACAGGGTTTCTACCCACTTTGCACCAAAGTGAAATATGACATACAGCACAAACCAGCAGAGAACATAATTAGCAAACTGCATCACTCTAGGATGGAGCTCAGGTTCAGAATGCAATAAAGAATTTGCTTTGAGTGAAAAAATTGCCAGAGGCTGCATTGTCATAAGAAGAAAAAAATATATAGCATATGATATACCATCATTACTATAATTAGTTATTTTTTCCTAGCCATAAGTCATAAAGTCTACATGGGGCTTATAGAGATGGACAAACAGCAGAAAGCAAAGAACAAGTTTGTAGCATCAACCAGCCTTTAAGCAGTGCTCACTGGATGGAGTACAGTGAAACTTTACCAACAAAACCTTTAGGTATTTCCCCTGCAGAATTTTTTTTGTTGACAATTTGCCATTTCAGCTGACCCTACTTTGTGAGCTCACCATGGYGCTGTTTTATCTTGGAGTCAGGTCATGTGCAAAGGTCTGTGCAAACTGCAGTCACTGCAGATTATGTAGGTGGCATTAAGCTTGCTATCTCAAACACTACTAGCACTGGTGGCACCAAAAGCCCCAGCAAATCCCTGAAATGCCCACTTATTTTCCCTGTGTAGGCTTTGCAACCTTCACCAAGCTGTGTTATTTTGGTGCCAGCTTTAGCAGGACCCAAAAGAGCAATTTTGGAAGTAGTTCAAGTCTGTCTGCAACAAGCTGAAGTCACTTACTCAGAGAATATCTGCAGGAGCAGTGAGCATGAACTCATATCTTAAGCTTACCACACTCTAACCTCCCCCTCTGAACAAGACCACGTCTGCAGCAATCACAGGACCCAAAAGAGAGAAGTGATAGCTCCATCTCAGCCTTTTACGGCCCATTTACTATCTTCCTCTCAGCCACCTCAATGAACACTGCCTAGTATTTTCAAAATACAGTAATGCTTCTGACCTTGCCAGTGTCTTCCAAAGTTAGTAAGCCAAGAATATGCTAGGCATAAATAAGTCCATTTTGCATGATTCTCTGCCTAACACAGACTAGAGACTTTCTCTCATATTAATGCCTGTTTGGACAAGAGCAGTCTCTTAGAAAAATATCTGATCTTGATAGAAAAAGTTGGCATTCAAAAAAAAAATCCATTACTGTCCTTGGTAAGTTGTTCCTGTAGTTAATTACCTACAGAAGCAAAAACGCATACCTTCTTCTTGGTTTGAATTTGTCTCAGTTAAGTTCCTTACTCCTGGACTTGCTCTTGTTTTATCCCAGAAAAGTAGAAAGAAAATTAGCCTTATTGACTTACAGCAAGTTACTCTTCATTTATTCCAGGTATACAAGAAGCAAATCAGCCCCACTGGCTGTTACTGCTGATTTACAAYAGGTAAGTAGGTATACAATTACTTCTGGTGATTTACAACCAAGTTACCTGTTATTTATTCTAAGTATTTAAGGGTATATCCACATGAGGGCCCTAAGGAAAACTAAACCAAATTAATTTTAAAGTGGATTAGTTAAACTGTGTTAGACTATGACAAAGCCCCTCCTCTTAAGAATTAGAGAGGTCTTAACTCATTTTTGTTCATCTTAACTCACTTCCCCAGTGAGAAGAGACTTAGCCCAAGTGGAGGTACTAGGGAATTACAGTGGCTGACTAGGAGGAAAACTGGCCCCACAGAAGAGAATAAGTTCCACTGACTTCAGTGGTGTAAAACCTCTGATTTGCACCAGAGAGACCTTACAGCCTTAATCCAAGATAGATCTTTCTGTCATCCCAGGGCAGCTTGAAAGAGCACAGAAATCAATCTCAATCTTCATTAATTCCCAGCAATTTGTTCCCAGTGCCTCTGGCCGGCCCTTCTGCTCTCTCAGTGTGCTCCAAAATGGCCATTCCAGAATGGTGTAGGATGGGGCTATTACACCTTATTTGATGTTCCTGTTTAAAGTGCTCTTGGTTTAGCTGCTTGAAGTCTTTCCCTTTAGAGCTTCAGTTTTTCTCTGGAGGAATGCAAGGCTGCAGAAGCAGTGTGGTCCTGCACAGCAGCCTGCAGGGCTAACAGTTATAGTGCAGACCTAGAAAGACAGAGGGATCTAACTAAAGGCTCTGGGAGAGCAGGCTACAAGGCTCCTGGGCACACATTCGCTTCCAGCCACGAAATGGCCCACAAAACCCAGCAGCATCAGGCAGGGATGACCCCTTGCAGAAAGGCACACGTCAGCTGCAAGGGCCGTCCAGCAACATCTGGTTTGAGAATGAACCCATCTTGTGCATGCAGAGTTCCTCATGGAGATCCATTCTCCATATTGCAAGCCAATCTCTCATCTCCTTGCAGGAAAGGAAGAACAGTGCCACCCTGGAGATGATTTGAAATGAGAGAGACATCCAGGAGGAAGAGCCTTTGCTTCCAGCCAAGAGTGGGAAGCAGCATGAAACTATGAAAACCCTCACTTCCATCTTTTACAGTCTCACACATTCTCTCTCTTAACTCCTCTAACCTTTTTATTTAATGTCTTTCTCTCGCCTTCCCATTCACTCTCATGCATGCCTTTCCTCTGCTTTTCCTTTACAACCCATCTTTTCTCCATGACCTCTTTCTCTTGCTGGTGCTTTCTCAAGCATAGCCAGGGAAACAGCTAGTGGTATGAAACCCGCAGGAAATACTGGCAAACAGCTTTCAAGCAAAAATACCCGGTGCCAGTTCCTAGCCATAGGACCAGCCCGCCCAGCAAACGATGAAGGAAGACAGAAAGAAGTGCACACACAAACACAGCCCCAATAAAACCACAATTACTGCCAAACACAGAAGTAACCTTCTCCAGAAGGAAAAGAGCAAGACATCTGTCATTTAACTATATGAATTTAAAGCATTTATGAACTTCTGTATCAATCACCAGGCTGGAATATGAATTTTGGAAGGAACCAGCTATTTACAGACGACAAGAGGCTTTTTCATGGCCTTTTCTTCCCTTTCTTTAATGAACAGCAGATGATGGGGCTAGGTTTCCAAAGCCACTCACCTCTGCAAGCAAGACACTGTGTCTGACTAGGCTACACTGCAGTGATGACCCTCTTGTATGCTACAAGAAAAGACTTCGTAGCTCTTAATCAGAGCTGGTCTGTTATGGCTTTATGGCAGCCTCATTAATGGCTCATGAGTTTCACAGACTCACAGTAACTGTTCAATCATTTCAAAGTTATGAATTCCAAATGATCAGATATTAATTAAAATCGCCCTTCTGATTTCAGGGCAAGCATCCGTCTGGGAGCTTGGCAGATCTGATGGGGGATCTGACATGCCAAAGCAAGGGCAGACTACCTGCAGTTATGCAAAAAGCCACTGTGTCCAGAGATGTTTTACACAGCAGTTTGCACCAGCCTAAGGTTTGGTACATACTCAAATTGTCCACCTGTGCAAAACACTTTACTCACAAGCTTAAAAGTGCAAGGTGCAAGCGTGGTGTTTTCTTCCCCCCCCCTCCAAATAACCTGTAAATATACATTACTAACACAAAATCAGGTAAAACAAAGTTCTCAGATGTGTGTGATTCTAAAAACACTTACACCAATGAGATCATTGCTACAGATAAAAATCAAACAAGGCATTTCCCAGATCAAACAAACTATGCCAAGTCTGATATTCCATGTTAATTTTTTGCTTCTAGTTCCTGGCATTACCTTATTTTATGAGAAATTCAGCTTTCAAAACCACAGAACAAAAATTCAGTTTCCCATCCTTGAACTTTTGAAGAAAGTCTTATAAATGTGACTCTGGTGTAAATGTTCAAAATTCAGCAGTCAAAAGATGGAGGGAGACAGTGAATTATTTCACAAGGCTTTTTAAACGAAGAGAAGGAGAGGGCACTGTCAGAGGTAGAATGACCCACAAATTAGAACAAACTTTAAAACCAGGGACTAATCCAGTCGCACTGCATGTAAGACCTGAATTAAATTCATCCCAGCACTTGGGGTTCAAGGAGCTTGTCAACTCCATATCAAGCCCAGACTGCAGTTTAGGGCATTCCGATACAAAGGCTTACCACACTGTATAGGCACACCCGCTATCTGCGCAGCAAATACACCAGGCATCCAGCACCTAGGTCCTCCAGTGCTTCCAGCAGCACAAACAATAATGTAGAACTTCATTGCCTTCAAACACCAGAGGCTTGGATGAAATGCAACCCATCTGAAAGTCAACATCTGGTGTGTTTGAGGTGCTTGCCTTGACACAACTGGAGGCCAAAAGAACTAAAGGAGAATTTTGATGTTGCAAATACCAGGAAAGGCTCAGGGGGGAAAAAATTAATACATAGGTCTTGCTCTGCACTGCTGAATAGGGGCGAATTTCACCTTTAGTGAATTACAGCAGAGCTGAACTGTGCCATCTTTAAAAAAAATAAAAAWATATATATATACGCACATACACAGAGCATAATTGCAATCTAAATGCAGTAGAGACCAGCAGAAGCCGAGCAGCCTGGCAGTATCTCTCCGCATTAGCTGCTGGGTTATGAGCAAGGGAGACATTTATTGCCCCATACGTTCCTAGGATAATCACTTAACTGACTCAATCCACGCACAATACCTCCTAGAATAATGGGCTAAAGCATCACTTATTAGCCCAGCCAAACCTTGCAAGCAGCTTTGAACCTGCAGAGGCAAGCGGCACATGGAGTTCTAGGTGCTGCGGCCTGTTCATCGCAGGTCATCCAGAGGAGGAGGAGGAGGTAAAAGCTCCTTTAATGTCAAGAATGTGAGGGTTGTTTTTTCAAAGACATGAAGATTGCCAGGCCCAATTCCTACTAGATTTTAATGCAATTTAAGTACTAAGCCGCTCAGGAAGTCCCTACAGATACACTGTGGGTTTCATAGGTACCCAGGGGCATGGATATTTGGAAACCAGGAAGAGCAACAGGCTGCTCTGGCTGAAAAAACATTCTTTCCCCTCCCACCCCACCACAGTCTGCATGCATCCAAAGACCTTGCTGACTCGCTAAGTGCAATAGAAAGTGCCCAAGTCTCCACTGAGACTCCTGGATTTACCTCTGCTCTGCCACCAGCTCACTGGAGAACCAGGTGAGCCATTTTCACCACTCTAACTCAATTTTCTCATGAGGATAACAGCATGGACTTCAGAAGCACTCTTCCACAACACAGTACTATTATYGGTAGCTGCAGATTCTTGTTGACCTCTCAGTAGCTGCACTGTTAGTTTCCAGGGAGAGAAGACACAGGCCTAATCCTTAGCTAGCATAAATTAGCATGGCTTCATTGAAATAACGTCTTTGCCAGCTCCCAGACAGCACCAGAGGCAGTTGTCAGCAAGTAGAAAAAAGACAAATCAACAGGGGACACAACTATGAATGCCAGGACAGGACTGTACTGCATCTGTACACATCGGCCATGGACAGGGTGCATCACATGAGGAACTGCCCAACTGCAYGGCAAAAACTAGCCCTCGAGTGGAGGATCTCAGTCTGTGTAGAAAAGACAGACAGGAGGAGGAAAAACGAAAAACGATTCACCCAACATCCTAGAAGAGCTGGACACAGAGACAGAACAGAGACCAGGCATCTTCCCTGTGAATTCAGGCTCCTTTAACCACAGTGAAAACATGTTAAATACATGACACACACCAACATGACATGGTATTTACATTAGATGTAATAACTGCTGGTGTGGAGGATTATGTTCTTCTCCTTATCCTAAAGGCATCTGGTTCTGCTCCTTCAGAACACCCTCCCCCTAATCTCCAGAAAGCCTGTTCCATATTCATTAGTTCTCAAAGCCAATTATCCCCCTGTCCCATGCTGCACTCGTCCCACCCAGGTGAAGCCCTTTCTTGTCTCAGTTTGGCATCTTCGCCTGGAGTAGGAGGATGCTGTTTGCCTGGCATTACAAAGAATCAGTTCAGCCATACTCAGACATAATTAATCCGGGTGAATATCAAGAGAAATAGCAGACATAATTATACAGCCATGCTTGAGAGTTAACCCTGTGTTAATTGATTACACAAAGCTTTGCCTTTGAAGGGTATGGCTGCAGAGTTTGCTGCCGCCTCCACTTTTTACAGGGCTGCTGTTGCAATTCCTTTCACTTTGAGAGGGGATTATGACAAGGCTCATCTTTGGAACGAGTCTTGCTAGGAAGTAGGTAATAAATCCGTGGAGATTAATCTCCAAAGTCTAATGAATGTCATCAGGATAGTTCCTTAGTGACACTGACCAGCAAAACCAGACAGACACTTTTACTATTATCATAGCAACAGCGCTTGGAGACCCCAGATTCTGCAAGAGCTGGAGGCTACATAGCCAAYGACCAAGGGGTTGTTCCTGTCCCGAGGAATCCATAGCCAGGGGAAACGCTGCCTTGTACAGTGTCTCGAGTCATGGTCCCAGGTCGCTGCTGGCAGTGCTGAGTACAAGCACTAGAACAGCCACGTGAGCAATTCAGGCACGTAGGTGGAGCTGGTGGACCAGAGAACAGGAGGTCACAGAGGTTATCACGTTTATTGTGATAGCTCACAGCAAAAGGCTGAACTCAACATTGTACAGGGGATGGAAGAAACCACGCACCTGCTTAATAGACAGGCTGAGAATTTCTAAGGGATCCAAAATGTTTTTCTTCTGAGACAGATATATGATGGGCAGATGTCATTTTGACTCGTGCCCCCTGATTCTCCCAAAGAAGGTCAGATGAAGTGACACATGAGATGGGTCTGGTCCAGTCTGCATCCATGAGAGGGCTGTCCGAGCACAAAACTCAGCTGTGCGCTGAGCAGGGAGTCCCAAGGCTCAGGCAACCCTTGCATGCTGTGCAAGTACTCCAAATATGTGGCTTATATTCAGAGAATAGCCGGACTTTATTTCTTTTTATTTCTAGCAGGGGGAAGGCAGTCATAGTATCAGAGGAAAACAAGTATATCTGTTTTCTCCTGAGCTTGCTGCAGTAACCAGCTCTCCACGAGAGGCAGCGCTTACTACTGTTTCACCTGGCAGCTCTCATTCCCGGCTCTCCCCTCCCCTAGGGCTATCTCCCAGGCCCATTACTGTCCTGGCAGATCTGATGGCTCTTCAATGAGGAAAGCTCTTTTCTGCCACGAGAATTGTTTATTTTCTCCAAAACCTGTGTTATAAATCAATCTGACACATTCTAGCCTCCATGAAGCCTCCTCAGCCATAAGGACAGCATTGTGCAAGGTTGTCTGCACTGCTTGGTATGTTCTCAACATTTAACTTCTACTTGCAGTAGAGACTTGAGCAAGCTGAGATAGATGCGAGTGACAAGCTAACATCCCTTGCCTTCTCCCCAGTCACTTAAAGCTGGGAAATCCCATCCTGCCTGTGCCATTACAGTGCTTCCAGGATCACACCAGAAACATACCCAATGGGAGAGCCATGCTTTGACCCTACAACCCTACTTACAATTCTCRAAGTGCAGCACCCCAGTGTCTCCAGGGTACACTGGGCTACTTTCCCAACTGAAACAGGTCAATATAAGACTGCATGAAAATTGTTCCAACTGGCACCTGAGGAAAATCTGGACCACTAAACCACAGCTTTTTTTGTTCCTTGTTTGGATGAGAGCTACAAGGTGCCTGCTGGTATCTGGCATGAAGATAAACAGCATGCAGTATCTAAAGAGGGTCACACAGTAACCCAAGGGCTGTTCAGGCTTCACACACTGCARACACCATAGGTTACAGCTGGAAACATTTATACACTTTATTTCTTGTTAGCTTTTCTTCCTTTAGAAAACAGGGGAGCAAAATAAATTAACCAGCAATCTAAAATTAAGCCATCCTAAACATGCACTAAGAACACCAATGCCCAAATCCACATTTCAGGCTCCCCAACACTATTCCAAAGCAAAGAGTCATAATAACAGGAAGGTACTGTATCATCACCCCTTGCTCAGAGATGCCAAGCTCTCAGKAGCCTTATTCTAACAGACGCTTGAGCTAAGCAGTTAAATCTGGTATGGATACAAGAYGGAAGCATGCCCTGGTATAGGTATTAGTAGTATGATAAAGAGAACGCTGAAAATGAAATCTGCATTTTAATAGGAAAAGTGTTACATAAATTCATGTTTTATTTCAATCCAAATAATTCAGAGTAGCAGATTGGCTGTTAGAACATATGGAGAATCCAGCAAAGCAGGAGCTTCTCAGAAATGAAGGTTTGGAAGGAAGAATCCACTAATTCATCAAAAGATACTCCCTGTTCACGGTAACCCAGCACTAGCACACCAGTGTATGTATTTCTCAGCAGCAGGGTGCTGCAGCATGGGGAAATGTCTTACTCAAAGCTATCCAATACAGTTATACACAGTAAAGAGTGAAGAAACAAAGGCACTGAAGAKACAGAGACACGGATCTGAGTGGAGAACAAATCTCCTGCGAGCAATCTTTTAACAYGCCAAGATGCACACGTACTTTCTGCTTTTCAGCTATCCTCTTATCAGTAAAGGAATTGTATACCACAGATAGAAATAATTTTTAAGCTGTTGACCTTTCAACATTTGTGCATGTTTCATGCCCTTAGGAGCTCCGTGAAAGAGTTAAACAAATTTCCCTCCAGTACATGGCAGTTTCTTAATGAAACTGTTCCAGAAAGGTAAGTAAAACAGGAACGTCATTAAATGTGTTGCATGTGCTTTAAGTGGGTTATTTTCTCTTCATGGTCCTACCTGTGATAAAAATACATGAAATGTTTTCTCAGTAAATCAGCAGTTCTGTTCTGAGTTCTCACAGTCCCTTAATCCCTGGGTGGAAGATCCCCATTATCTGTCCAGTACAAGACACATTATTAACGGATTATGTTTGCAGCGGGTAAAGGTCATTTTTAATGCTTTTAATGATTTAAACATGGATTTTCCTTTCAGATTTACTATTTTCAAGAAGCTTGGCTATGAAATCCTCACCAAATTATATGCAGAGAGATGAAAATACAACCTGTTCAGTTCTCCAGAATGGAGCTTGGATAGGATTAACTGTCATGTATGGTTGCCCAGTGGAGATTTAGAAGCCGTYCTGGACAAAAAAAATACAAGCCAGATTTTCAAAGAACCTCCAAAATTAAAGACCTATCATCTTTAAAGAGCAGGTTTATATATACTGTCCTCTAAGCATGTAACAACTGGCTTTGGATGGACAAATACCATCTTCAGCTGCACAAATATCACAGGGCATCAGTTGTTTGATTTCTTCTGCCTGAATTTGGCTGGAAAGTACAATCTCATCTTCCTACCCAGCCTTGTGGATTGATCATAATGTGTTTGTTCATGCTGTGGACAAGAAAACTCTTCTCAGACCTCACTACAAGTAGCTCTTCTCAAAGTCTGATACACAAGATGATGTACTGATAGGGTCTCTTTTCAAACACAGTTTTATTCTGYTAACAAAAGAACTTTGACCAAAGCCACCTGGGAATTCTTCCCCAGCTTCTTACTCTTTTCACCTTTTCCTTTCTCCTCTATTTCAGGATTGCAGCATGGCACAGCCTCCTTCCAACTATACTACTGTAAGACCCGGAACGATAGTAGGGCAGGGAAAGAGAGGCACTAACGGGGGGGGGGTGAACAGATCTGCTACTGCCACTGCTGTTTCTGGACTTGCCACCTTGAAAGAGACCCTGCAAGTCCAGTGCAGTCTGTGAAAGAAACCTGGAAGACAAGAGCCCATAGGCAGTGTCAAAGTGCCTTATTATAGGTCTGGTCAGACAACTCTAGGGGACTGAATAGGGCTGGTTGTCCCCATGTCCCTTTACTCATCCAGAGGTAAGTCACAGCATCACACTGGGGAATGTCAGACAGCCCAGGTCTGATCTAAAGTCCATAGAAGTCAACAGGTAGTTCTTGTGCTGACTTCAGTGAAATCTGGTACTTCCTTCCTGGATGCTACATCCAGCTGGCGACTGCTCTGGCTTTGAGCATTCCCTCAAGTGCAGAAATAACAAACAACAGCTCTTCATCAACAGTTGCTGAGATGAAGTGACTCATTATCAGGCAAAATTCTTTTTCTTTTCAGGTTCTCACACGAGCTGTTAAATTGGAAGCACTGAAGCACTTTGCTTTCTATGGTATTTCATTTCTGCTTTAAAAAAAACCAACACTATTATTATTTAAACTTTAAGCCCAGCTACAAGGTAGTTCTAGTTAATAAAGTTGCAATTCTCTCTAGTCCTATTATTTATCAGGCACCACACTGTTCCCTCAAATGGCATTTGTTCTTTCAAGTAGCCCCAGTCTTCTGTATCATATAGCATCTCTGCTTCTCCAAAGCAATAATAGGAACTGCATCTTTGATGAAGAATCCTTCTGCTCTTCATTAATACTGAGAAGTGAGTCAGAGGGGTATTAGATGTGCAGCCAGTAACCCAGCTTTCGATGACAAGGAACAACCATGTGCTTCTTTAGACCGTGGTTCTTTCAGCTCTGCACCTCAGTTCATCTTCTGTCACACCCACACAGCAAACAAATCTCAGCAGGGACTTCCTGCCTTCTAAGATCCAGTATTTCCCTCTCCCCAAAGAGGYTAGGCTAAGCTAGATGGGCCAGAACATCCCAGCCACTCATAGCGTGCAGAGCTCAAAATCCTTTAAGAAAGTCACACTCTGTCCTCAGATCTCAGCTAAGGTCACAGCAGGCTCAACTTCCCAGGATGTACTGGTTATAGAATACTGCCRCTATGGATGCATGCAGATATTTGTCTTTTAAGACATTGCACTAATACAACATACTGCCTGTGGAAAAAAACCTCAAGGAAGTAACAGGTGCCTCAAAAATAAAATAAGATGTCATTTCCTCAATGGGACATTTTTTTCCTGGACTGAAGTGTTTTGATACAAGCAGCAAAGTAACCTAAGGTAGCTGTTGTATGCATACACAACGCTCTTGCTCTCCCCGTAGAGTTGCCTTCTTGTTAGATTACAGCAGCCACAGCACCATACCATATTCCCACTCAGTGGGAACAGCACGTTGCAGCAGTCCCTGGATACTATTCTGCAAGGTCTTGTCTGTCCCAGAAAGTCAACTTGTCATATTTGACCAAAGGCAAAACTGTTTGGCCAGAAGCCAGMCTCCAATGCAAAGCCCAAATAATCCATTGGAAGGAGTGGAAATACACTGGAGTAGCTGACATCAGCATCTGGCCCAAGCCACTCAGCAGTTACTTGGAACATAGCGGTTTTATGAATGYGGCATTTTATCTCAACAATCACATTAGCCCTTTTCTCAGACATTTCAGTGGCAAGCCTTAGCTTCCAGTAGCACAGCATCTTGGGATATGTTACAGGGTTGGCAGGAGAGCAGTTGGAGGATTTTCACTCCAAAACAAATTCAAGCTGTTTAGGGCTCCTCAGCAGATGATGCTCTAAGTTGTCAGTGTTGCCTAGCATCTTTCCTCGCAAATCACCTAGTGCAGGGACATGTGCAAACACGCACGTACACGTTACACACAAACATTTGCCCACAGAGCATGTAGTAGATGCTCTAAGAGCTCGACAAGATTTGAAGATTTTTATAGCCATGTAGTGGAGTAAGCAGCTAGCACATGACAGCTGTCATTGTGGTCAACACCAGGAACAGGAGACAGACCTTCCCAGCCAGAGGCATGGGTCTGCACTGATTGTGCACAGCCAGATGCATGAAATCAGGCATTCAGAGAAGATCAGGCTGGAGGTTGCAGGGACAAGCTACACTGGCGTTAAAGCGCACTGCACTGGCACTGCATTTTCTACAGCTTCTATAGCAGAGCTTTGTACTAGYCCAGTGAGCTGATGAAGTGAAAATTCAGGGTCTGGCCCGAAGCCCACAGTGAGCCAAAAGTGAAACATCCTCTGATGGCAGAGAGCTTTTACGCAGGCTAGCCAGGGAGTCTATTACAAAACTAGCTCCAGAAGGTTTTTTGACCCTGGATCTCAGCTTGTTGCAAGTCTGATGTTGATCTTAAAACCATGAAGGCAGGGGGGCAATCCAGTTCCACTGTCTTCTATACAGCCTGTCACTGTTTAAGCAAGTATTCTGAGCAGGGAATACATCTCCTGTGTTTCTGTAAGCACTAACGAGCGGGACAAAAGGCTGCAGGTTAGTTCTTCTATGAATGAGCCACCCAAGAAAGAGCTGGTAACAGTGCAGGTAACAAAGGCCTAGAACCTCGTTCAGTATAAACTGACATACCCCAGCAAACCAGTGAACCTGCTCTGATCTTAATTCTTGGGAACCTGGCCAAGCACAGTACTTGAAAAGCAAGTTTTGCAGAACAAGATAGTGGTTAGTTTAGACTCCATTTTACCCCAACCCACACTGATAGATGCCCAGATCATAAGAAAAACGTACCCTTGCTAAATTGTAGAATTCTCCTCATTCCCAGTAAAGCAGCTTCCTGGTTTAGGGGTCTTTAAAAGAAAGAGCAGGTAACCTTGGAGTGGCAGGGGAAAAATCAGAACACCATCCACAGTCTGAGCAAAGGATCATTAGTCATTGTTTTTCCCTCCGATTTTCCCCAAGCTATTTTGTTTGTATATCTCAAAACATGACGAATTACACTCTAGGAAAGAAAAGATTCCGTTCAACTTTCCCAACATAAATTACAATTAATGGCCACAATTTCACTTTAAGGCAGTTGTTTCTAAAGAATCTTTTAAGTGTTATTTAAGCTGCCCAGAGGAAATGAGTGGCTGACCCTGCAAGGGTGTTGTCTGCCCTTGGCTCCTATGCACGACAGGCAGGAATCCAAGGTGTTCAGCACCTTGGAGGACAAGCCCAGAAGAGCATCGGTTGATTTAGTCGGACGCTGTGCTAACTACCCTTATGCAACCTGACCGATACACTTCTTCCCAGACCTGCAACACCGTATGCTGCTGGAGTCCGCAAGTGCTTTATCAGCTTTTCTCTAGGGCATTTTATACCGGCGCTGGGTATTTGCTAATGCACATGCATCGCAGTCTGCCCTTCTCTCCTCTTCAACAGAGCAACGCTGACAAACCAGCCCAGGACCAGACAGAGCCATGATATCTGCTGTGTGCACTTAACACAATCACTGCATTACTAGTAAATTCAGTCATTGATTCAAAATAATTCATAATAGCTTTGATAAGCTATTTGGGATAGCTGGATCTTGGAACATCATGGAGAGTAAGTCACAGTGCACTACTCTTATCATTGTCTATGATTCATAACAAAATCATTTGGTATTGGACCTAACTGTATTTTAAAAGGAAGGTGTTTTAACACAAGTAAACCTTTCCATTTATTTTTTCTAGCAAACAGTACATAAAAATACCATAATGCATCAAATATGCACAACCATTCTATG
Source organism: Apteryx rowi (assembly GCF_003343035.1). Taxonomy (NCBI): domain Eukaryota; kingdom Metazoa; phylum Chordata; class Aves; order Apterygiformes; family Apterygidae; genus Apteryx; species Apteryx rowi. The sequence continues at coordinate 2,090,092 of NW_020450960.1, forward strand.
GACCATTATGAACCATCACCCCCAAAGTGAGGCATAATTTAAAGAAAAAGATATTGTGCTGAATTAACCATTATAAATATACTCTTGCATCAAATAAATAACCACATTTATTTTTCTAGGTGATCTAGGAACACTGTATTTGGTAGCGTCGCTATGAACCCTTCTGTAAAGACTTATGTGCAGGTGAACATGTGAAAACCTGGACAAAGCTCTCTGGGAAATCTGATCCCAGCGTGGGCTGAACAGACGTTCCTATGCCCATATGTCTATGGCTAGAAATTAAAGACAGAGGATGCTGAAGGAAAAAGCCACGAGTAAACCTGCTCACAACCATTAACTGTTGCTAATGAATGAGTCAGGGTGGTAGGTTTCTCAGCTAGGTCCTAAAGGACAGCTGTGAATGACATAGGGTGGCTTCTGTCTATCCTAGCCAGATAGCTTAGGGCATTCTGCATAGCAATTATTAAGCAGTTTGCTGTAATAATTTAAGTTATAATGGTAAATAAACATTAGAGATGTTATGGGCCAGATCAGAGAGCCACAGTAATTTACCCTTACTGCAGATTTTGGCCCTATAAGTTTAGTTACAATGTCAACTGTGTCCTGAAATAAGCAAACGCCTTTCATTTCTGTAGGCACATTCTCTGTCCTGAATCCATTACCCGAGTCAGACAGCAGAAGTCAAAACATCACATTTCCTAGCAACTGAAAACTTACATAACAAATCTGTTTATCCTAAACTCCTATATTTGGCAAGTGACCATTGCTTTGTAGATGCCAAGCAATAAGGCTACAGGATAAAGAGAAAGACACCCAGTGTTCATGTGCAGTAAGTGGCATGGACAACATTACTGCAGCACTGGGAAGGGGAGCTTACAGTGGCTCTGATAACAAGATTTCTTTCTGTTTTTGGATATGTCATGGCACATGCTTTATTTCTTTCTTTGAAGCTGTAAGATAAGGTTTCTCAGAGTGTTACATGGCTATGAATGAGATTCTTCCAAAAAGGAAAAGACAGAACAAAGATATACTGAATGAGGTAGCAACAACAAATGCTACTCAGATCGTTGATAGCTTGAGAAAACTGGAATATACGATGCTACACAAAACTATTGGCTATTTCTTTCCTCAGATACCTATGTTGAGCATCTTATAAAGGGTTAATATCATAGCTCTCAATCTCTGTATACCATCACCCTTCTTGATGGCAGGGTGACACAGGGCCCCCTCTTTCCTCTAGCCCTGAACAAAAGGAGCATGGTCATAACCGAAGCGAGCTTGCAGGGAAAGGCCTGGCATCCGACTCCTTCAGCAAGGTTGCTGAGACCACCACACTGGACTGTGCACCTAGAAGCCCACAGGTCAACTTACTTTCCTTTCCAAAAGTTGGAAATTTTCAGCTGGGGAGCGCAACTGAACTCACTGACTGTTTTCACCTGACCCAATTATATTTTTTTCCAGATTGGAGTTGCAGCAAAACATAAAAGGAAGTAAACAAAACACTCAGGTTCTGGTTTCTCAGCAGTCTCCTTCCAACTTTGGCATAAGAACAGACATCTCCATTTGGACTAATTAAATACAAGAATCTTCTCTATGCGAAAAGGAAATCTCCCATCTCCAGTATTGACTTCCTAAAACATTTTGATAGCCCCTTTAACTGAGCATCAGAGCCATCACAGCTCCCCCTCAGGTGAGGAACTCAGACCTGGCTACAGATGGCTTCCTGGTGAGACACTGGAAATTAAAGGACAGGCAAACATCCTCACGTTTGCCTGAACAGCACAGCCCCATAGACAGGAGTCTGTCAGACGGGTAGTCACTGCTGGCCAGCAAAAAGACTTTGTGACAGGCTGTGAAATAAATGGGGAAACCAAGGGAGTTTCTACAGTATTCTGACTGGAGACTCCAAGTGTCCCGAGGAGTCCCTCCCTCGTCCCATCCGTGCCATATGACGGAAAATAATAAAGCAGGCTGCATCTCCATTCATCCAAAGGAAGCAGACACCGGCACAGTGCAAAGAGGTTTCTCAAAATGATCCCTTCTGTTTGGAGAGTTGCCTTAAAGAGATTTTTATGACCCAGGGATAGCGAACAAATCTATATTTGTATGCTGAAGAGCCAAAGAAACAACCCGAGACGCTATCTATAATAAGCACTGCCAAACAACATTCAAAGCCTATCAGGTCCTGCAGCCAAGATGCACTGGCTGGGTCCACCATGTCACAACCAGGCTCATCTGAATTGGCTTGAATAGCCCTCTTGATACACAAGAGCAGGGAAGAGAAAAGGAGAAACTGCCCCACAGTTTGGCCCCAAACAGCAACCTCAATAGATCTACAACCTTATTATACAAAATACAATCAGAAAAAAATTTAAGGTAAAAGGGAAAGAAAATTATTTTTGATTTGTAACAGCATCAGTCAACAGAAGTAGATTTTTCCTTCCCTGTAGCAGTCATTTTGCTGTGGGTTTTTTTTTTGTTTTTTTTGTTTTTTTTTTTTTTTGGATAAGAACTTAGAAAAGAAAGTTCAGTCAGGAGTCTTCAGCACAGTCGTCATCTCCCTGCAAGTGTACAACCATCCCATTCACACATATTATTGCTCACTGGGGCAGTTCACAGACCATCTTATGAGAATCAAGCCTTGCTCAGCAATACAATGGACAGAAGTTTTCCTCTCCAGGCTCCCCCTTCACCCCCTCCTAAACCATCCACATAAAATCTCTTGCTAAGCATCCAGATTATCACCATCATGCCATATTTCAGCTGCTTGAATAGATCAAGCTGCATGAGAAATCCTTCAGAGTGTTTCAGGTGAGTGAAGAAAGCCAGAATGAATTGAATTCACCTACATCAGCCAAGAAGAGGATCCATAATCACATGGACACATAAAGACATGGGTCTATTGGCCATATCCCACCTGCGAAACTGGCTTTGTACTCCCAGTGAGAGACCTCGGTTCTTTTGTTATACTTCAGCTAGCATCTTGCTGGCTAGTATTTCCCCATCAGCTGAAAGAGGCTGCACAGAAGGACTGTGGACAAGGACCATCTTCAATATGAAGTAGGTGAAAACTGAAATATCTTTTCTTTATAACTTGGATTTTGTTGAGATCTTTTTTCCAATATTCTCCTCAGTTTCTCTTCCCATTTATCATTTGAACTTTATCAACCCTTCAGCCCTGCTTCTACCACACCGTCCTTTGCAATAAACAATACTGAATGATAATGCAACATCTCAGAYTCTGGATGTTTTATGATTGACTGTCACACTGCATGTGTATATTCAGGGGCAGTATGAGACATACAATACAGTCATTCTGCTGACAGATAGGTATTTAAAATTTGTTTTATGGTTAGGCAGAAGTCAGTTCACCATCCCATGCTGGTGAAAGGGAAAGAGATGCCTCAGATATAACTACACAAAAAGACCTACTATATACTTTCTTTTCTATAAAAGCATATGCTAGCTATTTGCCTGTGCAGTCTTCCATTATTTTCTTACCTGTTAACAGGATGGATAGGCTGTAGATAGTTACGCTCTGTTGTTACTTCAGTTGACACAAATGCACTTAAAACAGAGCCATTTTCATAAGACATTCCTCTAATAAGAACTGGTTCCAGTAGCATCAACTCAATTTGTTTCACTAATTACTTCAGCTTCACCCTCTGGTTCACAAAACCCTTCCAATCTATATAGCGTTAATACCTGTCCTCATGGCTCAACAGTGGTAGTTCCCACAGTTTCAAGGAATTTATCAACAATACAGCATTGCCTTTTTGCTTCTCCAATGCTTGCTGATCTCTTCTTTACGCCCATCTTCATACTGTTTCTCTACCAACTGTGATTTTCTCCCCAGAAGAACAAACTATGGAGAACAAACTTCTTGTCCCCAAGACTGTATTATGATTTCCCATTAGACATATTTGAATCTGACTCCCATATTCACACACTTAACACCCATAATAAATAAAACTTAATGATTTACTGCACTTGCATTAATACACATCCTGGGCTGGAATGTGTCAAGTTCTCAGAATAACGCATGGGATTTGCATAGGAAGTATAATCCTAGCACAGCATGTGATTAACAACTGTTATTGCTACTATGAAAACAGGAACTTTGGTGAGTAATTATCAAACTAATAAAAACACTGGGTGTCTCAGCAGGAGAAGATGAAGCGCTACACTGGCTCTTTGAAAGTAAGAGCCTATCTAAAATAAACATGTGGCTAGAGTCCTACACCTACTGGAAGCGTGCAGAGGCAGGGATGATGCGGTTCTGCTCGGATCCCTAGCAGAGGTAAATCAGCTGAGAACCACTCACTTGCACCCACTGAACCTCTGACCAGCTCAAGTACATAATACAGCTAAGATGTGGCCAATTAGCGATGTTTGTACCCACTGATAGCTCAACAACATCAATGGAGTATAGCCCTCAGCCTAAAGCATGACCTACAGTCTTACCTGTGCTGTCCTGGCTTCATCAAAAATAACAACTCCTTTTTCCTTACAACTGCTTTGGAAGGTTTGCTATCTGATGTTACAAAAAAAATGTGTAAAAAGAGACTGTTTTTCAAATGCAATATTAAAAAGAGATTCCCACCAAGATGAAAAATAATAAGACCTTAATTCATTAAACTGAAATTATTTTATTCTACCACTTAGTGTCAAACACCTTCAGAGGCGAGGGGAAATTTCTTTGTGCATGTCTTTTTTTGGTGAAGGTTGAGGAGTATTTTTCATGTGATTTGGATTAGTTATTACATCAGTCAAGTTCATTTATTGTTTTTGGTTGTCGCACACCTGTTTCTAAATGCTGCTTTGATTTTTGTTTGTTTTGGAGGGGAGGGCTAAGGCTGGGTGGTTGCATTTCTTGCACTGCAAGGAGGAATTGTTTCATTGCAAAGACAGAAGCCTCAGAGTCTGCATCCCTTGGATTCATACCAGCATAACAAAGATCACATCCTACCCAGATTTTACAAAGGTAAACAGATGCCTTCCAAACATTCTGAGATCAGACCGCCCTATTCCCTATAAAACTAACAGCTAAAAGTATTCCAGCAGCAAAATTCTAATTTCTGCCCTGAAGCTGAATGAAAAAAGATATTCAATCCCCTCTTCTGCTTTTTGGAAAATTAAAAAGTCAAAAGAAAAACGTGCCAGAATCCAGGCACTTGCCTCATTTTATGTTGCGACACACAACTTTCTGGTGCCTTCCTCCACTTCTTATGACTAGTTTGTGTAGGATGCAACACTGTGGAACTTTTAGATAACAGTCCCTTTCCTCCCCAGGAGACTACTGTAAACATATTCATTACAAATGAAACAAAGCAGGCATCCTCTTTCATTAAAATCAGACACTAAACAGATCAAGAAAAAGCAGAGCTAAATGATATACTGGAGATATTTTAAGCCAACTATCTGAAGCAGATTAAGAGTTACATGCTGTTTCTAAAGCTGCAGATCAGACTAGCAGAAATAATTTACTAAGCTATCAAGAGCRTACACTGGGCAACACAACCATTGCTGCAATCTGGTGCCTGCCCTCCCGGGCGAGAGTGCCAAGGATCTTCAGCGTCGTAACGCCAGCTCACTTAAGGATGCAGACGCAGCTGAGAGGGAGACCAGAGAAAAATATTCTCCAGCGGGTTACATGAGCCTGCTGTGAAACACAAGAATCACAACTCACAGAGCTATCTTCCACCGCCATAAATACCAGCAAGCTGTACAGAGGATGCAAATCCCATGGAAATTGCTCAACGAGCATGCACCATTGGAAGCTGGAAAAGAAGTCTCTCTTTCCCCCCTGCCCCCTTCTTCTCTCTTCTCTTGTCTGTCATTTTCATACCTAAAAATGGCTTTGTCACTAAGTGAACTTTTCTGCTTATTTTAAAATTTCCTTCTCTTCTCCTTCCCCCCTTCCCCCTCCAAAAAAAACCCAGAGTTATTTCCACTAGGAATTTTGACAAGAAGTAAAAAAAAAAAATAACAGCTTAAGTTCAAAATTGCAAGTATTCTAAAGATCGACTTTTCTCCCCAGAGTTCTGCTAGGGAGAGAGGCCAGGCCAGGGGACAGGGCAAGGCTCAGGCTGCAGGCTCCGACCGCCTCTCTCCATCACTTTCACCAAGTGGCTCTGGGCAAGTTTCTGCTAATTCTTTTGCTTCACTTTCTTCATCCTTGGAAGCGATTAATGAAGCCTATCTCCTTCTAAAGCATTTGAAATCTTTAGATGAGTCATATGACAGTATGGTATTACGATGGGTCAATTTTTCACCCGTCAGACAGCATAGCACGATGCGTTGGTTTTCCCTTTTGACCCACTTTCGGAGAATTGTTTCAAAAGCTGCTATTGCTCAAGGTGTCTCTTTTTCACCATTTCAGCCTTTTTAATGCTTGACCTGGCCACCTTCCTTGTTTCTACTACCATGATTATGCTAATGGAGAACAAAGGCTTGTGCAATCACGGTGTCTTTTCCCTTCTCTGGAGGATGTAGGACAGTTAAGCAAAACAAACAAGGCAAAGCTGCTCTCCTCACAATTTCCTGCATCTCAGCTCCCATTAGATAAGCACGCCTAGGCTTTTCCCCCTTCTCAAACATGAGCCTTCTGCTTTCCTTACACTTAAAAGACGCACAACCTGTTCAATAACCTCGACTCAGCTCATAGATGCCAGCTGTATATTATTAAGCATACTCAATCTACAGCATCTCCAACAGCCCTGCAGATTTGCTTTCCCTTAACTGGCCACTTTATCACACAGCTTGAACAGCACTATTCAAAATGCACCGATTGCATTACTGGACTTGTAATACACAACTGGACAATTTCAGCCCGTTCCCTTTGATGTGTAATTCTATGATACCTCCTGAACTTTGCAGACAGCACAGAGAATATGACATGCTGTTCTCAGATTGCAAGATAATGATACAAAACATCCTATTTTTACATTTATTTCAAACAGCTGCTGAAATGGAGAGGCACCAATATTTATGAAAGCAACCCAAGGAGATGAAATAATTTTATCATCTGTCTTTTGAACAGTTTTTTTTTTCCCCCTCTCTTTAAAAAAAACCACACAAATATCTAGACAGCTCCTGCTGACTGCAAAATATTCTGCTTTTCCTGTCAAGTTTTGGACAAAGCAACTTGATATTCCCCTCCCCGCAAAAGCAATTCTCTCTTCATTCTATTTTTTTCCTCTTTTCTTTTACAGCATTTGCTGAAGAAAAGGCACATTATCAGCAATAGGGTCTGCACATGATGGAACCTGATTGATGGGCTGTAATAGAAGATATTATAATTCAACCAGTGGCTCTGATAAGGTAACCAGATACATCAAAAGTGCAAGAAAGAGGAGGGAATACCTGCAGAAAATGATTGTTGCTTTTGGCTATATTGCTGTTTTCTTCCATGCACCTAGCAGAGACACAGTGGTGGTGAACTGAGGTATATACAGACTACTTACATACAAAGGACATACACAATCACACGTACAAAGCTTGGAGGAAGTTAAGCTGATATTTTTAATAGGGCTATTATCACTAAAATGCAACAGGAATGGAGGCTGGAGAGCTCAGAAGGTTGGTTAAGGGCTGTGATGCTCTCAAGTATTAGGATGTCAGACGTTGGCTTGGGCTTTAGGGGTTGCCAAGGCTACAGAAGATGGAGCCGTGCCATGCATCATCCCCTTTGCTTTGAAGAGTGGCCCAAGAAGGGGAGTTTCCTGACCAGTAACCAGACCCACTCCAAGCAGGGAGATCCTATCACGAGCAGCCCAGCCAGGGACATGGGTTCATCCCCACTGTGAGAGGAACTGCTCCTCACAGGGCCACCTAGAGCAACACTCTGGAAAAAGCCAGTGGATCTTAAGAGCAATGAGCTACTCAGTTCTTTGGGGCCTGTAGAAGTCCTCATATTGCAAAAGCCATAACTGGAATCAGTATCAAAGAGTGCCTTCGCTGAYGACCTCAGTGGAGTATGTCCCTTGTACCAACAGATGCTGGGGACCTAGTGACAGGCATGAGGGGAGCTGCCCAGCCACCGGGTACCTTCCACTCCTCCTACAGAAACACAAAGGTCTGAACATCAGCACTGCGAGCTCCAACTCTCTAACCTGTCCTCAAATAAACCCACTGTGGAACAAGACACCATAGCAGGTTTTCCACCTATCAGCACAAGAGATGGACAAATCCTTCTCTCAAGGATATTTAGTTTCCATGGCGTATCAGAAGGAAATAAATTTTTAGGGAAGGTGACATTTTATAAGTAGGAATAATGAACTAAACTCCTTTCACTATTTTTTTTTTTTTTTTTTTTACATTCTCAGAAGTATCCAAAACAAATATGACTTTTCAGTAGCGAAGTAACTTCTGAAGGGGTATCCAGAGGTATTAACACAGTAGTGCCCTTATTAGCCTGCAGACTATAGTGATATCAACAGAACATCCATTTTGGAGGCTAGAGAGGGCAAAATCAGCTCAGCTCTTCCCCAAATCAGGCATTATTATTCTGCAATTCCTCTTCAGGTGAAATACATACAGAGCTCCCTCACTACCGTACTGCACTTGAAGATATAAAAATAAACCTTCCCCCTACTCCACGGTGACTGAAGACAGCAGTGGCACGTGACTGTCAATTTTTGAAAAGCCGTGTTAGCTTAGCATATATTAGCAAACATTAAAACAAAACACATCTAATTTGTGGGAGGAGAGAACACTATTTGCTTGTCACGAAGCACGGTAAAGAAAGATACTTTCTCCCTCTTTTCTTATCACTACTGCTTCCCCTTGGTTTACTGTTCTCTTCAGCAATTTTTACTTCAGGCATCCCAAGCACGATCTGTGAAACGCTTTGCACGCAAAAATGTAGAACAAGCTCCAAAGGCTACAGTCTAAATAGACAGAGCTGGCAGGATAAGTGATCTACTCTTGCCCTCTCTGAGGGCAGTAGGAGTGTTAAGGAGACTAACCTCAAAGTCTTGTTCAAGTACATGCTCACCCAGAAATTTCATTAAGCAAACCCTCCCGTTTCTCTTTGCCTAAGGTTATCCCAGTTGAGCTCTTCCCGAGGTCAGGATGCAACACAGTTGTGAGCTGGTTTGATACTGGCGGAGGAGGCAGAGGGGGAACAGGACAGGGAGCTGAAAGCACTATAACTGGGTGATATGGCAGAGCTGGGAAGAAAGCATCTTTTGCCCAAGATTGGCTGCACAGCAGGCCAAAGGTGTGACTACAGCTTGYGTACTTTAAAGACCCTGAATCAAAGCATCTCACTCTCACTGCTGCCTCACACTGCTGCTATAGCCCAAATCTCATGGCCTTTTTTTGGCGAGGCGGGGAGAGCAAAAATAAATGATGATGATTTGCCAAATTACACCACCTATCATATTGTCTCAGCAAATGTTCTCCATCACCCAGAGATGTTGCGAGGATCATCCAAGGTTTCCAGAGAAGCACAAGAACTGCAGCTATAGATTGTAGAGTTTTGTCCTTTCTTAAGCAATAGATTTTTTAGCATGTAATTCTGCACAGAACAGTTCATTTGCAAATCCCCCTTCAAGCACTGGCACGTGTTTCATTCACTACACAGAGTTTGACCTGCTTGCTTATTATAACTTTTAAAACCATCAGCCCCAGCTGGACATCAATCTTGTCTGCCAAGACAATAATACACTGGCCTCCCATATTTCCTAATTGGGGAGGCACAGCTATTCCTATTAACCTCATTACTTTGCTCAAGAGTGATTTCACCTGCATCCTTTTTCTTAAGAGACTATGGTATAGCACACTGTGCTCCTTATTCCCAATTCACTTGCTGAAAACTAACTTAGAATTTCTAGTAATAAAGAAGTCTCTTTTCATTTCTCTTCCATTTTAACTACCTGCTTTGATTTATATCAGATTCCTCTAGCAATTCAGTTTACCATTCTGTCTGCAATCCCCCTACTGCTGTACCGGGCTGCAGGGATTTTTCCATTATGATACTCCAGCAGTCAAATGACAGGATCAGTTTGATGGGGAGCCCCCTAAATATATATATGCCCTATGCTTCAAAAACCAGTTGAATGTGCATGGAAAAAGAAAGCTGACAGATAGGGTGGGCTACATTTTGGGGATGAGGAAGCTCAGGTTGGAAGAGCGTCGCGAGTCACAGTCACACGGAGGGAGCTGCATAGCTACGGTACCACTGGTGGGGCTGCTCCACAGAGCTGGGGTCAGACCGACGTAGGCACAATCGAGCAGTGCGCGTTGCCATCGCAAACCCTGCTCACCAAAACTCATAGTAAAGGGAACGTAATAAAACCAAGCCAAAAATAATTTCTTTATCAATAAACCCACCACATTATATATATAAAAATGACAATCCCACTAATGTGTGTGTATATATATAAAACCCAAATAGCCCAGACGCATCAATTCTGTTTCTCTAGGAGATTCCTTGTGCAAATCTCATGAATAAGTAACTGTATATACATTGTTTTGCTAATAATGACTCTGCAGAACAAGCCTTTCCTGTTAATTCATTGGATTTTCTTTTCCTTTGATATTCTGCAGTCCAAGCAAGAGGTCAAAGACAAAGCTAACAGTGTAGCGTCTGATACTTCAGTGCACTTAGCTAACTCCTCTCCCCTGCCCAGTACCAGGATATTTTCAGAAACAAACCCAGGCTGATCTATATACTTTGCAGGACCTGTGAGCTTCCCTAGGAACCACCACTTGGGAGGCAGAACAGTATTACTCATTTTACAGATGGAAAATGAAAGCAAAGGGGTACACGCCACAGTCACATAGTAAAGTTCTTAAGTGAATTAGAATTTAACCTGCTTCTCCTGAGCCAGAACAGAAAAACTTGTCAAATAGGGACATTTTATGCTGGACATGAGTAAGATGGGGGCAGACCTCAAAATGTTTCTCTTTCAGGCTGGGAGTCTACCTGTGCAAGAGTCTCCTATGGATGGTTTTACGCACCTTAAAGCAGGCCAGCAATATAAGGCAGCCATAAATCCCATGAGCCATTTAAAGACGGAGCCGTCCAGCTGTGAGCGTTTGAGGCCGGGGACAGGCTGCCTTGATACACACCTTTCAGAGCCTTGCACAGGGCAGACTCCTGCAGCTCCGCAACAGCGGCCCTCAGCGACAAGGAGCACATGGGGCCAGGCAAGGAGTCCACAGGCCTTTACTGCTCCCTGCTCTGGCCTCCCAAAAGCACTACAGGCATAATCCTGCAGTGTGCATTTCTCTATAGTGAAGCATCAGCCACCTCTGGGTTTCCAGATGTGGACTGCATGTCCTGTGTGCATTTAGACAGATGAAGGCTTGGGTGGGGGAACAGGGGATTTCTTCCACTGTAAACCTTCACATCACTAGAAAAGGAAAGGCAGAAGAGGACTGTGGTCCAGATGCAACATCTTAACAATAAAATAACTACAGTTGTATGGAATAGAATTGCAGTTTGAGAGACATCTGTTTTTCCAATATAAAAAAGGATCTTGATTTCTGCTCTAAAGTGCCCATAAAACCTTAAGGATCCATGAGAGGCTAGAATAAATGCAATAGTCCTTTCTACAATGTGTGCAGAAGGATTTTTTTAAGTGCATTTTTAATTATTAAAATCATGAAAGTAGTGTATTTATCACTGCAGCAGCATCCTCCCACCACAAAGATGTTTCTCGGGATGCAGCAAAGGGCTGTTTTTGCCACAACCTAATTTTCCTCTTTGATGGAGGTGAGTCCTTTCAGTGAAAGGAAAGGAAGAAATTCCASCAGTGAATCAGCTCATTATTTTGTGCAATTTAAAAAAGGTTTCCTAAAGGGGTAAGTCAGGGCAGTTAATGACCCACACAACAAAAACCTGAGGCTTTTCCAGAAAGCAGTAGAAGCCCTAAGAAACAAACAAACCACATGGATGAAAATCACTGTCATCACCTTGTGTCCCTGAAAATGGTCTGCGTAAGGATAAAGCATCACAGAGGACAGACAGAAGTGCTGACTAAATTACTCAGTTGCACAGCTGGGGGCTGGCTGGAGACTCCCGCTCAAAGCAAGCTGTTCCCATTAAAGGGGGGTGGGGGGGGACCCACAACCTTGTTTCTTGCAGATCTGTCTGTTGTTTCCCCTAATCTTCACTGCAGTGACCGCAACTTTTTCCTAGTGACACCTAATCAAGAAAAAGCCAATATCCTAGTTAGGCTGGAGCTATATGAAGGCTGATGGCCAAATGCTTGTTGTGAAATGGCAAGTTTAACAAATTGGCTCTCCTTTTCTTGTCCTCAGGATAGGAAGCAATTTAAGTGTTTCTCCTGCACTCAGTTACCAAGTTTCATGAAACTTGTGGGAATAGAATTATCTCTGGGATTTCTCTCCCCTGCTACCAAATTTGGTCAAGTTGACTAGGGGATTTGGTAGTAACTAGGAAGGAACTAATGGACAGCATGATTCACAGTCCTGTAAAACCTTATCTGTTTAGGAAATCCACCTTAAAGGAGGCACTACAGATCTGGATATCACTGATCTGGCAATCCCCAATAGCTCATCTGACTCAACAGTGGAGATCAGCATGTGGCAAAGGCAAAAATTAATATATAATTCAAGAATTGGTAGAAGATCTAAGCTCTTATTCAAGAAAACTAGACCTAACACTGCCTAGGACAGCCTTATTACCTGTGTCAGCAAGATTAAAGCTAACATAGGAATCATCATCATCTTTGCTATATGGATATTTTTACATTCTTGTGTAGGTGGGTCCTTAAAGCCTCTTGGTTTGCCCTAGCTATAAAATAAAGATAACAACACTTTCCATCCACAGGAGGTATAGTGAGTTTAATTTAATTAAACTCTAAAAAATGCTGAGATCTGCCAGTAATGAAGTCCAGCTGCGTTCCAATAGGAAGCTAGATTTGCCCAAGAAAACTCAAGGAGTCCATGGCAGAGGAGATGGAAATTCAAAGCTGATTTCCCAATTCAAGATCTTAACCAGAAAATTATTTTTCTTTTTTAAAACAGAGAAAGAATATATATGTGTATGTGTGTATATATGTATTCACTATAGGGAAAGAACACAGAGAAGGATTTAAAAAAAGTCAAAATGACACAGACTTCCCAGATGGAAGAATTGAAAGCTTTAGACACCATTCCCCCAAATGTGAATTGTTCCTGGACAGAAACAATTTTAAGGGGTGGTGACCGGGGGAGAGGGTATTCAAACCCCAGAACACAGAGGCTGCAAGTAGCAAAGCACTTTCCTGTTCAAAAGTAAAACACTTTTTGAAAAGGTTACATTAACCACAAATGAGTTCAACGAAAGTTACAGCTTCCAGATGAATTCGGCATAAATATTTTACACGACACTACAATAAGCTTTGTGCAGAGAGCTTGGAAAATGTGGGAGTTTATTTAGCATCATTCTAGAAGAATCAATTTCAATCGATCAATTCCCCCAGCCGAAGCTGCTGCACTGCTGTGCGTGCGCCTGCTGTTGATGGAGTCACTGCTTTGTTTTCAGTCGAGCTGTTAAACTGTGGAAATGACTTTTGTTGCACGAGTAGCAAGCAGCAGTCACTTTCTTCATATCATCTAAGGGAACATGCATACAATTTTGCAGAAGGTTAAATGCTGGAGAAGCTTTTGATATGACTTGGGACTTGATTTGAAATGGTGCTAAGAAGTCTCAGGACCATAAAGAACAAAGCCATGTGCTTATTTATTCCATGGGATAATATTTTATCTGAGAGCCCCAGCCAAGATCTGGCTCTTCCTTAACTCTGTGTGCTACTGTCCTCTTGCAGATGGCTCACGAGTTGTTCCCCCCACCCCCAAACATGTGTAATACAGTAATGACTAGAGGCTGCAACTGAGATCAAATCCTGCTAGGCTCTGTACACATTTCAAGCAACAGAAAATCCCTGCCCTGGGAACAGCATATTCCAAATGAGACAGAAGAGACTAGGATGAAAAGAACTTCAGTTACCCAATTTTAGCAGCTAGAAAACTAAGGCATTGAGACCTGCCACTGCCACTTGTTACACCTGAGTACAACTGTATCATGGGCATGAAAATTAAGAGTTGCCTTCTATACAACCTCTGTGTAACTTAGTAAGTCATCAGTTACAGTATTAACAAGGTTCAGGCCCCTTTGCTTGATCTCCTAGTGACTCTCAACACCTGAACACAAGTCAATCTCTGGGGTCTTCTTCACTGTCACCAATGGCTAGAAGGGCTGATACACAGAGCATAAAATCACAAATCCACAGACCAGAGAGGAATTCTTTGTTCCCCCACTGAGTCAAAGACATATTGGCATCCTGCTCTGCTCTTCGGCTTCTCATGCAGTGTGTGGTTAGTGATGTTTAGCCTTTTTTTTTTTTTTTAAACATAGGTTTTATTGATGTCAGATGTGACTAAACCATGTCTCCTGTCTAGCCTACCGGACTTTCCTACCAAAGCCAAATGACAAACCAGTAGTAAAGCCTGGACAAAAGTCACAGTAGTACTTCAGTTCTCACGCTCTTGTACTTCCTAGAACACACTTCCCTCCAAGCCTTATTAAATATGATTGCTTAAACAGGGACAGTTATTTTTACAGTTCAATTTGTCTTGGTAAGTGTCTAAGCAAAGAAACATGAACAAAAAGATCCTGTCTTCAGCTGATCATAATGCCATCAAATTAAAAGTTTATGTTCTTTAAACATGGTAATGCCTGTCTCTGGCTGATGAGACTGAGACGTGGCTTGACAAGGGAAAACAGTGTGTGTTAGCAGGAGTGGAGGTGGAAGCCAGGTGCATCAAAAGGAGCAAAACAAGCAGAAAGTTAATGAGCACGAAGGCTTTGACTTGGCTGAGTGGGATGTGATTTGTCATATTCAAGTGAATTGTTTTCAATTGGGAACAACAGAACATTTCTTAAAAAAAAAAGACAGAAGACAAGATTCAGAGACTGTATCATGCTGAACTAGCCATTGCCACTAAACTCATCATATGGCTATAGCTTCAAATGATGGAATTTCCTCCGGATTTCTTGTCACTTTTTTTGACTATCCATTACAGAGCAAGAAGGACTACATTCATTCTCAACAGATATAGCTGCATCCCAAAGGCTTGGGAAAAGAATGAGGAGCGATTAACTACTGGAAACAACTCAGCTAGGAACATGCTTGACCTGCCTCATACGGAGTCTTTAAATCACTGGCTGCATCAGCAGAAGAGACTTGCAGGATAAGGCCCAAACCACCATTCTGATGCAGGAATTGCTGAATGCTGCATTATGCCGACTGTCAGATGAGATGATATTGTAGTTCTTCCTGGCCTTAAAAATCTCAGACTCCCACAGTTTCTGTGGCATCATTTCCCAAGATGCCTGTGCTAAAATTAGAAGGCGAGGGCAGAAAAGGTGTTCTGACATGGGGCCTCCCTCAAGGTAGGCTAATTTCAGAAACTGTGGCTACTTACTACGAATACATTTTGGTTTGCAAGTCTTATGAGATTCCAAATTTCTAATACAGTCCATCGCTGTACAGGCAAAAAACACAGACTCACTCCTTCAATTTGATCAGCTGATGTTATGAATGATAGAGAATGGTAAGGGCAGGGAAGCTGCACTTTTGGAAGTATTTTAATAATCTCATCATGTCCCCATTAGAGATTTAAGCTTACTCACATTCCAGCTAAATCATCTTTACTAAGTTACACCTGTGCATGAAGTGACTACACCTGGATAAAGGCAGCAAGCCAGGAGCTCTAACTCTAGCTCAAGCCAAAACTTTTTTTTTTTTTTTTTTAAAGCTTTTAAGGACCCTAGTTCAATTATTAGCTGAAATTACAGTGCCACACCAGCTTATTCAAACAGTTCCATTCTCTGTGCAGGATTCAGAAAAGATGGGGTGGGATTTGGTTCTGCTGTTCATTTGAAATATCTCCCCTAATAGCAACAAAACAAAAGAAGAAATAAATAAAAGCAAGACACAAAATGGAAACCACCTCTGCGATGAGCACCCTTCCCTGGCAACAACCTCATTTGCTTCTCATTTATTAAATACAATTCTTTTTTTTTTTAAAAAATATTGCAGCACCACACTTAGAAGGGGAAATAAAAGGCTTTTTATGTTGCTGCTGAGTTCAACTGCTGCCCACAGGGTCACTGTCTGCAATCCCCCTTCACTGACTGCATGTGCAAAGAATTGAGAAAGAGCCTATACATATTGTAATTAATGGCACCAAGGACTGCTTCCAGCACACATCTAGTCACACCATTTTTTGCAGCAGCTCTCTGGGCTCCTGCAGCCCTCACAAGCTAAAGCAYGTAAGGATTATACCAATAAACCACAAGCCTGGCCTTGAGCTCTTCGCTGCAGTGATGCAAAGCTGCGCCATCCTGCAGCAACACCTGGGGAATACTTGCTCTAGGACATGCACCATCTCCCAGAGCCCTTGGGTTTTCCAGGGCATTTCCCTTAGGCTCTCCTCAGAAGCAGCAACACATACCCTGCATCCCAGGAGGCAGAAAAGTTTGGGAATATGGTTGCACCCGCACATCCTCCCTTACCAAGGGCTCCTGCCTTACCCTTTATGCCATGGCCCCCAGCAGGGCAAYCACTGCACTCAGCTATTAGAATCTGTGTTTTATAGGAAAATGGCAAAATCCTTTCCAGCATTTAGGGGGCACTTGATGAAGCTCACCATGTTTGATGCCGTCAGAGCAACGTATCACTTGGCACAGTGCACGTAACGCAGCACGCTTTGCTACACAGTAAGGACTAACACATACACCTTGCCACCTTACGATACTTGTAATGTGCATTCTTCATTTAGTTGGTGGCAATGCGCAGAGGCTCTAACCTAAGGGACAACAGCTCTGTTGTGCTAGAAGCTGTACATTTAACAGAGCTAATGAGCAAGAGATTTCACATTCCAAGTATGCACAGAAATGGGCGGCRGTGGTGGGGAAGCAGCAGTCATCTCTCCAATATTTTCTCATTGCCAATACAATGCTTATTCAGCCAGCAAGAATGGTGACATTGTCCACTACTGTCTCCAGAAACCCCTCTCTGGCATTGTCCCATTCTTTCCCTTTGCTCCTAAGAAAGGATGAGATGGGGTAGATTTTTGGCATGGTCCTCTAGTGAGCTAATCCACACTCTTCTACTATAAATAGCATAATAAAATATTAATTYCAAATATAAGGGAGAGGAGAAACTACATTCTCTCCTGCTACAAACATCATCAGCAAAACCGCAGCCAACCTTTCTACTAGGCCAGAGGCCACATCTTCACCAAAACTCCCTCCTCACCTTGTTTTATGTTTCACTACCTAGCTGCGAGTTCAAACCAGTTCATCAAAAAGGTTATCAAACACCCTTCAGAGGATTTGGGAATGACATAAATACCAAGGGAACCAAGACATCAAAAGAATAAAAGTAAACCTGGAAACCGATGGAATTGCATAGTCCAGAAATTAATCAGGCAAAATTCAACGAGTTTGACTGTTTTTGACTTTGAGGCTCAAACAAAGGAGAATTCTGGGCAGAGAAACCTCACATGAATCAGAGGTGAAGCCACAACCCCCTGCTAAGTGACATTTGCATGGCTCTGGCATGCAGCAGAAGACAAACAGCTTAGTTTCCAGATGCCAGTTTGAAACTGGCTGGTCTTTCAGTGAAACCAATTTTGGTTTCCCTCTGTAAAGAGAAAAAGCTAGCTATGGAAGAAATCGAAGGAGAACCAACATGGAGCATCCGGAAAAAAATTTCCATCCATAATGTGTCTCTCTCATTCTCTGTGTCTGTCTCATTAAGGAGGCTTCAGTGAAGTCTTTTGAAAAAAAAAACCCACACACCGCAAAAACAATGAAGTGATTGCAGTTTGCAAGGAACTGGGGTGCAATTAGCACTTACACAAACTGTAACAGCAACTTCCATTAGCTATATGTTGACTACATCTTTTTAGATTCCTACTGKTTTTTGCAACTCTGTTCCAATTCCTACCCCTCAACTAAAAATCAAACGACCAACAAGGAAATTGTCTCAGGCAGCATGAACTCATACTGGATTATGCATGTATCCTCTTGCTGCCTCAGGTCACACTTCAAACTTCGCAGAAAATTCCTGGATAGGCCAATGCGATAAAATTCTGATAAATGCTCAGTACAAGTGGCTTCACTTCAYAACTGCAGTGCTGGAGCTGAGACAGAACATGAATCTCATACAGATGTATGAACATGTTCATGTCCTCATCATCGCTATGACTAGTATTGCATGACCAGGCAGCATGGGGTGGATTTCAACAACCCACCTCTACAGTAGATTCTCTTCCACATGTATTTAGGATTTTCAAAGCAACATTATTCTCAAGTTGCAAGTAAGGATACAGAGGTACAGAGCCACTGTCACCTTCTTGAAGATGCTTGATAAAAGGCAAACAGAACCACAAAGTGGAGTCCTGCTCTGAGCCCCACATTAGGTTCTCGCTCACCAGCATGCTCTTTATTTTATGCTGTCTGTTTGGGTCTTCCTCTTTGCAATTTGCTCCACACACTTCATTCCCATCACAGCTCTGATCAAGATTTACCCAAGAACTCCCTTCCCATCAGAACCCAGTACAGAGAGTTACAACCCCCTTGTTCAAGGGAAAGATATTCCAAGACATGGTCAGGGACAGGCAAAGGAAACTATCTGCATCCAATCCCAACCTCAYACACAGCCAACATAAGAGCAAGGAGAGTCAGAGCCATAGCCGTGCCCACACTCCCTCCCATAATTAAACATTAGTTGTGCATTTCTGGGCATTGCCCTCACATGCAAGCAAGCTCTAGCCGAAATTCAGATGGGAAATGTCATGCACTAGGCAAGCTACACATTTCAGCCATTGCAGTAGCCAATTTGAATTTCATTATCTTCATTTACTTGCATTACAATAGAGAACCCTAAGTAAATTAATGTTCATTTTGCCTTCTGTTTTGCTAAAGATCTTAAAGAATCCCCTTGAGTGTAACAATTTGGTTAATCTCTCAAATTCTCTGCAGCCAGCTTGTGTGTGTTCCAGGATGTACAATGGCAAATAGGGTTGATCATTAATAAATTGGGTTAAGGGGAGGGGGAGGAGAGAGCAAAACAAAAGAGGGGAGGGAGGTTTGTCAGTTTTTGTCTTGCTAAAATACATCAGTGCAAGTTTCCAGTTGCCAGCCTTAGAGAACAAATAAAGCTGAGCCAGATTTGTTAGGAGTAAGCTACTGTTCCATGTCTGGGCTCTTCTGTCAGGAAAAACCACCACCATGGAAACAACCCAAGTGGGCAAACTGCAACCAGCTCCTGGAAACCAGTCTAAGCAGGGGAGCTGATTTACCTAGACACGGCAGTCAAAGATCCTMAGCACAACAGTACTCTCAGCTACCGCTCCTCACAGCGGGCAGACACCCAGACCTGCACCTCTCGTTTGGGAGCTCTGGGACAAAGAGGATTCACTGCAGAATTTCTAAATTTTCACTTCAGCCAGTGCCCAGTCATAAGTTCTACTATAACTTACAAAGGAAATGCTGGGTTTATAATGAGAAGATTTAAGAGTCTAGTCTTTAATGCTGCGTGCTAAGGTTTGTCATGCACAGAAGACAAATTCAGGAGAAGAAAAGGATGGGAGCTCAGCTGCCTCCATACAGACTTGTATCTACCTACATCTGGCCTAGGAGTTGCATGGCATTAAAAAATTGTGTTTTAAAACACAAGTTCTGAAAGAAACAAAAAAGTCCAGATTTTCTACTAAGAAAAAAAACAGTGTTCTCCATAGGATACCCAAACCTTGAGGCTAAATGAATGTCTTTCACCTCCCCCCCATCCCCAACAAAATATTACAACATTTAGCTTTTCTGAGCAAGTATGTAGTATCYTTAAAAGAGTAGTATGTGGGAGAAGGTATCCTTATTCATACTGTACCTAAAGAGCATGGACAGATGGGCCAAAGCAACTTTGATGGAGTGACACTAAGAACAAATTTGGTCTTACTTCTGCACAACAGTGGGCTGCAGTTCTCCACATTTTTTAATGCATATTAAATCAGAAACAATTGCTGTTTATGGTTACATGGAAGCTGTTCTGATGACACAGGCAATTCTGGTCCATGATTTAGTGCCATCTAAATTGGTGCTCAAAAACCCTGCAGCACAGGGTTCAAGTAATAGCTAGAACAAGGTTCAAGGGGTAACAGCTAGAAGAAAGGCAAGCAAGTTTGTCACTCTATAGAGATCTAGAAATACTGTCATGCCAGTAATTCAGCTCCTTATCAAAGCCTTTATAATTGGACTCATAGTTCAACAGGGATGAAAAATAGCTATTTATACTCAAAACTGTTAATGACAACAGCTCAACAGGGTTTTTCTTTGCCTCTGCAGCAGGTGACCTTCTGATGCAGTGTGATCAAGTGCAAAAGTCCTGGAAACAGACTCCAAGGCTGGGTGACTGCGAATTCCTACAGAATTGCATGCAACTTGCTCTTCTTTGTCGTCTGGTAGATGCCTGCATTGAGGAAGAACGGCCTGCTCAGGCCCAAGGAGCTCAAATGTGTAATTCTGTTGCCTTGTATTTATCAACTCATTAAATAATCAATAGTTACCTTGTGAAAAGGCTTTCTGTTTCCTCTGTATATCTCTATTCTGCATGACCTTTGCTACTCTAACCATGGGAGGATGCTTCTTTTAGACTAGACTAGMAAATGCCAGTGAGCCCTCACAGGCCCTAATGTTTTAGCTTACTTCATATCAGATAGAAGAATGTTGACTGCTATGCTGAGAAGTTGATAAATGTTTCTCTCCAAACACCTGGATTTATTTCTCCTTCCTCCATAAATTAAGAAAGTTTCTTCTGCTCTGTCCACCACTTTCCCTGGTCAAGCCACTGACTCACTTGGATGCTCTCAGGTCAGATTTAAACTCAAGGACCTTCAGTGTTAAAGTCATATAGCTGAACTAAAGGAACAATTCCATTAGCTAGAACCAGCAGCTGGCTAATATAATTCTTTTAAAGGCAAATAGAAAAGGGTTTCTCTAGGTCTCTGAAGGTTGCAGAGACAACCTGCCTCAATGAGGTAGCACTGGACTGCAGTCCAAAGCCYGTGCATCCCTGAAGCAGCAGCCTTCTGCAAGCAAGTTTCAGCCAGGATATGATACGTTGCCATTTGTGCTCAGAATGGGTCCCGTTCCCAGCAGTCCCATCTCCCTTTTTCTGACCCTCACAGTTTCTTCTGGCTCCTTTCTGCTCCACAGTAAGCTACACGTTGCTGAATATTGGGGGCTTTGAAACCTGTGACCCTACAGCAGTCCCATGAAAGGGGTTCCCCTTTTCCCCATTCACAGCCATAGGGAAGGTCATTTCTATCTTGACTGTGATATACGTCCAGGAGAAGGTTAATAAATATTTATAGGACTAAATACTCAGAGGTGAAAACAACCAAGACATTTGCAAATGTCACAGAACATGGTGTAGTCTCTGCAGATTCCTCAACACCACCCAAACGTGTGGGCAGACCCAGCTTTTGCTAATGCCAACAAAAAAAACATTAACTGCACTGAATTTCACAGGCTCCAGAAAAGTATCTTGCATAGATCAAGCTCCCACCCCAAACATCAAAGCAATAATCTCTCACAGGTCTTTTGGCCAATTCAACTACAACTATTATTTTTATTAGAGCAACACCAAAACAATACATATAAATTCAGCACCCTACTGGGCACTGCACACACATAAAAATCTCTGTTCCAACTAGCTTGCAAACTAAACAAAAAACGGCAGAATTGCTCCATTTTGCTAGTAATGCAAGTGACTTGCTCAAAGTCCTACAGAGCCTTAAGCTCCCAAGTACCTGTCATGTCCCTCAACGATAAAATTGAGTATGTATGTGAAATACTAAACACATTTATAACACACCAAATACCAAATCCATTGCTGAGGTTTTGGTTACTGAAATAGTGTTCTGCGGTTGATTTGTATTGGATTGCACCATCTGTACATGCTCAAAAGCACTTTCTACCTCTGCAGAAGAGATTACTGTGGAGTCAAGAGGTACCACTCCTTCCATCTATTGCAGAATTGAAACGGCACATTCTCAAAATTGTACCAAAGYGGTATTTGCTTTATTTGAACTTGTCATGTGGAGACTAGAGGTCTCAATTCTAATATGGAAAATAACAGACACTGCAAAGGACAACAGTGATTGTATAAACAGATGGGGAAAAAAGAGACAGAAAGACAGAGAAATTGCAGTTACTCAGTGAACAAGCAAAAAAGAAAAATCTGTGACCTGCCAAGTGACCTCTTCCATGCTATTGCGTTCCCTGAGAGCTTCAAGTGTTTGTGCCACAGCTTAAATAGTTAGTTGATTCAGGGGCCACTTTGCACGCACACTCACACACTTCGCAGCTTATGCACTAATGGAAGGGGGGGGGACTCAATCCAGGCAGCTTTGGGAAGGAATTTTCAACGCAGCATACAGAAATTTTCTGTCACTATGTGAAGATGAGCCATAAATAACACGTGAAAGGAGTAAGCAAAACCCTCTCCCCAGCTTGTTTGCATCTTAGACCATGTGCAGAACCATTGCTGACATTAATAGATTCATTGTTTCCAATCTCTATGTCCTGGGGCTTTTGAAATGGAGGACTTCTAAATTACTGCCAATTAATTGCACTATTTGTATTCCTGGTAGATCTAAAGTGAAATTTAGTTACTGAGTTTTTAAGTGAACAGAACAAGTGTTGCAGCCTCTTTTGTGCCTCCCCCCCCCCCATCTAACTTACGCATGCCATTGATTTTAATTATTTATACACATTTGAAGTGCATGCTAAACACCATACTTCTCAATAAGTGACATGAGCGCTTGGAAACTGCTCACGGTGTCGAACAAGGAAGGATGAGGACCTTTGCCTCCCCTGCCAAATGGTTCTGTCCTGACTGCAACCCAAGAAGTGCTACTAGTAAAATATAATTTAAACAGGAGTATTTTAAAATGTTCCTGGGATTTCCAGCAGCAAGCCCCAATGCCAGAAGGGGCTAAAAAAGGGGGGGGGGGAATAGGAGGAGGAGATAGTGCCGTCTACCTGGCACTGGGTGCAGCGATGCCTGCAAGCCAAGCCAYGCTTGTGTTCTCTCTTGCCCTGCCTCAATTCCCTCCTCCAAGTCTTAGTCAATAAGCTCCTACTGACAAACGACTACACGACATTTGTGAGGTGCATTCGGAGGCAGGTGCGTGTCACAGAGCCTGCAACAAGCCCCGTTAGCGTCCTGCAGCCTGGTCGCACCAGGCCTGCTTTCAACGCAGCGCCCCGGGATCCAGCCGGCGAGGCGCGAGCCACAGCCCGTCCCGCAGGCAGGCGTGCGGGAGACTCCCGCGTCAGGCTGGGCTCTAGCAACCTGGCCACGACTCTGCCCAGACGCTAAGCGACCACCACCGATAACGGAATTGCTCCCCAGGAAAGACTCGGCGCCCTGGGACCAGATCAGCAGCCAGAGCCCTGCTATCCTGCCTCTGCTCTTTGCTCACGCTTTAGCTTACAGGTCAACCCCCCTCATTTAACCCCCTGCGTTTGAGTGCAGGCCCCACGCCGCAGACTGGCATCCCGCTGCGGCACAACCCCCCCCCCCACAGATTTCCTTAGAATTCGGTGATCTCCCTCCCCAAAGGGAATTCCAGATTTTACCACAGGAATTTCTGCAGAGAGCACGTAACACAAACACTACTCTGCGCCTTTCGCACAGTGTCAGGACCACTGGAAGATGGGGAGTCCTACTCGTTGTGTTTCAGAATTGTGCTGGTTTTTGAGTTTTTTTTCCTGTTGTTCTTTCTAAGCTCAGTTCTTGGAAAAGAGCCAGCACTATTTGCTTCTTGGGCAGAGAATATGGAATTACCGTAAATTATATTGAAAAATTAGATTCATTCACCGCTGTGATAATTGATCTCCCAATCTGTCTCGGGGAATTAGCAGCTGGTAAGAAAATAAAATGTAATTTAAATTTTTATGTATTTAAAAAAACTTTAATCCAAGTGTGGAAACAAATAGGGGGAGGAGTAGAGAATAAAATTCTTATTTGACAGTCCTAATATTAAATATTGATGCTAAGAAAGCAAAGCAAGAGACAATTGTAGAGGTATTTAAAAAATTCACAGTACACTGGCATTAAGCACTATGTGCAGTGCAGGTGGAATTTACACCTTTGCAATTAGTTATCTCATCACTGCACCTCACCCCTACAAAAAGGGATTACGGAGGGGGACTTAAGTGGTGCAGAGGTTCTCTATTGGCCTGTGGCCTATGGTTGACTTTCTGTGAGAAGAGCTGCTGTTGATGTTGCCAAACCAGTTTCCCACCAGTGACACCCAGAATTGACTCCTCTATAGAAGCCTCTGTAGCTGGACCCATCAGAGTCACTAGGAAGGTTTTGAATGTGTTCAGACGAGGCCCCCAAAGAGGGGGGGGGGAAATTAGTTCCAAAATCCGGCATTCATGGCTGTTGTTCTCATCTAACCTCCCCTATACCAGTTCATGCTTAGATCACATTGCACACACAGACAGAGACAGGATTTAATTTTTATATTGAGATTAGCTGCAAGGAAATGCATTTTTATCTGCTGGGAGTAGAAAGGAAGAACTCCATAAGTCACAATAACCCAATAACTCAAAGTGATCAGCCAAACAGTATTTTCGGGTGGTTGAAAAATCTCATGCTGTCATCAGTAATAGCATAAGAATGATAATCCTCTTCCCTGGCTAAAGTGGACCCTTGCACGCAATGGAATGGACATGATGTCATTAGAAACCCGAGATAACGGCATAAGGCTGATGGGAAGATCCTGACTGGAGCCAGCTCAGTCTGGCAGCCCCATATACAAGCAACAGATAAACACAACAAGCTCTTAATTATTGCCATCCCTTAAACATTCAATACAGAGCATCTTTTACACTCTTTCCCTCCGATCCTCATGAGATGAGCAGCAGCGAGTCTGACTCTCAAAGGCAGGTTTCAGAAAGACAGTTCTCTGCAGCACCTTGCTGGTGGAGAAGACGGAAGGCCCAACTCTGATGTTGCATTTAGTTCAATAGGTTGGACTGAAATGATTTGACCGATAACTGATGACTACTGAAGGAGGATAATTCACCCCTGCTGTACTAGAAGCTTCACAAGACAAATTATTAACTGGAGTCGCCTTCTCTTCAGATTACATCAATAAATAACGTCACAGAAAAAAGAGAGAGAGTGCACACGAGCGCGTGAACCCTGACTTTCCAGCAGTATCATCACAGTTAAACTCTTCTGACAGCATGGTTAGGGTTAATCAGTCTTGAATTCAGAATCATTCTCCRCTACACCTGTTTCAGTGCTGAGGCAATTACACAGAACATATTGCCGGGCAATGGCAACAAGAGGTGTTCACACAGCTTACAACACATCCATAATCACCCCAACAGGCCATCTGTATTTTTCTGTTCTCTACTAATCCTCATCTCCAGAAGCTAAACTATCATCTTACTTGTGTGATCATCCTTTTCTGGCTACAGTAGCATTACTGCAGTTCAGTAGGTTAAAGTCATTCCGACTATTATTTTTATTATTTCTAATTTTCATGCTATTAATATCTAGGAGTCCAAATCTAGATTGGAAACACAGTACTGGGAGATGTACAAATCATCTGAGAATGTAAATGTTTTAAAGTACTTAAGCTCACAAAGGGCAATTCATCACATGACAATAATTTTTATTAATTTTGCCCGATTGAAAGGCTTCATAGCAACTGGTTATGTCAATGCACATTATTTGATGGGTTCACTGCTTTTTTTCCCCTTGTTATGGATGTTATATTTCAACCACACAAAATTGCCTAAGGCTTTACATAAAGGCCTTTTTATTTTAGAAATCAAAGAAAATTAAATAAATAAGTTTTGGTCCAGCAGCACCGCTCCAACAAGCTTTTCTCCACCATCACTTTGGATGGAACATGCCCTGCAAAATGGCTACAAAAGCATAGGATTCATCTCCCCCGTCATGAGCAAAAAGAACAGGCTACACAGGGAATTAATTACTGCCTAAACAAATTCATATTTCATTTGAATTCATATCATCACAATCACTAGGTTCTTATCCTGAAGTTCCCCAGCTCTGCTGTGCACCTTCTTTGCAACTTTGGAAAAATCCTGTTCTGCTTCTAGACTGCA
The DNA here is from genome assembly GCF_003343035.1 of Apteryx rowi. Taxonomy (NCBI): domain Eukaryota; kingdom Metazoa; phylum Chordata; class Aves; order Apterygiformes; family Apterygidae; genus Apteryx; species Apteryx rowi. The sequence continues at coordinate 2,116,274 of NW_020450960.1, forward strand.
GTTTTCCCTTTTGTCTGAAAGATCTGCTCAGAACGCAAGGCTGGGACTCTCAGTATGCATGTGGCTGGGATAACAGGACCCTTATCTCTCAGGGGAGATTGATACACATTGCAGGTACAGAAACCACAAATACTAAAAGGTTTTAAAAAAAGTTATACAAATGCAAAATAAATACTAAAGAAAAATACAAAATATAAATAAAAGAAAGGGAGTTTTGCCTTGATAAGAACAGAGTAAACTCATCTTCTAGGTCTGTTTATTTATGAGGTTTTATTAATGGTGTCAACAGGTTGTTTTGATATGATTTCAGTGCTAACGCTTTGCCTCCCAGTACAATGACACCTGGCACCTAAGCAGCATCTGACAGGCAGGAGGTTTTTCTTTTCTCCCTTACTGTACTCAAGGTGGCTACAACAACGACCTCAAGGTAATTATCCAGCAAGGTCACTGCACCATGGAGTGCAGGAGGAGAAGCAGTCATTCCTCACTCCACTATTGCTGTAAGGCCACGAGGTTAAGCAACTGATGAAGAATCCTGTGAGCTGTTTTTTCCCCTTTTCCCTTGCAGACACTCATGCATTTGTGAATTCTGTTTTCCTCCCCTGCCCACAAAACGATTATCTGGATAATGTTTATTACATCTTGAGGAGGTAATAAATTGGCAGCATAATATAAGATGCATCAGCGTGACTGCAGCTCACAACTGTCATGTGACAGCTAAAAAGGGAGAAATGGAATGAGAAAGCTTCTGGAAATTTATGTGGAATAGCCACTAAGCAAAGAAACCAGACTAGAATGTTATTTCACATGAAGCCGCTCTTTAACTAGCACTACAGCACAAGGAGGCTCCAACCCAGGAAAGCATTTAAGCACCACCTTAAATCTGCACACAAATACTGCCTCCAAGGGCATTAGGCTGAGTCACATCCCTGGAACAAAGGCTTCCATCTGCGAACAAAATGGAACAATTGCAGCCCTTCTCACCTGATCATCTGAAAAGTGCTTTAAAAGTGCTAATTAACAGTATATCCCAAGCCATATATCCAGTAATAACAGTATACCCAGTGCCAAGCAAACAAAGGACAGGTGGGGCTGGCCTGGAGCAGCACAGACACTTCAAAATAACATCTCTTCCAAGGCCCCTGGTTCAATTTGGTACTTTGCATGCTGTGAGCTGAGAAAATGATCCAAGCATTGGTGCCCTCACCCAGGCTCATCCAATCTCTAACCCTGGGCAAGGGCTCCACGTTATTTTACAGAATTCAAAGCAGGCTTCTTAATCAGTATTTATTATGGTAACGACAGGAAGTTATAAACAAAATCATGCAAGGTCCTACACRTGGGCAATGGAGAGAGACCTCATGTCACAGAGCACCTCAGAGCAGAACAGGTAAGGCAGAGCAAGCCAGGGAAGGGGAACAGAGAACAGAAAGAAAAGCCTRGTACAGTGTTTCACAGCTAATTATCAACTCAAGAGCTCATGGTGTTGCAGAAGAACCTAGAGGTCCAGACCATCTCTCAGGGAACCCCTATGCTTGGTGCTGTACAAAACACAGGAGAGGAAGAAGGCTTTTCTAAGGAACTTTGAAAGTAAACAAATCACTTAGCAAGGAAATTAAAAGTCATCTATTTAAGGTATGGGTAATTGCACAAGCTAAGCAAGATGTGTGAGCACACACAACACAAGCAGCCCCATAGCAACTACTCACAGTTAAGATCTCATCTCGCCACAAGCGGGAAGTTTTTTTATTCCCGAAACAAAAGAGAAGGAGGCTCTCACGTTTACTACACCGGGATTCTGTACTCTAGCCGGCTCCTTTGTAATTTCCCCCAAATGGACAGCCCCTTAAAGCCTAACTTCGGACAAGCCCCTTCCCCTTCTGTATGCCTCAGTCTCCCATGTGCGCAAAACTGCTGACCTGCGACGACTGTATGAACCTCTGCTAGGGTCTGCAATCACTGCAGCTTAAGAAGCTCCCACAGAAAACAGACAACACTACCGTTTAGAAAGCTGTGCATCTCGCTGGTGAATGCATTTGTATCAGCAGAGAAGTCAATCTGTCACTAATTTCAGGGCCTTGTTTTACATGACAGCCACCAAGCAGCACTTGTTGCATTACACTGGTGGTGGGGAGAGGAGAAGGAAATAAGAACCCATTTATATCACTACTAGAAAATGATTAGATAATTACTCAGCAGGTAAAGCAGAACATATAGGAAAGGGTTGTTCTTATCATCACTCCTTGAAACATCTTGTCTATATTATTAGGAAATGATGTATTTGTGCCAAGCTAATTCATATGGATTCTAATTTCAGGACATAAATTACCCCATCATGTGTGCTCAGTACAAAGGAACAGCAGCAGAGATACTAAATGTTTAATTGAATTTTGTTAACAAGCTTTTTCTCTCCAGCCTCCTGCCCTGCTCTCTCATCTGCTGGCAGCAGGAGAGGAGGGAAGACTGCAGTGTTAGAAACACTCTCCTGCAGCAAGGGAGACAGCGGGGTGTGAAGGGACACAGCCCGGGCACAGGTAATTTTCAAAGCAGTTAAGAAACCTAGTGCTCAGAGGTGGAACTCAGTCTGAGAATTGTTCATTTTCATAACACTTGAAAAGATTCCAGGGCTCTAAGGACAGAGCCCCTTTGTCAAATCTGGTTGCAATCATTTGGAAGGTTTCAAAGCACTTGGGAATGCAGTAGCAAGCCAATCCTCCCTGCGTGCATACTGCGTTTGGAAAAGCCTTCTCCATTCCACAGTTGATCCCAAAAGCCTCATTCTAAAAGTCATACTGTCCCCAAAAGCAAGGCCAAGATGTTTTGAGCAGCACCAAGTCCCATCCCATCACAGAGACAGGCTCTCACAGAGGAAGAGGATCAGATACAGGCACCCCTTTATTACCATTTTGTTGCTAGTCTCCATTTTTTACTGGGTTGCATGATAAGTAGTCAAGTGCACAGACAAACACGTATATTTATTACAGAAAGCCTTGTCATGAAATGGTCTAGGTTACCCTTTGTAACTTATTCATAGGCTCTGCCATAATGAGAATAGTTTAATGGGGCAAGAAATATGTATATAAAAGTTGTATACATTCTGTTTTCATGGTGATAGAGACATTATGGCCCATCAAGTAAATTAATTTTCACATGTGGGGGAAGAGGACAGGAGCTAAGGAGAATTCCCCTTGTGACACACTCAGCATCCAAGCACTGACCTCTTCTCATCTATTGCCCTTGTACAGCTTCTAACAATTTGTTTAGAGGAGCCAAAATCTTCACTCTACAAAGCATTTTGGGGGGCTCTGGGAAGCATGGGAAAGCAGCTCTTTCCCATCACCAGTCTGAATGGTCAAATAGTTTTTCTTCCTTGAGCAGTAGGTACATGCCCCAGCATAATTAAACACAGACTTCTCTGCCCCAGACAAACAGTACTCTGCATTCCTCCCTCCACCTTCAAGGGCAGATCAGACCTGGTGAAGTTCCTCCGAATTCTGCTAAATCACCTTCTGCATTTTCCAACTGGCTCTGCACATGCTTTAACAGTGCTGTTACTTCACCATCAGAACATGCACTTTCTTCTCATGCTCTAAAMACACAGGGATTATCTTTATCTGCCTCAGATCTTTATTTTGGGGATGGCTGACTTCTGTAAACTGCTTCTCACCATCAGTTTGCAGAGTACTTTGGGATGCCAAGAACCTTATCAATGGCTGCATTAAAAAGGCACAAGCCAAAAAGAACTAAAGCATAGCTAGTGCAAATACTAAGAGCATGGGTCTGCATTTCCCCTTGCACTGGGCAGCATGTACTGGCACCCTCTCAGATTACCTATGTGGGCGTGCTTAAGGCATGCCAGCAGTCAACGGCACACAGAGTGCTTGTGTGGCAGCCAGCATCCCTGGTTCCTAAATCTGATGGCTGACAACATTCAGCAGAAGTAGAAGAGTCCTCTGAACGCTACCAAAAGCCCTTTGCCATAAGATATAAGTAATACTTGCCTTTATTCAGAACAGCAGCATGGCCTGAATGGGGAGTATTGCTGCATTTTAAGTATTTCATTCACCACTGCAAGAGTCTTTACCAGAGAAATACAGATACACTAGAGAGAATGGCTCTGTCAGCAACTCCTTTAAGCAGCTTTCTTGGCTTTCACTAATAACTTGGAACACAGGATAGCTCCTTGGAAGCACAGAAAGGGAGAACAGCAGCAAYTTTTTAAACAAAACATGAGTTGAGATTACGCAACCTTTGGCATGTCTTGTACCTACTCTCACCCTGTTCAGATGCCAGRGCTTAAGCAGGGAGTGTAAAAGGGGAAGACAATCTGTGGCTTGGCATAACAGAAAACTGTTTAGTTGAGCAGTGAGGGAGGGGAATCTCTTTAGGAAGCCAGATAATCCAGAAACTAGTGCTAATAAGTTATCGACTTTCCTACAGTTCTTCCAGTGCCAGCTGATGGCTTCCGGTAGTCACTTTGCCTCCATATTCAGAGTCCAGCTGTGTCTCTTCGAAGAGCTCATTTATGGCAGCTTGCGATAATGTGATATTTTAGCAATGTCAGCTTTTGCGCAAGATATAAAAATCCTCCAATTTATTGCCCCTCGCTCCCAGTGTACACAAAGAAAGGGAGAAGAAACCCATAAAAATCTCTCTTTCATATTTAGGTGAAAATTGCTCCTCTTTCTTGTCCTCCCCACATTTATTCTTGGCAGGGAACTTGATATGAAAGAACCACATGCCCTTTGAGAACCATTTAGCATTTGTTACAGTCTGCTCGGAAGCACAGATGAAGTACAGATGAAGCAGACAAGACACTAGCCTAAGAGATGTAAATTATTTCTGCTCCCATCTCTGACACTAACCTGCCCTTTGACCTGGTCAAATTATATAACTGTATTTACAATTCTGAGCACAGCTGGGCAGGTCTACACTGTACTATATGACAGAGCTGCAACTGGAGTTGACATATCACAGAGGCTTAAAATCAACTGGCTTGAGTACAGCCAGCAGATTAGTTTTAGGAAGTGTTGGTTTTAAGACTTATCTGGGTGATATTCAGGGCAATTTGCCAAGCCAACCTGCACTCCCAGTTACCAAAACAACTGTTAGCAGGTTAGATTCRAGCAGCAGTCACCCCTAATTGCAGGACAGACCGAGTTCTTTGGGACCTAAAGTCTCTGATGTTGTGCTTCCAAAGCACCTGGCACAATGACACTTTGATCCAAGAAGAGCTTCTGGGCMAGTATGTGATACTAACTAAACATACGAGCAAGCCTGACCTTCAGCTTTACAAATCAACATCCTCTGCTACTACTGTAAAGTCAGTTTATACCAACTGAGTATCTACCCCTCACCATGCTGGTGACACTCGTAACAAGGCAGACCTGCTCCCAGGCAGCCCAAGGAACATACACCCAGTTCAAACATGTTTTGCAGGCATGGCTAGCAGAGGACAACTGAGCACTCCTCTGGTTTACATCACTCAACAAATCTGTTAACTGCATGGAACTGCAGAACCCTTGGGGTGGAAGCAGCATCAGCAGGGAAAGAACAGGGTTGAATTCCAGATTCCATGTGTAGCTTGCAAAACTGATGTTTGCATGTATTTAAGTGCCTTAGGCAAACTGAAAACATCACCCCCCCCCCGAAAACTGAGCTTTAAAGCTGGAACTGCAATCTGCAAAAAGTCACTGGAAGCACCTTCATGCATCAAAACATGTCATAGACCTAGTTCATGAAAGCTGGATGAACAGTATTACTTCAGTACCATGAAGACTCCAAGTTTCCTAGGCCTACAGGCTGTGATTCAGATCAGGGACAAGTCTCAACACACCAGTCTGGCAGCTGGTAGAAATGAGATGCCTCCTCTTGGATGTCTGACTGTTCTGACTATGCAAGCTGAGCACCTGCGTAGTCAGCAAAGCTATTTGCAAGAGGCTTCTGCTATGCCTGGTCTGCTTTATTGCCTCTGTTTGTAAGTACAGGCCTGTAGATGCAGGGAAGGATTGAAAGCTTGAAACCCCCCCCCCCCCAAATTTAGTTGAAGATTAAGTTCTAATATAAAATGATAGCAATTTGATATTAGCTYTGGCAAGTGGAGTTTTGTAAGGGGTCACATGCTAGTGGCACCTGGAAAGCACCCACATGACTTGGGAAAGCCAGGAAAGGTTTTTAAAGCACCACAAGAAGTTAAGATAGCATGTGCCACTGAAAGGCAGTATGACATCTGCCCCACAAATTCCTAGGCACACTCATCTCCACTCAGTTCCAGTGTCTTCCTGCCTTTGTTGCAGCTGATTTAGGAAAACAGAAAGATTTGCACATCAGTGCTTTTGATAAATCTTCCCTAAATAATCAAACCCAGCCCCTTCTGGTTTTAAAAACTCTTTAACTACTCTAGAAAATGCAGAGTTTCTTGATGCAATGGCAGTAGGGGAAAAGGGGGGCAGGAAAGACTTTCTGGAGAGTAATCAACCTCCYCCAGCCCCCCAAAATGAAGAAGCATTGAGCACAAAACTAAAACACTGCAGGGACTCCAGGGGGATCAGATCCTGTCAAAGGTTAATAATTCAGAGCCGATCTTTCAAAGTTTAGGGCAGCACGTTTGCTATGAAATAGAATGATAACTTTGTCCTTCAGACAAAGCTGAACATATTTTCATTCAAACAAGAGCAGATTTTATAGAATAAAGGGTAAGTGGGTGTGGATGTGTGCATTGGAGGAGAAGCAGAATACAAAGTTCACAGAACATCACTACAGTGATCACAGAAGATATTCKATGTCCCAGACTGCACGCTCAGGAGCCAGGCGTTTAACCTATTGGGCTGAAGGGATACAAAAAGCTAAAGTGGGAAAAGCCATATCTAGCCAGGAGACATGCTAACTGCACTGCATTTTGGGGAAGGGGTTTTGAAGTACAGTGCATGCAAGACAAGCTGGAGGAGCAAGTGTTTCTCATGCAAGCTGATCTACCAGAGACCTCAAATCACTCCATGCCAATGAGAACAGCAGGGGAGAAATCAATAACCTGAGCAAGAAACTGTAATAACAACTGACATTTATACAGCATCAGATACCCAGGTGTCCCAAACACTTGACAGATATTACAAGYTGAACTGATTTAGAAGCTGGGGATCTGGCTCCTCACAGAACATCAATTCCCACACAGAAGCAAAGGTGCTCTGGTAGATTTTGCGACAACCTTTCCCCATCACTCCATTTCATAGGCCAAAGTCCAATTCTCTACAGAGTACCACGTTTCTGTCCCAAAACCCCAAAGACTTGCACATAAATCTCTGCAAAGGCAACATTACCTGATGAGCATCCCCGATGCACTGGCAAGGCAGAAAGAAGTTACCACTTTCTACATTAGCAGGGCTGCCAAAAATCAAAACATAGGCAAATTCCAGCCTGGCATCTCTGCTGCAATACCAGGTCAGTCAATGAAGGATTCTCTTCTCCATCTCTCTCTCTGCATGATTGCAATACAAAGAGTTGTAACTAAGGACAACTGCATCAATTCARATCTAGAGCAGCACCCATGAGCAACATGGTAGGAATTTGCTATAAATATAAAAAGGCATGAAGATGCAAGATTTTCTTAGGCTGTGACTCTAAAGGCAGGTTTTGAAAGCTTCCACACCACAAAGCCCCCTTGCTTGTCCTCGGTCCAGCACAGGCTGTGGTGCATTTCTACTTGTAAACAAGGAGGACGCTGATCAATTTACATTTCAGAGTGCTTGTGGAACAGACACTGACTGACTTTTTCCTCTCTTTTATTTCAGTATCTGGAGCCCCGGTACTGTGCAGTCTCCAAAGTACTCTTTTTAAAACAGAGATGCCATGGCTTATCAAAGGCCTCACAAAAGATCAGCAATGGAAATGAAAACTCAGTCTCTGATCAGTCCAGTGCCTGCCCACACTGCCCTGGCTATCCCAAATTCTGTTAGCAGCTGCTTCTGTACAGCCATTAAGGTCTGTATCAGTTTTCTCCAGCACGTTCTGACATTCCACATCTCAGGTGATATAGCACAGCAATTCCCTCCTCCCTGGACAGGGCAACTCACAAATGTTTGCTCTTTGTAGGGCTGGAAGGAAAGCATCAAGATATTGTGAGGGCAGAGTCACGAGCATCCTCACGGTGCTCTGCTCACCTTGGAAACTCCTCGGCACTTCACATCAGCAGTCTCAGCTGCACATCAGTCTGCTTTATATTAGACAGGAAACTTCTGAGCAGCCCTGTAGCTACTGCTTTTCCTTTGGCACAGATGCTCAGTTTAGGCAACAATGACATTTTCAATAGGATGCTTCCTTGTCTTTGCCTCAGCCTCGTATTTCTTTTACAAAGAGGAAAAAAACTGAAAGTGGGAGAGGACACAAGAATGAGATTCAAAGACAGCCTATACAAAGACAGTTGTCTTTAAGCCAGCCATGGAAGCTCAGGTCCAGTGGCATTAACAACTCCAGGATGCCAGATGCCYGTTACTGGCACTTGTAGACTTACCACAACCTCTGCAGCATCACACGACATTGTTGCAYGTCTGCCTGCAGCCAGCAACGACTTGTCTAAACTGGAGTCCAGTTAGTGCTAGCAATAGTAAAAATAATGCTAGAAATCTTCATAATGTAGAAAGATCCAAAGAATGGGACAGAAACAGGCTCACAGTGAGAACAGGTAACGGTCCCCTGCTAAGGACACACAGCCTGCTTYAGGTCTCATTTGCTCATGGGTAAATTTGCCCACGTCAAAGCAGATATTATTACAGGTGCTCACAGAAGGCAGAGCCACTTYGCCAGGTGCTGTACTTTACACATAGCAAGAGCCTCTCAAATAGAGAGTCAGCATAATAAACAGTAAGACAAGCTCAGCAGCCCCCTTTGCAAAGCAATACRGACAAGGATGGATTTACTAGACGTCACATGACAGTTTCTGGTTTTGCCACGGACTCTGATCCAATGTACTAATTCCTAAGCCTCTAAGACATTGCATCCCTCCCCTTCCTCTCCCCTTTCACTACAGACACTTTCTTTGGAGAGGGACTTTCATTTAATGTCTAACATAGAAACACAGTTCCACCTTTCCTTCACGTCTTCGAGTTGATGAAGCTGCTTAGTTCTAATAGTGTAAACATACTTTTTTTATTATTAATAATATAAAAATTCTGCTGAAATTTTCATGTGGTTTTCATCTTGCATTTTCCTCCTTAGGGTATCCTACCCAYACTGTACAACAAGAGTAGGAAGAAGCAAATAAAGTCAGCACAGCTAGCTAGCCGAGTGGTGGATACCAGCAGAATCACCCCCTGCACTCGCAAGTGGCACAACTTCCTCCTGCAACCCAGCACACAAGGAAAAAATAAATAATAAAAAAAATAAAAAGGGGGTGATGTCTGGGACTTCAGACTACTTTTCCTTTCCCAGAAAGGATGTTCTTTTTGATCCCCCACATCCTCCATATTTATCTTCCCTCCTGGCCCTTTTGACACTTGTGTAGTTATGGTATAAGTCAGCACAATGCCACYGATTTCAACTGACACCCGCTGTGGAGCCAGTCCTTTCAAAGGCTCACCTGTCAAGTTCTTTCTTTTTACAGAGACAGTTGGTCCTGCTATAATTTGCTGGTTTTCAAATTAAATATGAAAGAAAAATGGAAAGTGGTGTGTGGGGAAGAGCGAAAGAAAAGCAAGAGATATCCAAACTTTTTAAAGGGCTTCCCCCCCAAACATCAATGCTGATGATCATCTCTGCCACTCYGGGATATGTGACAATTCCTCTGCTATTTCAATAAGCCCTGGGTGAACAGCAGGGCAGGGATTTGCATGCAACTGCTGCAAAGTTTTTCAGCTCACTGCAGTTTGCAAATTGCAAAAGGATGCTCAACGGGAGGTTGTTGAGCCTGATATATCAGAAAAAACTCTTCCTCTCGCACAACAGATCTGTTTGCAAATCTCCAGTACTTTCAGATAAAGAGAAAAATTGTTCTAAAATCTTTTGTGATATTTATTTCAGAATCAATCTCAATACATTAAAGAAATCATCAGTTTGAGTTTCCAACTGTGACTAGAAATTTGCAGTAAATCCCAAAGACACTGAACAACCCTGATTCAGAAACCTCCAAACACTCTTCCTTGAATCGGGCCTATTTTAATGTCTTTAATTAAAAAAAAAAAACAAAAAAACCCAACAGGCTGAGGTATTTCAAATCACTTGAAAATTCAACCAGACCGTCCCTCATAACCAGCACTAGCATAGGTTAGCCTGCTCAACTCAACCCACCATAAAACTCACAATAAGCAGGCCTCAGCAATCCTGTAACCAGCACACACCCTCCCCAAACTCAGAGTGTGCTAGAATCACAAACAAGCATCCACAGCCAAGTTCCAGGAGTCGTTTTGTGCCTCCAAATACACAGGCATGCTGGAAGAACGTGGATTTCAGGCAAGGAACAGATCCTGGTGCAAGCATCCAAAAGACACTAGAAYAATAATGAGGGTGGAGGGGATGCTAAAGGCTTGTTGTAATTGCCCTAATAGGGGAAAAGTGCAAGGAGGAGCAAAACCAGGTGCAAAGAAGCAGAGATGTTAGTGCAGTTTTCACAAGATTCACAGTCATGTTGACAAGGCTCAAGAAGCACAACAGGGTCAAGTCTTCTAAAAAAACCTACTCCTATTCAGGCATTAAAACAAGAGCCAGACTGAAAGCTCTCACCACTGCAGAGCCTGATACTCTAAATAGGATTTAGCACCCGGACACACATGCAGGAATGCACTCCTCGGCAGTTCATTGCTCCCGAACACCTGGCTTCAGCTGCATTACTGTGCTCTGGCAAGTAGCCTTGCCATCGATGGGAAAGGCACAGAAATGCCTGAAGTAGCAGCAATGAAAGCAAAATTTGTCTTTTGGGAAAAGAACTGCATGCCTCAAGACAGAAGAGGCTAGTTCTCAGTGAAGACAAAACAATACAAGATCACAGGTTTGATTAACTGATTAATTGCTTTCAAGAGAGCGATCATGGCACATTCCAATGCTGGTACTGAGAGTAGCCCATAGGAAAAATCAGCTATGCTACTCCAGAAAGGGATTTTTCCCTTTCAGCTGCAGCTGTTGGAGGCTGATTAAAATCCTATTGGAAAGAACATCACCTACCAAGGTGCTCACACCTAGCCCTTACAGAGTCTGGAAGATACAAAAGAAAAACTTCCTCAGCTAAACCTGCTGCTGTTTTTCTGATTACTGCTAATACTCTCACTGTACTTGAGCTGCTGGGTATAAACAAACCTGGATGAAGTTTTCCAGCATCATAAACAAATAGTTGTGGGAGGAAATTAAAGTCTCACTGGTACCTGCTCAGCATTATAAAAGTGACTTTGTCAAGTCTAACAAGTGTAATTGGTTCCACTGAGAAGCTTTTCAGTTCTACATGGGGATACTAGAGCTTGGTTAAGCACCTATTGAGACATGGTTTCCCAGTTCAGATCTTTCRGTTGTATGGGCTGGGTGACTCAACAGGCTTTTTCTAGTTTGCCTTGGTTGCACAGTAGCAGTCTCTAAACCCTGGAAGAGCACACAGAAGCATTTTTGCCAGTCCCTGTACCTAGGACAGGGTTGGGGCAGGGGCATGAGCTCTCTTCATATTAAAAGCAAACAGCACATCTGAACACAAGAGATGCAGCTGTGAARATAAAGCAGTGAGGAACCCACGAAAATATGCATAAAGGAGCTTACAGAGCAAGAGTTGCACAGTCTTGTCCAAAGTATTGCTTTAAACAAGGGAGTTAACCGCAGCTAGTGCRGAGTCAGAAGTGAAGTATTGGTAATGACTGTATATGCCTGTTACCCAGTTCGGGCAGCCTGCATTTTGGCTTTTTCAAGTTTGCGCATCAATAATGTGGCCTCCCYAATTGCTACAAAAGGCCAGGGAAGACTGACTATCACTCCCAGTCCCAAAAGCCCTGGCAGCAAACACCTGCCCCTCTGCAAGGATTTACTAAGAACAGGCTGGTCCCCAAATTCCACTCGTTAAAGTTTATTGCTGTTCAACGGCAAATCTCCTGTGCAAAGGCAGCCTGTTGTAGCAACAGTTTGTCAGATTTTAACTTCCCTATTTTTATATTCTYCTATTCCCAAACATGTCACCTCCCATAATGGAGCTGCTTAACCAGATGTCAGAGGCAAGCAGCCTCTACCAAGGTTATCAGGAGAGCTCCAGTAATGCCCCAGCCTCCCCTCCCGTTCACTTTAAATACTTACCGTGCTTCTCTCCAACACTGTGTGTTCATTGCAGGTACAATTTTRCATCTTATTTTAAAAGGCATTAGAAACATGCTAAAATGAACAAACCCATTGCCAAAGAAACTCCACAGTCCATGGTAGAGGCCAAGTATGGCGTTCCTTCCCTGGGCAGAAAGCTAGGCTRCAGTCTTCAGTTGTTTTAATCAAGCTATCTTGTTCTTATTCTTGTTCTGTTATGAATTTAGTTTCAGAAGAAAACCATGCACAGACACCTGCCTAAATCCAAAGCATACTTTGAACGATTGTCATAAACATGGTGCGATTTCTGGTGCCAACCAATGCCCCATCACACTATGCAATATTCATGCTCTTAGAAGCAATTGGCATAAGGAGATTATGAACTAAATAATCCAAACAGATAAACAGCAGAAGGAAGAAGAAGAAGGGGGGAAAAAAAAAGTAGAAAAGTATTTCCAGGTGAGATGACTTAACTGGTACATGTTACCTCAAGAAGGCACCAGTCACTTGAAGTTTATGAGCTCAATTTATGAACACTCTCTAAAAGCATATTTTAGCTGYAAGCTATGCAACATTCACCAGAAATGAATTTGGAGCTAGCAGTTCTATTGATAAAGGAGCCACACTATTTAACTTCACTCATTTGATGAGAGAAGTGAAACAGAGGCTTAATTTTCTAGGGGAGCCAGGACTACATAGCCTAATTATCCCCCCACTCCCCTGCCCATATGGGTCACATGAGCAGCCAATGAAGTCTTCTTTAGGATACAGATGTAGCATGTGGAACAACATCCAACTTTGCCAAGACACGACAGCTAGCACTTTAAAGGAAATTCTGAGCCTCAGAGACCCTTTCCCATCAGGGTACATCCTAAGAACAGGACATATTCAGATGACGGGGAGCTGCTGTGAAGCCTAGTTCATACTAGCTATTTGTGCCAAAAGGGCAAAGCTACACACCTTCCTGTCCRTTGTACTCATCCTGCCATCCAAAACAGACATTAGAAACGTCTCACCTTTGGTGCATCTGTTTTGTCTCTATACTACTGCAAGCTCAGTGCAAGGGGACAATACACCAAGCATCAATCAGTCTGAAGCACTCAAGTCTTTTCAAGGCTCACACTTTCAATAGAAAATTTAATAGCCCAGAGCTAATGCTTTAAGCCAAGGTTGCTGTGTGAACTGTAGGAACCACAGCAATTCTTATAACACCGAYAACATTGCTGTTTCAACAGCACAAGTGACCTCGTTACAGTGCAAACCATCTTATCSACGCTGGTGGAGCCAGCTGAAGACAAAGGAGACACATCACTCACAGAACATATACTCCAATAATTCTTTCTTTAAAGGATTTCCCCTTAGCACACAATAGGAAAGCCATTCATACCAACTGAGGTCCTTTTCAGGCAGTAGYGTGTTAAAATGATGACCTATTCTGAATCGGTCCAAGCAAGATCTARACTTAGATTCAAATCTAAACTTTTCCAATAACTTCAGGCATTTTAGTGGCAGTTCTGATCTTGCCTTCATACTATTTTTACATCTGAGAGGTAGCTCCTCTGTAGTACCACCTGACTTATACCAAAGAAAGGTTCAGGATCAAGACATCAGTTTTATTATCATTTCTAGAAACACATATCTCTAAATCACTAAGTTAAAAAACAAYCAGTATTAAGTCTAAAATCCAAGTCAGAAGTTTCCACATAAGGCAGTATTTTAGAGCACCTACAACCTGGTCTGCTATAGTTTATCTCACTTTCTTTGCCTTAATAAAAAAAAGTCCTGAAGGCAGGATTACTAGCCAGAACATCTATCAGAACTCCAAAGGCGTCAGCATTTCAGTCCATCTTTCCCAGCATTTCTTATGCAAAGATTAGTTCAGCATCAACRCACAAAGGTAAAGCAGATCCAATTGCCTTATTCCTGAACATACCTGTCTCCAAGAACTTCTGCAACTGCCTTCACTTAAAAATAACAAATTTCCTTGTAGTCTCTCTTCATCCTCACCCTCTGCCCTAAAGAAGCTCCTCCACTACTCTCAATTCCAGATAAACTGCTTGATTACTTTCATGAGGAACAGGTGATGCCACACTATCACCTGGTCCTACTTCTCACAGAATCTTATTTCAGCACAAGCACCTTGTGTTAATTAGGAACAGGAAGTGACAATGAAGGCACACAGATAATCTAGACCTAAGATCAAAGAAGAGACTTTTTTTTTTGCTGTAAATTTTGTTGTTGATACCAGAGTAATATTCTACATTATAACTGCTATTCTACTTTGCTGGCCATTTACACAAGTTATAATAAGAGGTATTAGGCAAAGAAAGAAGCTGATGTCAGCRGTTTCCTAATACTGCAAAATGTTTAGGAAGTTTAATCCTGTTAAGCCTAGAAGGTCAGGAAGAACAAGATTCACTCCAAACTAATACAACTTTTTTTCTCAACACAGTATACATTTTCCATCTGGCTCCTGCTGTTTCAACTCCTAGGCCCATCCAGAGCATGACAGCCCTGCTTACTCCCCTTCACAGAGAGGGTAAAAGAGAGTTCAGTGACAACTGAACTAGCATGAAGCTATTCTATGGTCCTTAAAGATTTAGCCTTGCTACCATTTGTCTGTGAAATGTTGCTAGGGAAAAAAAATCCCCATTTCTTAATCATTTACTGCATGTTCTCTGTGGTGTGTTCAACTAACTTTTAATAAGAACAGCATACAGCTCACAGCCAAACACTCTAAAATAGTTTAAGTCTTCTATAATTCTGCTGTTAAAATTGTCAGCCAATTTATAATCTCAAAGATTAAACCAGGTCAACTTGACAAGACTCATTCTCCACAAAACTACATAGACTGCCATTCATTATATTCAACACATGCAAAAGGTACAAAGACTCAGTCCTATTTTAGAGAGAGGGAACCTGGGCACAGACATTAAGGAATATGGACTAATGTCTCCCAGGAAAGTGGTGGCAGATCCAGAAAGTGAACCTTGGTTCTGTTCAATCCCAGCTCAGTTTAGCAGCAAGATATCTGGCCTACTACTGTACTCATTTTTATTTGTATTTTAATGAAATCACATGTAAAACTTATCTATGGCAAAAGATTGCTCTGTTTTCTTYTGTGTACTGTAATAATAATGTAATGCACACATACACACTACACCGAAAGATTGGCTCTGTCGTAATTTGATCTATTGTAACTGTGAGCCAGACGGTATTTACCTGGTACTGCCAGACTTTACTCCACACCAGTGTGCAAGTTAAAACTCCCCAGCACAAAAGCAGATGCAGGCTGTTTAATACAAAGCACAAAGAGAAAACAGAAATGGTTATGTGCAAAACACCTCCCACAAAGCTTTAGCCTGCTGGAGTGGCAATGGGAGCAGCTTATGGTGTAAAGCACAGGGAAATTAAAAACAGAGCTGTCTGGTTACAAAAACCTAATTAAACTCCCATCCATCTTAACATCAAACCCCTCAAGGTAGGAGATTTTGTTTGCTAYGGAGCTATGTAACATCTTTAGATGGTACAGATGTTCACTGCTACTTAAAACCATCCAGAGACTAACTGAGAAGGACAGGGCTCCCAGAGTTTTCCTTTGGGTGACAGAGGCCTGCARAAGTACGCAATATAGCTGGTAGCTACCATATGAACCACAGAGTTTGCACAGGAAGAAAATGATAGTCCCCCCTGCACAACRGGCTATGGATGCGCCTGAGTTTGGTCATGTCTGCATGCGTGCACACATCCTGCAGAGGACAAAGCACTTCCTGCRTACAGGAGTGGTAACAGCAGTGTGCACTTTTGTCTCATTTCTGCAGCACTCAAGGCATTGCGGAAGCATTAATGAATTATACCTCTAGCATGCCCATGAGAAAGGTGAGTGTTATTATTCTGCCTTCAYGTTAGACTRGGAAACCTCTGCTTTGGCCATATACTAAAGGAAATGACTAGGCAAGATTTGTCCTTTGTATTGAACATCACTGTAAGTGATTAGTTTTCAGAGGAATTCTCGAGTCTCAGACAGGAGACAAAACAACAGCTCCCAGCTCCCAATCCTGGCTCTGTTCCTGTCCTTTTTTGTAGTTCTTGCAGTATTAAAATAAAAAAAAAGGCCTGAGGGTCATTGCAGTGGTGCTGAGCCCCAGCAGTCAGAATTGTTGTACTTCTTCCTGATGGCAGAAACAAGACCTTGTAAATCTCACAGCTGCTAGACTCAAGTTCTTAGGAAAAGCAAGAATTTTGTGAGCAAGAGAATGGGTGAGGCCTGGCCCCCGTGTCCCATGGCTGACTGTAGCTTTTGCCCATGGCAGGGTTGCTTGCGAGGTCTCTCTTCTGCTTGGGATCTCCAAAAACAGGAGGCTGCCACGTCCGGGAACAAGGGGGCCTGCTCTCCTCTGCCTGTCCCTGTGTTCAAGGCCCCATGAGGAAGGGAAGTCTCCTTCATACTTCAGCTCTCAGGGAAATTTCATTAAAAGTACCCAATGGGTTCAGTAGTCACTGAGGACATATATGCATATGTTTTTTTCACAAACCTATTTACACCTTGTTCAGTTTTATCCAGAGCAAGGCATGTGATCCCTTCCTGAGAGACTGATCTGGCCCTAACCAGAACCTTAATGCAGGGTCTAATTTCATTTCTTTCCCTTCATTCATTTTCATCCTTTTAATTTTCTTTTTTTTCCAAAAAAAATCTTTTCTAGCTCCATGCTAGATTTCTTTCCTGCAAACAGCCAATATAGATTGCATCAGGAGGAGACAAGAAAAAGTGCTTCACTGACTTGTCAGCAGGTTACAGAAAACCTTCTCATTCAAGTTTATCCAATTGGAAATGAAAGTAAGTGATGAGATCTTGAAAAATATATGATTTGGAAGAGGGGGGTGGGGGAAGTTTCTCTCCAGCATCACCATTCCACCCAGTTTGTATCTCAGTCAATCACACAAGTCTGGTTAATCGGTAGCTCCATTATCACCTTTTGTTTCTTGCATTTACTTGGGCACAAGGGCCACCAGGAGGGAAGTTGAAATGAGAACAAGGTGTAAATACGCGTATGTGTTGCAGTTCCTTGTTTGTCACTAGTACCTGAAAATGAAATTGCAGCGAGGGGGAAAAAATATTCAATTAGTATGGTAGATGGTAACTCTGGCTGAGCGGGGGTCTTGCCTGTTGTCTGGGGGAGGGGAGGACTGGAACTAGATACATGTTCTTCCTTGGCTCACAGCCTCCTTTTTTGACAGCCAGAGCCGCATGTAGAATGGCAGGAGCAGCAGGGATGGCAGACATGTGAAGGGCATCTCTCTTTAGGAGTTTTAATGCATCTCTTAGCCTTCCTTAGGAACTGGTAAGGGTCGGTCCTCAAAGCTTGGAGCATGACAAAGGCCTGAGCAAGGGGATCCAGCCTGTAGCTGAACAATAAACATCTGTTGCGTTGCAGTGAAGAGATGGTGACAAAAAGTCACACTACAGATGTAGGTAGCGCAGGGGTCTTGACTTTCCCTCCCAGGTCGAGACCAGATTCTGAGCTACAGTAGTAAACCGGAGCCCATTTAATCAAGACATGATTCTGAATACTGTCTGAATACATGGATTTGCATTCTGGCATCTCCTTCATGCAGTCTTCCAACACCTTATTCAAAACTGAATTACCCTGTACAATTACTATTTCTTGCCCAGCTGCAAGTTAGTCCTTGCACCAGAACAACAATCTAAATACAGCCCTGCTCAATTATGCGGTGTTATAGAAGTGCAAGCAAATGATTCAAARTATAATTTTAAGCCATTATTACTTATATTGTGGCAGAGACCCCAGGTGAGCTCAGAGTCCAAATACAACAGGTGTTGCACATATTTTATTTCAATTAAATATTGTAATAGGGAGACCAGCCCAAGGCCATAGGGAGCCAAATTAGGAAACTGCATGAGACATACAAATAAAATATACTGCAGATTCATTCAAGTGAGGTACACAAGAGCTTGGCTGGCTGGTCCTCTGAGCATCTGTTTGTCTTCTCCAGAGAGAGACCCTCTCAAAACGTTATCTATCTGTCAGGCAGGCTGGATGCCTACTGTTTGTGTGATGAACTGAAAGGCTTGTCCGGAAGCTTGTAAAAGAGCCGAGAACTGAACCCAGGCAATTGCTGTTCCACACAGGAATGTGTGCTTACCCTGAAAAGAACTCCAGTTTGCCTCCTTGATCTAACGCTTTGTATTTATTTTCAAGACACCTGCGCACACAGATCCCTCCTAACGTGCATGCACTCTCTGCTGTCATTAAAGGACATAATCCTCCGCGTGCCCTCCTCTGAGCTCACAGCAACCCCCGACATGGTGGGGATAGGACGCAGCTGCAGACATGTCCTTTCATTTTAACAGCTGCAAATGCTCCAGGTCTGCTGCAGGGCAACGGTAGGAGAGAAACCTGCAGAATCCAATCAACAGCTGTATCAGGCTGAAGCTAACACACACATCCATTATCCACACAGGCTCTGCTTCCGAGTTCAGTGCCAAAACATAGCAATGTCTCTGTGTCATAAGCAGGCCATATTCTCAAAAGCTCCATGATTGAAGGGTTTTGTAATTCTATCTACAATGCTTTGTATTTCCTAAACTGTGCAGAAAACAGCCCATGGTTATCAATCTCCTCTGCCCAGCGAAACTGTCTTTTAAGCCTTTTCTTTGTCTTTCTGCTCATCTCTCTCCCTCAACCCTCCTTTCTCCAGCCCTGACTCATGAGTGCAGCACTCGTGTATATTTGAGCCCTATCCATTGCTTCCTAAGGCAGAGCAGCTCACGCTAGCAGTCCAGGAAGCCAGTCTCTCAAAATGTGGAAGTAATTGCTTTTCCTCTTCAGCTCTCCATTATGGACTGCTACACCAAATCAGATAAAGAAATAAAACAATTCAAATTCCACACCTGTAAAAACTCTGTGACACTTTGCCTTGGGATCGAGACATTTGGGACAGGATGAGGTATCTACAAAAGCATGACATCATTTGATTTTAAAATACTTTCACAGCAGTGGAAACGTGACACTACAGCATCTTCCTTCCTCTTTTTTAAAACTGAAAAAAAAAGTTTTCTTAAGAGATTTTTTTTTCTTTTCCAGGAGAAAAATGGATGAGACAAGTTGAAGGCAATTTTACAGCAGCCCCATGAATATTTCAAAGATGAGTGTTTCCATAAGTTAATTGGTGCCCATTATCATGAAATTAAAAGGCAAAAGGAGTGAAGGCAATTGAGCTTCATCCTTTTCATTATTATCTCTTCCTGAGATACATCTCAGGTTTTTAACTCCTTTGACCCTTAGATGGGCTTTTTGACACGCCGTCTACTGGCCCCAACACTTTCCTTGTCATGAAAAGGGACCTTAAAGAACGGTCCACAGAACTGCAGAGGACAGAAGAGAGCTGGAAGGAAGGCACCTGTGAGAAATGATTCCAGAGGTAACCAGCAATGCACCGTTACAGCACACTTGGACTTGCCTGCAAGACACTAGGAAGGGCAGATACTTCACTGCAATATGACATATTCCGCTGCCTTCCTGTGGTGCCACAATGCTGGGCTGATCTTCAGGAAATGAAATGGGCTTGCACCCTCCCACCAGCCTGCACCCAGGCTCCATCCCCTGCCTTCCCCCCTCCTGTAACCCAGCACATGGGACTCCTGAGCCCAGAGCCTTGGTCTACAGGTACCTGCTATGCACTTCACAGCTGCTATTTCCATCCTAAACCCCATGAGACAATTGCTGTTAGCTCCCAGTCTGACACACTGGAGGTCCAGCTGAATGGACTAGCATCTCTGCTAGCTGGAAAACATGACTGGCTGAACGGTCCTAAGCAGGATGGATATGAGCATCTCATGCAAACTACAGAGCTTCATCTTACAGTAACCTCCAAATTTTAACTGAAGCACTTCTGGCTTAAGTTTGAAGACTAAAAAGACTCCGACGCAAGCCACAGATAAACAGTAAACTCTRCCCTTTCCTTTTGTCACAGCCATTCCACCTATCCACAGTCACTGATTCTTTTTCTTTGTTTTTTTTTTCCATTTTGCCATGTTCTGTTTTCTGTGGCTGGCTTCTCATTCCAAGCAAAACCAAAGCCACCCTGGATACAAGCACAGAACAGCTGTTTGCTTACTTCACAGCCCTAGATTGGTATCTCTTACAAACACTATCAAAGTGAACCATTTGTTACTCATCCATAAGGTACCCAAGGAAGCCTCCTTGACCGAAACATAACTTCTTCCCTTTACCTTCCGCAGAGGAGAAAGCAAAACGAACCATCGCCTGCAGATATCTTCCCATTTGTTGTCACCTCCTGTAACTGGGTGCGGGGTACATAGGGGATTGCAGTGAATGATTATGTGGATCATATTACCCAGTATTACCCAGCCTCAGGCACTGGCCACTGCAGGAGAGACTAAATGGGACTGTTGGTCTGTTCTTGCATTGGCTGCTCCTTTGGGAAGACCGTCAGTGCTAATGAGAGTTCATAATGAACACGCAGGTCTTTGAAACAGGCCTGACTCGTGAATGCAAGGAATGCCAGTCATCCTGAGCTCACATTTAACTCCCTCCCACACATGCCTTTTGTTAGCTTGCTGTTTACAGCTTAAAATTATTGAAATCATAAATGTTGAATCATGAGGCTGAAGTTAAAGAAAGGATTCCTGCTTTGTTAGTGGCTCCCTCCTCTTGTTTCCCTCTCCCCCCCMCACACACACTTTGGTTGTGCATCTCGTTCAGGGTGTGTGACATGTGTGCAAGTCTCGGAGGGATGAAAGCTATGGCAACAGGAGTTGTGCCTCTAATCCCTGATGCAGAGTGCTAAAAATGTACCATATAGCATCACATTTCCTATTCACAAGATTGTGCATGTATCATTGTTTTCATTCATGTTAAACTTTGGGGAGAAAATATAGAAATCACTCTGTGAAAGGGAAAAAACTCAGGGCAGCTCAGAGCAGAGGGTCCCAGAAAGGGTCACGGTGCTTGGTTCTATAATCCCAAAGTAGATTTAGGGGCAAAAATGGGGTTCACACCTGGAAGCGGGGAGACCAGCACGAAAGCATAACAAGAAGCGCGGTAGCTACTAAAAATGTCTGGGAATTACCAGCTTAGGGACTTGCCTACCTTGTAGTTTCCTTCTAGGTCACTGGTTCAACCCGCTGGTGCAGAGGCTGGTAATTAATTCAGCATCGTACACCCAGACAACACTCGCTAAGATCCAGTTTGCTTCAGCTGCCCTCACGCGATAGCCACCACCTTGCCTGGCGGACAAGGGGCTGAACCAGCACCCTCAAAGTCTCGAGGCCACAAACTACCACGGCTTGGACCAAGGGTCCCTCGTCTCCACAGTTAAAGCAGYGCTGGGCTCGGACAGCAGGGCTCAGCGGGAAGCTCCGAGCCACGCGGGCGCCCGGGAACTCCCGAGCGCGGTACGGCTAGACGGACCTAGAGCAAGGAGCCGAATCTCGAACACGCTCTTCATTCAGCTCCGCGCTGGGAATTAGCAGCGTGATTCAGAGCTTCCTCTCCGTGGGCTGAAAGCGAGCGCAGGCACTTTGTGAATGAATATTTTCGCAGCCTGAAAACTAGCAGGTGTGCGGCGAGTCCCGCTCCGCGGTGGCTCCCGCGTCGCGGCAAGCGGCGCCAGGCGACACCGGTGCCGTCACCTCGACCGCGCAAGGGCGCGAACTCACCTCTCCTTTCGCCCCGAGGGGCTCCCTGCAGGGGGGGGGAGAGGGGGGCCCAGCCGCGGGGAGGGGGCCGGGGGCTCCCCACAGTCGCCGTCCGGCTCCTTCCTCTCCGTCTTCCCGCCGCGGCCGCGCGCAGGCCGGGGAGGCTCCGGCGCGAGCTCGGTACGGGCGGATTCGCGTAGGCCCGAGTTTAAATCGGGTCGGAATTAAAGCGCCTTCCTTCGTAATTAGGAATGGATTCGAGAGGCGGCAATTAGGGAGGAAATTAACACGACTGATCAGACGGCGAGGGAAAAGAAAAGCTTGCTTTTTTTTTTTTTAAAGGGAAAATATCAGAGAATAAGAGCCTGCGAAGAGGCTGAAAACCAGGGGGCGCGGTGGGCGGGACCCTCCTGCAGCGCAGCCGCACCCGAGCGGCGCCGGCCGCCTCGCCCGCCCCCAGGGCAGGATAGGGCAGAGCAGGGCAGGGCGGCTGAGTGCTTTCAGCTGTGGCCGCTTAAGCAGTGAGTTTAAAGCAGCGGGGGGAGGCGCACGCGCCTCGTGTGGCGGCGGCGGCGGCGGCGCGAGCCGCCTTCTGGAATGTTCCGGGCGCGGCGCAGGCGGAGCAGCAGCAGGCTCGGCGGGGCGCGGAGGTAGGTCGGACGCGCTGATTTTTTTTCTTTGGGGCTAAACATTTTTTTTTTTTCTTCTTTTCCTTGAGGGGGCCGAGCGTTCCCATTTCGGGGCTTGTGTGTGGAGCCTGGTGGGCGGCTGCGGGCGGTTGGCGCTGCGCCCCCCCCGGCTGAGGGCCGGGCTCTGCCCCTCTGCTCAGCCCGCCCTGACCCATGCTAAATCCCCTAAACGGCGCATTTTGCTCGCCACGAGCAGCTGGGCAGCGCGATGGCTGTCTCGGCGCCTTCAGGCCTCGCAGCCCGCCGTTGCGGAGGCGCCCGTGGTGCAGGGGTGAGGCGAGGCCCAAATCCCCGGCGAGGCCGTCGGCCCCAGTGGGAGACGCTTCTCTTCTCTGTAGCTCTTGAACAGCGTCCAGGGATGCCTCAGTCGAGCAGATCGCAGGGTTGTTAGTATGCAGGCGCCATGGTGCCCTCTCCAAACACGCACCCCCAGCGTTAATAAGGAAACTAAACAGCAAAAGCCTCCATGCTGAGCTGCTGCAACTCTTAATAGCCGAAACCGACGTGTGCCATCAAAACAATCTGCTGACTAGGGCTCATATCCTCCTTTCAGTCTAATTGATGAATTGGTGGTGCTGTTATTTACTCCACACCTAATATTCCAGTGGCATTCATTCACAGTATTTAATTTATAAGTACTGTATCTTTTTAATTGCAGTGTGAGACTTTTCTTAGTCTACAGGGCAAATTAGTGGTTCAAACGCTGCCTTGTGGTGGGATGTTGGGTGGCTACAGTTCACAAAGGGTTAAAGTCTTTGTGAGAAAGAGCAGTAGAACTGTTAGGTGCCCTAAGAAAGGGGCTGGGAGGGAAAGCACAAAGACAGGCCTTTAAAAACTCCACTGGGTCGTTGCAGTTTTATTGAGGACATCTGGACTGAGCCCTGGACCAAGGAGCACAATCACTTGTTATTAGGATTAGAAGTTTGCATATTGGCATGGGCTCTAAATCAGTGGTGAGCAAACACAACACACACAGCAAACCTGCTCTAAGCTGCATCTCTGCAAAGATTTCCCTGGCAGCCCAAGGGCTACAGGACAGAAGAGGCCATGCAGATGTAACTTGCTGACAAACTTTAACTTCAGGTTAGGATTGGATTTGAATCAGGTCTGATACTGACTGTGTCGTCTTGATTGTCCATATTGGAGATGCTGTTTGAATTCTGGTTTGGATTGGAGAACTGGAAGAGAGAGCATTTACCGTTTAAAGGGGAAATAAAACTAGCAGTGCACTGCTTGGCTTACTTTACTGATGGAGATTGGGGGGAAAGGTGTGAGCATCTGAAAAAATCCCTGATGGGTACTTAATTTTGCATATAAACATGAAAATAAGATGGTCCTTGAAGCTATATGTAAATTCTCATTTCAGGTTGTACCATAGGTAATGCTGGTCACTTACGGTTTTAGCTACAAGGTATATTCAGCAGATGTTGTTCTTCAGTACACTTTATAATTTTTACTGTTCTGTTTTCAGACAGTGTGTCTTTGCTTTTGTTCCAGGAATGCCTATGGTACACTGGATGCAATGTCTTGAGTCATTTGCTGACTACTCAACTCTTCTGAAAGTGGACTCAGGAGGAACTTGGCTTCCTTATTTTAGGTGCCTCTGCAATGTATGGCTCTCACTGAATTGGGAGCCCACTAAGTTTGGGGCTGTCTGACCAGTTGGGACTGCTTATAGCTGGTACCCAAATTTTGCCATTTATGTGTTCTGTCTCAGGCTGGTTAGATCAGTGAGGAAAACCAAATGTAGGTGAGTGATTAGGTACAGGGCTCTTATCCTGAAGTGGTCCCAATTACAAAGCTGACTGGGATATAAGCAATTGCTGTGGCTTGCAGAGTGCTCCCTTCCAGGAGCAGTTTGTCCTTGCCTGGCCCTTCATCTTTGGGATAGGAAAACTAAATTCTGCTTGCACTACTGAGCCAGCTCTGTACTATTATTTTTACATGTGTCAGGACTTTTCTTGGTACGGAAACAGATTTGTGCAGCTATTGCAGAACAAGGTACTCTAGAATGTGTCTTTGAAAACAGGTCTGTGTGGACTTTCCCTAGGAATAGCAGGAGATGATTTAGTTAATTTTCTTGTGTAGGTGAGCTCTAAAATGCACAATGCCAGATGGTCACCTCCATTTGATGGCTGAGAAGTGCCATTTGTAATTCAGACTGTGGTATATTTGACAGCTTGCGCACATTGTGAAACACCTCACTTCCTAAATATCCAGGTGATCTGGCTGAGCTGAGCAAAACAGGCTGGCTTCCTTTACAGTGGCTATTCCTTTTGTTAGATAAAGGTTATCCTTGTGACGGAGATGTCTTGTAGCTCCACAGACTTGTCACTGCATCTGTAGGAAACAGAAGTGCTAAATACAGAAAACAACCTGTCTTTTCTTGTTTCTAGTACTTGCTGGTCTTGGGAAAATCCATCCCAGGAGCCTTTGCTAATTAAGAAATCCTCCAAACAATCCGGAAAATTACTTTAATGGAATAGCTATAGGTAATGTAACAAGACAGATTCAACCCAGAAAATATGAACTAAATCCAGACATGGGAGTTAACTGAGAGTATATGAGGTAACTTAATTTTTACCTCACTTTGTGCTTTGGAATGTACCTAGGGGCACTCATTCTTTTTCTCCATATGCAGAGAGCATCTTTGAGTCTGAATAACATTTACTTTAGATTGAGTGAAACAAGAATAAAGTTAGCAACAGGAGTAAAGTCTTTATTAGAGAGCAGGTGTGTTGATCTCCTCTGTAACATGCCACATTAATTTGGCCTTCAGCAATTGCAGCTGCCCCTGCTGAAGTGAAGAACCTCAAATACAAATGTGTGGCAGCAAGCTCTGTGGAGTTATTTTCCATTGGTATTTCTTAGTATGCTTTGACTTGGACGTAGCCTTTGTTTTAAGGGGTTCCCAAACAGCTGTACACAGGCTATTTCAAAGCAATACTTGGAAAACTCCCCTCTTTTCCCTGAGGGGGTAGGAGAGAGACTGTTTGGGCAGCAAACATAGTCTACACAGCTGAATATCTCCTTATGTATCTGCTATTGCCAGCACTGCTCTGATGCATCGTGATTTTTGTTCTGCATTTCATTCCAACTGTGATGAGTAACTAGAACAGTTATATGCAGTGAGAATGAGCTATTTAAGAAGCACAAAGTTAAGGGTAGGGGATGATACTCCTGCTTTAACAGAGGAAAAGTAGTGTCAGAAGGGTAACAAAGTTTACAGGCTCCTGAGCAAAGGTGATATGAACAGTGAAAAGTTCAGTAACAGAAGACTTGCTAAAAGTTGCCCTTGACTGCTCACAGGCATAATTTTAATTTAAATGTAATAAAAACCTAAAAGGGAAAATTAAGCTGCAGAAAGCAGTTAAAAAGCCTCTCTGAAGACATCTGCAAAATGGCTTTACTCTAAGCAAATAAGAAAACTGTGGGTTTGGATTTTTATTGTCAAACAATAATAGTGCCTCCTATTTATACAATGCTTTTTACAACCAAATCCTTTTCATAGATTACTTCCAAAACAACACAAAGGTTGATTTATTTTTAAACCCTGTTCTCGAAACCCTCTTCTTCCCGGTGGCATAGTCTCTTCATCCTGATGGTAAGCTGCTGAGAGCTCTGTGGGGTTATGGAGTAGATGAGGGGCTTGTCTGGCTGGGTCAGTGAAATAGGAACTTGATTTCTAGCACATCACCCTGTTTCCTTCAGTGCTTCCATTTGTGCTGAGCCTGGTGGCAGCCCTCTGACATGAAACCTTGATGCCATGGGGCCCAGTGCAACACAACTTTTTAATGGTAATGGAGGCTGGTTCTGCTTAGGACATCCTTTATTTCAGTTGGTGTTTCCTTTTCTAGGCAGTTCCCTTTCAAGCTGTTCAGTAGTTTTCTCCTAACAAACAGCATGTTCAGATGCTGACAGATGTTCACTCTGCATTTGCCACTCAGCTTCTCTTGAAGTCGCTTTCTAAAGTGACCTGGAAGGTCTGTGGATTCAACTTCACCTGACTTCCCTAGCAGGCCTCAAAATGAAATGATCTGCCTGCTTCTCTTGCAATGGGAGATGAAAATAGAGGGGACTTTCCCATATGTATGCTCTGTAAAAGTCCTACTGCCTTCCATAAGATAAAGAATACTTCTGCTATGACACAGGTCACATAGACACCAATCCTGTTATCTGGGGAATCTGACAATCCCTCGAAAGGTTAGTCAGCATTATCCATGGTTCGTTGGCAGGGGGGCAAACTGAGACATGCGAGTGCTCTCAGCTATGCATGGGTAAATCCCCTTGATTTCAGCTGGAACTGTGAGGCTGTAGCCACAGCCCTGTGGAATACAAAGGATTATATGTAGCTGCAAAATGGCTACTTCTCTAATGATTGGGATTTTTCTGTCATCTGTGACAGGAGGTCGGAGCGCTTTGTGGAATAAGGATGCTGATTTGTCCTATCAGTTTGGACTACCTTGGCTTTCTGCTCAGGTTTATAAGTATGAATAGGTAAGAAGGCTCTCAGTGTTGGGAGGAGAAAGACAAGTGTAAGGTAGGTAGGAGTCAAAGTAGGAAACTTGGATGTAGTTGCCATAGTGGCATTAGAGAACCGGATCTTGGCTGGGCTATCGCTGTGCTGGGTGTTATATGTGTATGGTAAGAGTCAGGCCTCACCCCTGGGGGCTTATGTTCAAATGAAGTCAGAGGACTAGCCTGGACCAGAGTTGCACAGGAGGCTAGCTTTGTGGTATCCATGTATTCTGGCCCAGAATGCCGAGACAAACCACACTCCATATATGCGATGGCCTTGCAGACAAATCCAGAAAAGGACAAGCTGAAGCTTGCCAGCATGGTGAGAAAGGGAGCAGTCATGACATGTCAGATGATCCAAATGGAAAGTTAGTCCAGAGCAATTTATTTTAGACTTGAGAGGCTATAGCAGGTACATTACCAATTGTTTTTAAGTACCAATTTTAATCTCTTGGGTATCTACTGTATGTCTTGGCTTCTCCATGGGGGCAGCTGACTGGGTGACCAGTAATTATACATGCCTAGTGTCTAGAAACCAAGTCAGTGGCAGAACTCAAAGTAGAAGCCCAGAGTCCTGACTTAAAACTTTGTGCCTGAAAGGCAGGAATTAAATCTTTCCCTGAATGAAGAACTTGAAATCTACAGCCAATTAATAACTGCTATAAAATAGTACTTTATTTTAGAAATGCTGACAGAGGATTTAATGCACCTTATGGAGGGCAGGGGTTACATCTTAATTAAGCTTTGGTAGATCTGTAATCCTTGAACAAAGGGCTCCATGTAAATGCAATATGAAACTGCTACTATTAATGCAAACTGTTCTAGTTTCATGCAGACTAGGGACATGAGGTGCTTTTAAAGAGAATCACTGCAGTAACACCTGTTTAAAAAGGAGAGATTGGGAACCTGGCTCATGATGTGGCCACAGTCAAGGCAGTAAGTGGCAAGGCCTCTGCCAGCTGGGGTGCATGAGAGACTTGGACTTCTGAGCCCATTCCCCTGCTGCTTGCAAATGATCAGAGGATACTACAGTAGTCAGTGTGTGTCTATTGTTAAGCAATTACATTAACTGCAGGGACCAGAGCCCCTCAGTTAAGTGTCAGTCAGCTGATACACATCAGTTATRCTCTGTGTTCCTAGAATACTACAAGATGTCTCTGAAGTATTAGCTTAATCTGTGAGAATGGTTTTACTGCACCACTGTAACAGGCTAGCAGCATGCATACAGTTAAACTTGGGCTGACTGAGCAGCTTCTCATCACCCCCAGTTGTCCACATGCAGCTCTGTCATCTGCCTCCAGATGATGACAGTGTGTGAGTTACAGGAGCCCTTGGGTGGCTGTAAGTGCCCTAAAGGGCTGGACAGGACCTTGCAGTGCTTCAGAACCAAGAGGGTGTCATGGAGACTTAAAGCTGCATAACCTTGTGTTGAGTACATGTGAAGGACCTGAGCTGCTACAGACCTGGCTGGAGAGCTGCCTTTCTTACCAGGGCTGCACATGTCTGCACAGGCACAATCACACTGCAAGGACAGATCCTTCTGTGCTGCTGTAAACAATGCAGGGCCTTGGGACCTTTCTAGCAAGGAGCTTTTTTTTGCAATGCAATCGATGCTACCATCTATAAGGGCTGCTTTCTGTCCTCAGTTCACAGGGGGATGGGGGGAGTGTTAAGCCATGCCACTTCACCCCAGCATGGTCACCTATTTGTCCCAGCCAAGGCTTCCTGCCTTCCTCCCTCCCCAGCTGCCTGGCCTTGAAGGAAGCTGACTGAGGGTCCTGCATGTGACTCAGAGCACATCTTCCCCACTGAGCTGGAGCATAGAGATCACATGAACCTGCAGCTTTCTGTCCCTGTCTATTTCTGCAAGTGACACTTGGCAGCTGGTGGCTATTTCAGAGGCTAGAGAGACAAAGAGGGGGGGCTGGCACTCTCCTTCCTGAGGTCTCTCCTCTGTGCAGTTAGTGCCATGAGCACAGGGTGCCTCTTAAAGCTACTTAGAGAACAGAGCGGGAAGTGACGGTACTTCCCAGAGCTCCTCACCTGGGCTAGGCAGGAGCATATGGGTCTTGCATGCATGGGTTACCTCTGTCTGCTGTTGGTGTAATTGCTCATCTGGCTAAAAACCATTCCAGTTCAGCTGTTGAAAAGGAGCTGCTGGTGACACTTAGGTTTCAGTCCTCCCCCTTCCCACCTCCTTGCTGTCCTAATTAAGTTTAATATTAAAGTAAAACATTGAGGATGTTGCAGAGCTCTAATCTGACACACACAACCCCATTTCTAATCTGTTAGGTCAATTGGAAGGCAAAATGAAGCTGAAAGGCTGGAATTCTTGAGGAATCAGCATTCTGAGGATGGGACTAGTCTTTCTGTTGGAGCGTGCGTGCGCTCTGCTGAGCGGGTTTGGCAGTGTTGTTGTCTGAACCTGGCATGTTAAATAGCATCACAGGTAGCGGTGCCAAGCATGGCAGTTGTACTTGTTTGCACTCTGGGAGTTTGTAGTGGAATCCAAGAGCTGGAATTCCCTCTTCTCCTTCCAGCACAAGACTTTTTTAACATGTATTTGAATTTGACTTATGTTTTTTGAGGCCCTTGACTCTTTTGCAACTGTCAGGATTAGAGCCTTTCTTGCATTGTATTTAATGATGGCAGTAATTGCTTGATACTGAGAACTGCAGTTTCCAATAAAACAGAAGTAGCACAGACAGCTGGGGAGATGGAAGGTCTCTTGCACACATTCTACATAGTCACCATGTTGCAACCTGCCCCAAAAGCCCTTTCAAATAGCACTGAAGCTCATCAGGAATAGGAAAGGATTACAGAACTGATGTGAGATCAGAATTGCTCCATTGTTGTTAGTGATAGGAATAAGATACTTTCTTCAAGGTAGAGATGCAACATGCTTTACAGAGCATATTAGGTGACTGTTCAGGAAAGCATTTTACTGTATGCAACTGTTTTCAATAGTCTCTCTCATGCTGTAGAGATGAGACTGATTTTATGCAAATTGTACGTATTGTCACCTGCCCTGAAAATACAGGGAGGAAGATTGGAGTGTCAGAGAACTAGGACCCTGCAATTACTCCCATGTAGTCTTTAACAAATGGCATATTCTGGCAGTTTTGTGTTTAGCTGTAGAATGGAGGTGATGGGATTTTTTCTATCTTGTGGAGGGGTTGAAGACTTCAGGCATTAAACATCTGAGTGTCGCAATGTGATTCATTCAAATCAGTGTTTGGAAGACTTAGATACACAAATGAGGGTTTATCCTTTGTCTTATACATATAACATTCAACTCTTGTGTAAAACTACTGAGTATTGTTTTTAAAGATGACAATAGTATCAATGACCAGTACTACTAGGTTTGAATTATGCCAGTCTGTGTAATTTGTATATTAGGCTGAAAATAGCTAAAGGGGAAAATTATGGCTCCATTTTAAGGGAGCATGCAACATTCTTGCAGTCAGAATAGGTACAAGGACACAAGAACTGTGAATAAATCATTATTAGTAATTTTAAAAAGTAAGGAAGGCCTTCCTGTACAGGCGGTGCTGGTCTGAGGGCTGTTTTGACAGACTTCCAAGTTTGGAGTAAAAGTTCAGTTGCAGGTGTGTCTAGGTTCAGTAGATCTTTAAACAGACTGGGGATTAGAAAGTTTAATTTACACTCATTCAGGAGAGGCTAAAAGATTTGAGCTAGGTTAGGTTATGAATTTTGAAAGACTTGTCTTTCTGTATCAGCTAAATGTGACATCAAGTTAAGGAAAAGGGGAGGGGGTAATAGTGGAGCCCTTTAGAATCTGAAATAGATAAAATAGGTTTTTAATGATGTAATTAGGTAACCTTATGTTACAGTGAGCATATGGAACTGAGCTACAGCTTTCACAGAGCACTGCAGAAGCAGGTTCAAATCTAAAATACTATGATTTATGTATTATTACCTTTTTGTAAAGACATGACTGAAACTTTCCAGGAAAGTATTTTTCCTGTTGAAAGCCTTAACCAACAATTCCTGTTTGAAGAAAATAACTTCTGAGGTGAACGTTTGCTTCACTAGCCCTGCTTTCTCCGCTGTGTATGACTTGGCCATGAAATGCATACTGCCTCTAAATTTCAGGGAAGGAAAGTTTCTTTTCATTAACTTTTTTTAAGAAGGCCAGAATGTGGGTAGTGGTTGTGCATTTGCTTGATGAATCTTTCCCAGCATATGCTCAATGCTTGGATGAATGAGTTATTTAAGTGTATTTGAAGGTTATGACAGACACCTGTAAACTGACGGATATTGATAAAAATGTCATTTGGAACCAGATATCTGCTTTTCTTGCAATCCAATTACTACTGATGGCGATCAGCCCAGAACTAGCAGCAAAGTGCATTAATCCAAACTGTGGTGGGTGGGCTGTCTTTAGAGGGAATATGATCAGGGCCTTATTTACCTCTTGCTTTGATGTGACTCCAGGAGTTAATGAAGTTATTTGTAATTTACACCAGAGCAAAAGAGCAAGGACTCTGGCCACATCTGTAGATTTATTGTAGGCTTCTTAAAGCAAAAAGCAGCTAAACAGTACTAAGGCCAGTAGCTGAAGGCTGTAGTCCTGTGAGCTTCTATAATTGCCTTCCAAAAGACTTCTAAAACAGTTCAGATGAAAGATTCCTTTCCCCCTCCCCCCCTCCCTGTAAGTCATTCTGAGAAAGGTACTGGGCATGGCAAAATGGGAAGTTGCTCATTTTTCTGTATGTGGTCTTGAGAGGATCATGCATGCTCTGGGTGAAATGTGTATTTAAAAAAAATAATACATATATTTATATAATATATATTTAAATATATAGGATATATATATAGGCTAGATAATGCTGGATAGGTAACTTGAATAACTGCAGTTCCCCAGTAGTTCCCTTCAAAAGGGATCTGATTTTACTACAGAGGGATCCTTTTGGGAATTCAAGGCCCCAAACACATTCAACAACAAAGGCTAAATTGCTAATCTGTCTTCAGAACTTTGGCCCCTGCACCTGGCTGATACAAGGCTGGTATTCAAAGCATGCTCAATAGGCATAGCTTTCTTACTCTAAAGTCTACTCTGGGGTTTCAGATCTCACCAAGTTTTTATTTCACTTGGCTCATAAAATTTCTTACTGCTGCAGTACGTATTTAAAAGTGATTAACAGCTCAATATTACACTAGTTTCTGCTGAGGGGCCAATATTATCTATTTGCTGTTCATTGATAACTTGAAGATAGCTTCTCTTGATCTGTCTTAAAGACACTTTAGCTTATTCTGGTGTTTAAGTATGTTGGGTGTCTTTGTACAGAAAGCTGATCCATGCATGCTAAAGCTATAGCTCAATCAGATGAGCCATTCACACTTCCAGCACAAAATCAGGATCACAGATATTAGACTGTTGATGCAGGGAGGGGAGGTGCTTATAGGTCAGTGTCTTTTATTGCATACACCTAAAAATAATTTTAAGACCATGTTCCTGAGCACAGGATGCTGCTTTCTTTGGGAATCTGTAGCCATTAATAAAAGACGCTTTGCCTGTTAGTTTTCTAAGAGCTCCTCAAAGCTTGTAAATAGGATTTTGTTTTCTGCTGTGTTGTAAACTGCTTGTGATGCCTGTAGTGTTTGGACATACCGTGACTGGTAAAAATTTCTTCATAGGAAACGTATGCTGAAAGGTCTATCAAATTGCCTTTTATTTTCTCAAAGATGAAGAGGAAGCCCTCATTCTGGCTGATTATTCCCCAGTTTAGAGAACAGTTAATACAAAGGGAAGTGGTACTGCTGTACAATTCTCCAAATAGGTTGCTAAGTTCAGAGCTGTTCCCAATGAGGTGGTTTTGTGGTGGTAGGCTTGGCTTTCAGAGAAGTGAAACTGAAGACAAGGTTAACCTAAGTTGTTTCACCTGGTTTGCTCTTATTGCCTGTTTTATAAGCTTGTGTTCCATGCAGGTGCTTGGCTTATATCTTCATGCTGTCAATAAACCCAACATGCTTGAAGCAGACGGGATTAATGCAGATTTTAAGGGCTATATTTAGAAGTAATTTAGCTATCATCAGTCAGAAGGGTGGGGAGAGGTGTGATGGTTATTCATACTGATTGAATATTCAATTGATAGAGATACTTATTAACCCTAAGCGGATCTTTCCATCATGCTTTCAGGTCTCCAACAACAACAACAAAAAAATCATCCCTTGAACTTCACAGATAAAGGGAAGCTCAATTCTATTGGAGAGAGAACAGGGAGGGAAGTAGCAAGTTGGCAAAGGAGACTGACCACTAAAGATGTCTTGATAGCACTGGAACAAGTGCTACCAGCATGACCAGCAGTAAGGCAGGAGAGAGGTRGACAGCTGTGAGACAATTTTTTCTTTGACACAAGTGTTCTTTGTGTTTAGGATTTTGTATGTGTTTAAGTTTGCTTCCAAAGCAAGGAATAAATGCACTTGCTCAAAGTTAGCTTTCTGCTCTCTCTGCTGATGGGGGGTGGGGTGGTGAATAGTCCTTCAGTATCTGTCTTATTAGCAAGCAAGATTGAAATGTTCCTGCTTTTAGTGGTGGCAGTTAGACTAAGGACCCATGGGGCAGGAGGAACCTAGTGAAGACCCATGCCTTCCATGTGGTTTCATCTCTTTCTGAAGACTGTGCCCTGTATTCCCTGCTTGCGTTTCCTGAGCAGAGATTTCATTTCAGATAGTGCAGCCAGTGCTTCACACTCTTAGGAGCATTTATAAAATGGAATTACCAGAAATAATCATGGTAATTAACATATAGAATTATAAGGAGGAAGATTAATTACAAAGCTGTAATTCATCTGCGGAATATAAACCATGAAGAAAGCTTGAACAAGTTAGCAGTGACAAGGTGCACTTAGGCTGAATTACTTGTGTTCACAATTCTCCTATCATGTGGACTGAGCTTCCTGGTGGGGGCAAAGAAAGGAAACTGAGGCACTGAGAGGGAAAGTGCCTCATCTTTATCACCCGAAAATCACTGACTGAGGTGAGAATAGGACCTGAAAGACCTGACTGCTCCTTGCTGTAAACAGGGGAGAAATCTTTTTTCATTATGTTGAGTGTCTTCTGTATGAAAAATACTGAAAGTAGTACAAGAAACCTGTGGCATTGCAGAGAACCGAAATGGTTTCCTGGATTCCTGTCTAGTACACTGCTGATTAGGCACGCCTCCATCATAGCCTTTAGCAGTGTATCACTACACACCAGCTCAGAAGCTGACTAGTTTAATGTAGCAGTCTATTGAACAGCTCTAGGTTATTTTATGAGCTCAGGAGGGCCCGGGAGGTGATGCTAGACTGCAGCACACTTTGTTCCAGGGCAGGGGCTTCTGGTTTATTACAGTGATTGCAGGGGAGGGCTGATTCCTACAACTAACTGCATTTTTTTTCTGAAGATGTAAGCAGTTAATAATGACAGTTAATTATTAACACTGGAAACAAGGTCAAACCTAAGAACATTACCCAGTAAAAGTCACTTTCCCGAAAGTCATGTCAAAATCATTGTCTTGGAGTAGCTTTAAAAAAATAAAATGGAAGCAACTGATGATGAGCTGTTTGAATTATGTAAATGCTCAGGTATGCATGGGGTTTGACCTTTTTGCAGATGTAATTTAGCATTCAAGACACTGTCATCTTGCTGCCAAAGTCAAATTAGATGCTTGCTACTGCAATTGATAGCTGATATCCGATCTCCTTCAAGAACAGGCAGTACAGAAAGACAGGCAATGCTATTTGCTACAGGAATAGGAAGCTGCATTTTAAATACAAAGTGCTTGAGTTTTGGATCTAATTCAGATTAGCAATATACTTTTATGAAAACATGCACCTCATTCTTTAGGTCATAATATTCCCTTTTATGCATCTGCAGTCCTGCAAGACAGGTGGCTCTGGGCACAGTAACTATCCAGGATCATCTCACCCTGGACTTGCTTGGTGCCAGCACAGTGGCTCTGGGCCATCCCTGCTCCTAGCCCCAGGAACAGGGGACAGACTGATAGCGTGGCTGTGTTGCTCAGAACTATTGTTTCCATTTAGCAGTTGGTGATGGAAGGAGTCAACCCAAGTGAGGGTGCTTTCTGATTGATGCCAGAGGCTGTACAACTCCCAACGCAGGTGCAAAAATGGCTTCTGTGCCTGAAGTGCAGGGGAGCAATATGGATGATGTGTGGTGAGCTTTGTGCAGGCAGCCCAATCCAAAGCCTATGGAAACTGCTGACTTCCACAGCATATGGATTCTGTACCCATGGTAAATCTATCTCCCTTGGCCAATCTGGTCCTATCCATACTAGCAAAAAAAAAAAAAAAAAAAATCTTCTGCAGAGATTACAGTCTGGCTCTTTGCCAGAGGTTCCTCCTGTTCCCAGTGTGCCAGGTGACTGAGCCAATTGCCTTCCCACTAGGTTTGATCCAAATAGCCTCATCAGCCTCCCTTCACACTGAATCAGTGCTTGCTACAGTAAATAGAAATGACTTGCTGAAGAAACACCTGCTCTTTCTGGCCCTGACTTGACCACAGCCTTGGAAAAAGTCTTCATCTCTCCTCTGGAGTTGGAGACAAATAGTTTACTCCAACTTTTCCTAATTGGCCTGGTCCACAGCCCTGCTAAGGCATTTTCTTCTGCTTTGCTAGTATCAAAAAGGCTTTCCTAAAGCTATGTTTGCACAATAATGCCAGAGGCTAGAACAGCTGTCCCAAGACTTCTGATCTTTTCCTAGCTGCTGTACAGCAGCTGAGACTAGGTTCAAGATGTGCATTTGTTCTTCACACCAGTAAAGCTCTGCTGCTTGCCCAGGGAATGGTCAATAGAAGCTGTCTACTGGCCTGGCTTAGATGCTTGGAAGCACACTTACTACTGTGTGTCCATGCAAGGGATAACCAGATTTCTCCAACAGACCATTTCTTGTGGTTTCCTTTGAGGCTGTACAAATTCATAAATGACTATAAAAAAACAAAAATGAAAAATTGGACTATGCATTGCTCTGACTAGGCTCTGAAGAGCATTGTGGGCTGCTGTTAGCATTTTCCTCAGCATTAGTCCAGTAATTTCCCTGAAGGTGCTCTGTATTTCCACGGGAACAAATGAGCGCTGAAGCTGGCTCAATTCTTGTCTGTTAATTGCTCCTCTGTTGCCAAGAGTTAACTTCTAATCTGGTGCAAATTGGTACTGTTAAAGCGCTTTCTACCTTGTGAAGTCATATACCTTCAATGCAGCTCTTTCGCCTTAAACCATCAGAGAATTTGGCCTATGTTTTATTACACTTGGTTTCTTTGCCTCTCTGAAGGGGTGTTTTTGTTTTTTGAGTGTCTTTTTTTGATTCTGTCCTAGCTTCTAAATCAGGCTTTCATGTACTTTGAATCTGCCTAAGAGCACTTGAACTGGATCCAGCTGTGTTTCCTTCACTGCTTAATGGTTCAATTCAAGTGTAGGTTTTGTATTTCATGCTTCATTATTTTCCCCCCCCCCATTGTGTGGTCATTTGTAAACTGAAGGTGAATTGCACAATGCATTCCTCACCGGCATGCAGAGAGGACAAATACTGAGAGTAACGTGGGAACATTCTTCTCTTGTTTAGAACTGTTCATATTGTTTGGCTCCTACAAATGAAGATCTGCCACCTCTTGCAGTTGAGCTCACCTCACAGCATTCAGGGGTTGAGCAGTTTGGGGATCTGTTTTCCTTGTGTCCCTGTCCTTTGTGGCCTAGGAGTCGCTGAGTGGTGGCTTTAGTGGAGGGGTGCTCCCAGACAGGCATTTGCCTGGTAAATGACTGCCCATCTCTGCTGCTGTGATCAGGGGAGGGGAAGAGCCAGGACCGCAGGAGCTGCACTTAAGTTTGAGATGATTGTCATAACTAACTTCATCCCTGAAATTGGAGCTGGAAGTGATCCATGTATGGCTTGAATGCACAAAGCTTAAAACTGCTGCTGTTTGAGCTTCAGTGTAGGAAGGAGCACCACAAGACAGTAAGTGTCCTTACCTGAAGACTCTACTTCCTGTTCCTTGCTGTTGGGGATTCACTTCTGTTGCAGTTTTTAAATCAAGCAAACATTTTTTTTGTTTGTTTTTTGCCATAGCTGCTGAGGTGCCATGTATCTCTAGCTGACTTGAAGTATGTAAAGTCATCATCAATATTTAATTATTAAGAAAGGGAATTTCACATTAAGGAAGTGTTTCAAATCAACCAAGGCTTTAAAGTGTAAATTGTTTTCACCTTTCAGACATTCTAGAGAGTGTTTTCCATTTGTCATGGATTTAAAAAGAATCATGTTCAAACCTCTACCCTTCTGGAGGCTTAGCAAAATAACTTGAAAAATAAACACCGAGTTGAATATTTCACAACTTTTTGAGAAGTTAAATTGAAATGGTGCCTCCACATTTAAAAGTAAAAAGTCCCTCTTCATAGAGGGAAGGAAAGTTATTTCTGTATTTGTAAGTTGTTAATAATGTTACTGAAATGCTCAAGAGAATAGATGGTCCTTGGGTGCATACGATTAAGGATAGAAATACGCTTTAAAAGGAAGATGATTGCGTCCATAACTCCATGTGTGAGTTAGTTCCTCCTTTGGTGAGGTGAAAGACTGCCTACAGTCTTGCAGTGCTACCAAGTCTCGGATCGTAAGGTGAGAATAATGACAGACAATGTTTAAGGGATCCCAGTTCCAGGGGCACTTTTTCCAAAAAGGCCGATAAGTCTTCAGCTTGATAATATTGCAGGAAGATGATGATGGGAGTTGGGTGTGGATCCCATGTTAAGTATGCTGTACCTTCCAGCTGCCATTCTTCTCCAATGTACCAAGAAAGAGTCCGAGTTCCCTCTCTTTCACGAATCCAGAAATCTGTGTACACTCCTTGTAGATGTAGCTGCTGTAATAACGCATACTGTATTCTTAAAGTGTTAATTTAGCTTGACCAAAAGCTGTTAACTGTGCAGGCAAGATTTTGTGTCTTACCCTGTGGCTTAGTCTGCAAAGCAGAGGAGCAGGCAGAGTAGTTTTGCTCATTTAAAAACAAACATTTGAAAGCAGTACTACCTCCCCTTTGCTCAGGTGGTCTGTCCAATGCAGAGAAGAATGCTAGCCCGCTGGAAAAAACATGCATGCATTTGTCCTTTTTCTCTCCCTGCCAGAGTTGCCTAGCTAGGAGTGTCCTTAATTTGTGATCTATGCTGCAACATAGTAACCTCTACTCACATTTCTAGGGGTTTGAACCCTGAGTTGCAGACAAAATATTTTAAAGATACAGATTTTGCTGCCATTGGCTTGGCCAGACAGATGCCGGGGGGACGGACGGACGGACAGACCATCAAAGTTGGCTGAAGGCTGCTTTTTTTCCCTAGCCTTTGGTGACTAGCCACCCTGCTATCTGCTATACAACAGTGGATTGGTACATCAGTAAATCTACCCTTATTTATCAGCAAGCTGCAAAATAAAATCTCAGTGTGACTTTGAATTAAAGTAATTTCTCAGTGAGTCAGCTTCCCCTGCTGTAGATAGAAACAGGACAGCAAACTTCTGGCTCTGTAAAGAGTATATTCTTGAGGATATCATCAGGTCAAGGGCAGCAGCCATCAGAACAGTGTCCTCATCTTCAGGCTGCGTTGTAGCACTGATGGAAGCTAAAAGGACTGCTTTTATCTAGAAAATTATTAAAGATCAAATGGGGGAGAAAACTTTCTTGCTACTGCAGAAAGATGACAGTGCCTTCTCCCAATCCTTATGGTAAGTTTTTAAGCCTTAGGAAGTCCTGTGGTTGTCTATTTTTAGAAATGGTGTTCTCAGAGGAGGGAGTTGTGCAAATAGCAGGAGGCTTAATGGTTTGCTGTGGGCTCAGAGTCGATCTTAAAGTAGGCTTTTTGGTGCAGGCGATAAAGATCAGAACAGAGGGTATTCCTGCATCTGTGCTCTGGAACTAGCCTGTGAATGAAGTATGTTGACTTCCTGTCTGTCCATGGCTGTTGCTTGGGTAACTCTAGTTGGAGAGCAGGATGCTGGTGTAGGACCAAAGGCTTACACCAGCTTTTCACCATATGAAGCCTCTGAAAGCCATAAGGGTCTAGATACTTTTATTTGTAATAACTGAAAAGTCCTCGTTGGATACTTGTCTTCAACTGATCCTTTGGAGTTTACTTTTCCATGAAAATTCAAATAACTAGTGAAGAGCAAATTGAACATTCAAATAGGCACAGGAAGTGAATGATGGATTTGATCCCAGCTTGTGTTGTATTAGTTATCTCAGTGTCTCTCCAGCCAGGGTAGAGAACTGAAATCCTGTACTTGTGACTTGAGGTGTATTTAAAGATGAGAGTGAAGGTCACATGAGTGAAAAATTTTCACTTGTTTGCAAAATGCTTGAGAACAGAATTTGAAGGGAAGTATACCACATGATTTCCAGCAGTTTATTCACCTATTTCTAATAACTAATGGGTGAGATTCACTTCTCAGGTAAATATAACATGGTAAGGACTTAAAACTGTAACCTTCCCTCTTTCACTTGCTACCCCCAGTAGCTCTGGTTAGTGCAGCTTGTGCTGCAGATCATAGCTTTGAGCTTTGTGCCTTTACAGTATTGCTTCAGTCCCGGTAAACCTCTCCCTGTTCCTTAAGAATGGCTGTTGGAAGCCTGTTGCTCTTAGGAAATTGATGCTTCGTGTTGTAAAACTTCTATTCCAAGGGTTCCTCACTGATTCTTAGTGTGGGGAAGAACTGAGGGCATTATAAAAGAGGAGCTGTGAGCTGAGGCTGTTGTGAAGAGTTGTGGAGACAAGCCTGTGGAGAAATGAGCTTCACTGGTTTGCAGCAGCTGTTGTGCCATTGCTCTAGGTAACCAGTTGTACTGGTGAAAAGTCTTTTCAGCTGGCTTAGCTTATTTTGCTTGAGGATCAACAGAATCTAGCCAGTTAATACAATTTCTTTTACTAGTGTAAGCTGTGTGTCAGGCAGGTTTACTAAGAAGCTTCAGTAAGGCTGTCAATTACAGACCAAAGCTGGGTCAAGCCTGAAGTTCAGAGGGGTCCAAACACTGCCTGTGGCAACTGCACTGTGGGATACACTTCTGGGTTTCATACTCCACTTGTTTGTCCTCAGTTTTGCAGGATAGCCTAAATGCTCTGCAAATAATTCACCATGACCTGRATGAGCTTTAGTGGCTCTATAGACTCTGTGCCAGACCTTCTGCATGAAGCCAATGTTGCCAGTTAGCCCTGAACCTTTTGTAGGAGGACCTATGTGTAGAAAAAACAGAGTATGTCTACAGGATGCTGCACTGCCAGTGCCTGAGTTTGTGCATGTTTGTGTGTTGTGGGTTTTTGGTGGTGTGTATGTGTGGTTTATTTTTTGTTTTTTATAGAATCTTACCAGACCTTGCATTTGCATGCACTGGGTTTTGGTGAAAAAATGCTTTAAGTAATATTTTAGTCAAAAGCTAAAACTAAACTGAGTGAACTAATTAACAGTGATTCAATCTGCTGGTAACACTGATCACAAACTTATGATGCTCCTCAGTTGATGGGATGGGTGACTTCCATGGTTCTATCAGTCCTTTCTGATACATTTCTACACTTTCACTTTTTAAAAGGGTATTACAGTTTGTTCTTGCCATAATGTGTTTATTTTCTCTTCCTTCTAACAGATGTTAAGCAATTAGAGAACATGGCAGAGCAACATATTTATACAAATGAAAGGAAGTAAGGAATAAATGCTCTGAATATTATACTTCCTAATAAGATTAATTCAGTAGCATACAAATCGTGAAGCACAGCCATAGCAGCAAGTGGGCATTTATCAGTGACTTGCTGTAATGTGCAAGATATCTTATTAAGGTAGGGAAGCAATTTTACACACACCATGGAGCCCCATTTTAAGCCTGTGCAAATGAGGGCAGAACAACCCCTTTGGAAAAGAACCACTGGATAACAAATTGCACAATGTGTGTGTGTTTTTTTTAAAGGGGGGGGGCAGTGCGCTAAAGCAGTTATATTCAGTCAACCTATTAGTTTTTTTCAGAGCTCACCATTCTGTTGTCTATAATGGTGTCACACTGTCTTATGAAGGTTTTGCTCCTCTTCAGAGGTTTGTGCCCACCCAAATATGCTTTGCTGTGAAATTGATCTTGTTGCCTGCCTACATTGAGAATTGTTATTAGTCGGTCTGAACTAGTCTTTTTAAAGCAAGTCATAGGAATGAGTTCTCCCTCCCAAATTGCTATCGCATCTGTTTAGTCATCTATTCATTATTCATCTATAAGCAAGCACCAGAGGAATTAAATAGCTTGTCCAAGGCCAGTGTCAAAACTGAGGTCAAACTGCAGAGCTTCCCTGTATCACATCCTATGTGAATCCTTCTGTCCCACAGTGATCCCCCTGCAGCTGCATCTTGCAACTGAAGAAGGAACAAAAATTCTCCTTTCTCCATGCTGGTACTCATGCAGACTGGAAAGGGGAACTATTAACTTAATCTCTTACTTTTCCTAGCCTGCAGTGACACATGGCCACACCGCAGCATTGGCCTTGTATAACTTCAGCAATGTGTTTGCCTTTGTGTCAAATATTCCATCAGAGTTAGTTGGGACCAAACCCTCTGCTGATGTAACTCAAGTGACTCAAACAGGAAGAGATTAGCTGGCAGCTCAGGTCTTTAATTCTATACAATGCAAAAAACAAATGAGCTGAGTTCAAGGAGTGTGTGAAAAATGAGCAGGTGCTCAAAACCGAGTTCTATTAATCAGAGGAGGTCACAATGTTATCTGTCCCTTGACTGGAAGCCAGGCCTGATGCTCTGCTTTCCCTATAATCTTTTCTTATGCAACTTCTTTTCTACTCATAAGACTTGTCTAGTTTTCCTACACAAAAGCAATACCTGGATTTCATCACTAMCTCTGTGTTACTAGTCATGCTCTTTGTCTTCAGTTGCACTCAGAGAAGACATTGACAGTATGTCATTGGGGTTCATCTCTTCTGTTCTTGAAGAGCTGATGGGTCAGAGTGATAGCATTCAAAGCCCTATCTGTTTGTGGCAGTGACTGATAGCTGGCAGGTACAAAGTAAGGATGGCTAAGTTCCTTCCACTTTAATCAATACACAGAGGTAGGAAACATTTCTTCCTCCCTGGAAGTTCTACCTGAAATACAGAACAAACTATTGTCCAGTTCTAGATCAGGGTCTTACTGTGCCCTTTGATATACAAACATATCAACACAGTTCTTGACTGAGAGAGCTTACTATTTGGGTTTTAAGATGAGAAATGGGTATGTACAATATGAGCCCAGAGGGCACTGAAGAGCTGATAAACATAGGCTTTATTCCTATGTTAGCCTCTGAAATACCATGTGAACTTGGATGACCATATTTACATGTAGAGCTTCTACAACACTTAAGTCTTCTCATTTGAGACTATAAACTTTCAGTCAGATTTACTGACAGATGTGCTTTGCCTAGCACAGGTCTTCAGCTGTTTCAGGCGTGTGCAGGGCACTTGAGCATGTTTCTAAATAAGCATGTGCTCACTTATGTGAGCACTGTTGGCCTTCCAGGGTATAGTAATGCCTGTAGTAGTGCAATGACAGTATAGTGTCAAGCCAGGTATACTTTGCCATCTTTCCTTCTGTTCCTCAAGCATGTGGGGCAGTTGGAGACTTCTGATTTGCCAAATAAGAAACTTAACTTTGGCAGTGTAGCCTGCTCTTCCTAACAGGCCTGTGGGGTATAGCTTGCATTTATCCATTCCAGGTCCTGACAGGACCATCATCCTCCGTACAAGATCCGTGTGGTCTTATAGCCTCTCTCGATCCTGTGCTGAAGATGATGGGATGAGGTGGGGGAGAGGCAGAGCTGCTCAGCTCTGCAGCCTCCCCCTGCTGCAGTCTGTTGCAGCTTGTTAGAACTCATGGGTGTTATTGTGAACCTTAGAGTAAAACTGCATAGGAGCAATTCTGGGAAGGAAAGAGATCACTCAGCTACAGAGAAACCTCTAGAGTAGAGAGGAGTCAGAAGAACGTCTCTACAGCCTTCTTGGGTTTGTCATTTGAGTGAGTTGTGTGTTTGAGTTAATGCACTGTGCACTAACTGAAGTCCTGGAAAAGACTTTGACAATGAGATTTTCCTGGCTTAGGAAGAGAATAGTATAGCAGCCTCTACTGGAACTACAGCTTGCAGTAAAACTGCACTTCCTTCAACTGTGCTAATGGCTGAAGCTGTGAAGACATGCTGAAAACTGGACCACTTAAGTGACCAGGTTTAAAAATACTCCTTCCCCTCTCCTCCTTTTTTTTTTGAATTTGTGTCAGACTCAGTAACCGGTGGCAACAAATCTCTGTCAGATTCTGATTATTTATAAAGGTCATAAATCCACATGGTGGCACATGGCTTTTTAACCAGTGAACACAAACCAAAGTGAAATGAATTTTAGGCATCAACTTTTAAGCATTCAAACTAAAAAATGTGCTCTTCACAGGTGTTGGTAGAGAATGATGGAAAACAGTGCTGGAGGGGACTTTAAAGAAACCACCTAGTCTGTCCTTTTGCCCAAGGCAGGATTGACTCTACCTATGTCAACTCTGTATACCTCATCTGGACAGATGGTTCATGTAATGCTGATCCTGCCTTAGGGTAGGAGATGGAATAGGTGACCTTTGCAGTTTCCTTCTAGTCTTATTTTCTATGCGTATGTCTGAATGCAGAAGTTTTGAGTGCTCTGTAGATCATGCCAAAAGGAATAAGAAAGCACTGAGTGTGAAATATTCAGATGTGTGTAGACTGCTTCCTGCTGTTCATTTACGCAGCTGGATACTTCCCTCATCCCCAGAGACAATCTTCTCTCAGGGGTGAGAGAGGAGTTACATGTTCAGTAAGACATTTCATTTCTGCTGAGATCTGCTTTCACAGAAGAAGCTGTGAAAAGATTAAGGGGACATGTTTCTGAGAGGTGAATATGAAAATGAGATTAAGTTCTCATACCAACATGTTGGTTGTGTTCCTGGGTGTATCTCTCCTAACCTTGGGCCATCTCTAACCATAGCATTCTGTGTCTCAGATGGATTTACCTGTTAAATCCCATAGACAGCTTCCCCACCCTGACCCTGTGCAATTAAGACTTTGTATAGTCTGCTCCCAAAGGGCTTCTAACAGTACAATATACTTGTCCATGTCTATCATTGCAAGATTGTATTTGGAGGTTAATATATAAAGCACAGCTAAGAGACTGACAGAATTAAAGGTGTGGAAGCTGTTTTCTGATTTATCAACATAAATGAACCATCTCAATCCTGTAGGACTTACTGGCTGTGATATTTTTGAAGTGTTACAGAATTCCTTTTAATTTTTGGAAAACAGCTGTGCATTATACCTATGATAGTGAAAGAAGAGTGGGGTACAAATCAGAAATAGCTCCCATCAAGTCATTAACTTGATGTAAAACTTAAATGAGAAGAAAACTAATTTCTTCTGAGAATACACCAGTTTGGAATAACCTTCAAGTTCATTTCTCTTTACTGGGTAGAGATGTTACTGTGTTGAGTGAATATCTCTC
Source organism: Apteryx rowi (assembly GCF_003343035.1). Taxonomy (NCBI): domain Eukaryota; kingdom Metazoa; phylum Chordata; class Aves; order Apterygiformes; family Apterygidae; genus Apteryx; species Apteryx rowi. The sequence goes on from NW_020450960.1 coordinate 2,160,952, forward strand.
CCCTCCCTCCCCAAATAGCAGGAGAAGGAAAAAGAGAATCATACTGTCTTATTGCATTGATCTTTTACTGCAATGTGCACTTATAGAGGGGAGTGGCAGCTTTGGGGCAGAACATGTCAGCTCTTAAAGGGTTGCCATGTACTATTAAAGAGGGTAGAGCAGGAGGTGATGGTGAACTGAATTAAAACCATCTCCAAATATAATTTGGGCATCTTCACTTAGAGAACAGGTGTGGAATGAATTTTATCTTCTGGGTGAGTTTTCCTAATATTAGTTCCTTTATATGTATCGGACACTGCCTTTGTTCATGATTAGGAAAGGTTAAATACTTCCATTGAAGGTAGCGGGCCATGCACATTCTCGAGAGCTTTGGTTACAGTATCCTACTTGTAAGTTGAACCATAATTTCCTTAAGGAAGTGGGTTCAGAATTTCATTTTTTACTTGTTATCTTAGAGATAACACATCCTGAATCACAACACGACATTCCCCTGGTCCTACTCCTGTGAGTCTTATTCCAAGAGGAAAGAAGTTTGGTCCATCAATACCATTTAGGGATTTTCTTTGAAGAAAAATAATGTGACCCAGCTCAACCTGGAGAAGCTGGGGTTGGAGTGCTCATACTGAATACTGGGAAGGTTTTGGAGACAAGAGGAAGGAGGATGGTAGGGGAATAATTGTAAAAAATGAGATAGCATCAGATTTTGGTAGATCTTGGTCTATGCAGAGTGATGCTTCTTGAACTGTAAGTAAAAGAAGTAATCAAGGTGGCTGAGAGGAAGGCTGTACCTGCCAAAGGGTGGCTGGGGATGGTGGGTAAAGAGAGATCTCTTGTGCAAGCAGTTGTACAAAACTTTTGGCCTCAGTGACAACGTCCTAGTTTTTGAGTTGGGCTGGATCTTGGTGAAGAGCGGAGGGGTTCTGTGGCCAAGTCATCTCCTCCTTTGGACACATCTGCTAACTTGGCAGCTGTGACTCGTTGCTGGAATCCAAAGGCAGCGCAGTGTTCCACTGCTCCAGTAACACCTGCCRCACTTGGGAACCAAGGTGGGTCCAGCACACCAGACCAGTGGTAGAGTGCAGTGTAGTAGGGTATGCTGACTTAGCTATACAGTTTTCTCCCTCTAGAGGCAGACTGATGAGCCATTTGTGCACCTGCTATTCTTTCTGAGCTAAGATCTGTGCTTTGACTTGAGGATCATGATTTTAAGGTCAGAGAATGTTTCTTATCTCAATGATTTACTGCATGTGTGCCCCCACCTCCAGCTGATTTGCAGTGGTCTCTAATGTTAGCAAAAAAAAACTTTTTAGCCTAGAATAATTGAATTCTGTATCAGTGAGGATCTACTCTTTTTCCTTTTAAATTGTAATTTTATATGGTAGAGAACTTTTTAATTCTCCTCTGCAAGCTATGTATAAAATATAGCAGATAGGCAAAAATGTATTATTAAAGCTATCTATTTTTCTTGGCATTCCTGTAATTTAATAAACTGCTTGAGCTCTGTTTCTGCAGATTATGACATCACAAGGATAAAACCCGTCCTTTGATTAATAGCTGTTCAATCAATCCCTCCCTCCCCACGTACTATCTAAAATATAATGGAACCAGGCAAGCCAATTTTTGTAGAAGTTTGTTTCGGACAGTGGGACTACACGACTTTGAAAAAGTGCAGTGGTAGCAACATGAGCCATGTTAGACTTTTGGAGGAAAGGGAGGGAAATGCTGCTCCACCCATGGATGAAGGCGGTTCTTTCTCCTAAGTAACATTGCAACTGCAGGCAGCTCCTAAAGATGCCTGCACACTCCAGTTTATTCTAGCCTTGCTAGAGCTGTAAGGGTAGGATTTTCACCCTCAGAAGAGGGAGAAAATGTTCATAAACACTCATTACTATTATTCAGCAGGAGGTATTCTGCAAATATGATCAGTAGTCAATACAAGGGAATATTTGAATGGGGAAAGAAGGGTCTGTGTAAAGCCAGCAACTGCAATGGCTTCTGGTCCATTCTAGCAGTTCTAGTGAATCTGGTGATGCTTGTGCTTTTTGTGTACTAAAAAATACTCCCAATATCTTCTGCATAAAATACTTTCATTATACAAAGCTTTAGTGATGGAATATAAACAGGTTCCTTCCTTGACAATGAAGGAAGACTACCAATGACAGGAGGTGAACTGTGTTTTGAGATGATTATGTATAATAGTATGAGGCAGGCAAGAAGTTGCTACAGCCCTGGTATAAGGTTTCTATTTCCATTGTCATCCATCTGTGCAGAATTGAAATCAATAAAACTTGAACATTATTATTATTTTTTTGAGGGAAGTCAGGTAACCTCAGACTACTTACATTTTTGAGGAGGAAGAGCCTAAAGAAAGGCAGAGGTGGAACTGTTAGCATGATCAGGTAGGCCTGGATTTTCTGGCTCTCACAGGTTTGATCAGTCTTGAAATAATAAAAGGCTTTGTTACAGCAGCATTCATCTGTGTGCTTCAGTTCTCAAAATCTGCGTGAAGCTTGTTTTTCTTTTTTATTCAACTCCCCAAAGCAATAAAACTGACCTGGGAGACAAGCCTGGCTTCAGGAAACCAGCTCCTGGTAATCATTTAGGCAGGAGTTTGGCATGGTGGTGGCATAGCCATACTCATTTCCTGTAGCTTTACAAAATCTAAAAGTTCAAGTTGTGAATGGATCAAATTATATTTAACATTCATCACTTTAGTTTTGGTTGATTAGCTGAGAAGGATTTAGTATGCAGTCAAGTATAGGCTGTAACAGGGCTTCTATATCCCTTCTCTTCTGGGACTTTTTTAAAGCACTGAATGAATCTGCTGTCCAAAAATCATGTAGATGCATGGAAGGATGGGAACACTAAAAATGTCTTGTACTAAGTCATTAAATGGTGAAGAGTCAACAAGATTATAATGCAATTGACCCTTTTTAAGAAGGGTTGCTCTTCTGAGACCATATTGTGTTAAATATATGCGAGAAAGGCACAAGAGGTTCATAGCAAGGCCATGTCGTGGATGACCTTTATTCCCAACAATCTGTCTCTGTGGCACTGAATGTTATGTGTAGTACTCTTACTGCAAACTGTGTGTTATGGGGCTTCATCAGAACCTTGGACCAAAACCCTTGAGCCAGAGCCCTGCAGAGAGTTTCTGTGGCTTTGGATTAATCGGAGTGAGCTGACTGTTAGGGGTGGCAGGTTTTCTGTCAAGAGGAGAGACTTGTTTGAACAAAGGACTAGTGCTGAACCTTCTGCTTTCTGGCCTATGTTTGGTGCTGAGAGCACAAACTTTGCGAGTCGGATAACACCTTCCCCTTTCAGTTCCCAGTTTGGAAGGCTGGCATACTGGTTCACTAGGACTCAGTACTGCAGTGTTCAGGTTTGTGCATGGAATCAAGTGGACAGGAAAAGCAAATCTCCTTGTCATAGTCCTGACCATTTGATACATAGGTGCAGTGTAGAAAGTGAAGTCTCCTGATGATACTTCTGACCCTCATCTCATGGTCTGTTGTGTCCTTAGCCTCATAATCCTTTTCTGGTGCAAAGAGCAGAGCTATTACCACTGTAGTGAGGGGGAAATCAAGGCAGAAGGGGCAAAGCCTTACCCACAGTTGTGCTAGGAGCATGCAGAAGACAAGAGCCTTTAAACTATGGTTCACGGTAGTAGCCTTGCGTGCTAACAGCTGAGCTGTTCCCTATTTCCCTTTTTCTGTCCCCTTCCTTGCTCATATTGACCATTTATGAGCTCTATGGAGTGCTCTAGAAAATAACCAGCTGTTTGGTTAAGTGGATTTGGTCTATCCTTCAAGTTGACAGACTATTTTTATTACATACTATTACTTAATGAACTCTTTTGTGGCAAATGTAATTCAATACAGATACTGATTCCCAGTTTGTCATCAGTCCTTTAAAAAGGAAGAAAAATGGAAAATGACTTGATTCCTTTATCTTGTTATGTTAATTGCATTAGGAATATTGGAGAAAAACAGCCAGTGGATTTAACAGCATAAAATCCAGGGTTGTTTTCTGCTTAGAAGAAATGTGAATTTACTGGGGCAGAACAGTTGACTGTAGCCAAAGCAAATTCTGATCTGAGTTTTAGATTAGGAAAAACATGAGTAAATTTTTTTTTTCTGTAAAATTCCTTTGAAAGGGAATTCTGCAGCTGAGCAATAAAGGAGATGCAGACAAGCAAGAACCACCCGGAAGAATTTAGGATTCACTAAAGAAATAGGGACCTGGCCAGGGAGCTGCAGGTGACATCAGGTAGTAATGGGACGCACTGGAAGGGAATGGCCATAAGGATCAAGCCAGAGGAAAAGTCTTTGTGAATTCTTTGTTCCCTGTGCCTCTGCTCCTGAGAACTTTTGTTTTACTGTTTTTCTGCAGTTAGTGCCCCTAAACTGGATGAACAATTCTTCAGCTCTCATTGCCCAGATTTCAGCTTTTTATCTGTAAAATGGAGATGATTCCCCTCTGATTCCCCTCTGTTTGGCTTGGCATTACTGTAACAGTCTTTCGGATTGTAGTGTATTATCAACCTGTCACGTTACCCACAAGGCAAGGAGAGGGAAGACACTAGAGGTTCTTAATTGCTAGTCTAATTTATCCTAGTTGGGATTTTGGTCTACAGTGGTGTGTGGAGAGAAAAAAGGGCTATTAGGCACATCTTACCAAAGCATGAATTTCTCAACATAAATTGTCCTAGATCAGCTCAGCTGTCTGAGTAACCCAAAATAGATGTTGATGCAGTGTGGAAAGAGGAACAGGGAGAAGAGAAGTAAACTAGCGGTATGTTCAAAATGTCACCTGAAGGATCACTGCAAGACTGTCAACCTTACCAGAGTGTAAACAGTCCATGTGAATTTCTTTCACTTAGTTCAGGCAAGTCTACATAACTAAGTTGTTCTACTCATTAAACAGGATTAATTCTACAGGAGTAAAGGGAAGGAAGAGCTAAATTTTATCTTGTTTTGTATACTGGGGGAGAAAACTGAGTCTGGCACTTGTTGAGCATCTGGTCCCAGATCCAAAGCTTAGTGAAGGTTGCTTAGCCCTTTGTTTGGCATATGAGCCACTACTGAAATGGATCTTTTGTCTTAAAATGTGCTTTGGCTGTGTCCATAGAGGTTAAGTGCCTTTGGTCCCATTGGCTCCCCCAGGAATGAAAGGTGCTTTGCACCTTGTAACACAGTAACTATTTGCAAAATATTGGTGCTTTTGGCAAGCAGTGTAAAGAGTTAGTTTTACATCTTGACTTCTGCTGATATAACATCCTTCACAGGCAAGATGCAAATAAGCCCCCTTGACTTTAGGAGAAGACATAACTGTCTGTCTACTGGGTGTAGGGGTGGACAGTTGAAAAGTGTTGGTTCTTTGACTGAGACTCTTCACCAGTATTAAGGCTAGGAGAGACCATTGCAATCATTTCATCTGATGCCTATAGTCTAGGCTGTAGAATTCCAGCTAATGACTCTTACTTCTGACCCAGCAAGCTGTGGCTGAAATACAGCAGACGGATACAGATTGTCTAGAGAAAGCCTTTCTTGCTCTGATTCTACAGTAATGGTACAGGCTCCAGAGGAAGCAGAAACTGTTGCAGCAGGGAAAAGCTCACTGTCAAATGTTAGAACCCGAAACTCTAATAACCAAGTCAAATAGGATTCTTCATACAAGCATTATGACTTGATCTTCCTTAATACTAAAGTCAGATTAGCATCTGAATTAGTATTAGGGTTTGAAGTAATAAGACAGGAACATGTCATGTGTGGAGCTATGCCACTGAACTATTGAATGCTTTTGTGCTAATCTCACTTTGAATGCACAACCAAAGTTACATCTCTGAAATTTGTGTCCAGGATTCTTTTCTACCTGCCATTTTTATTGCAGCAGCATTCAGTTTTAAGCAGCTCAGGCACTTATCATAAATAAAACATTTTTATTATTTTTCTCCATCTTATAGAAAAGAAAAAAGCCCCATATTATTCTCTAATGCTAAAAAAATTCTTTCAGTTGAATTGTCGTGCAGCTGTTTCTTACCATGCAAGTCATGTGGGATCATTTTAGATGGAAATCTTCACTTCAGGGAAACATGGTCCTTATGACCCTAGGACTCTTAATAGATACCAGTTTTCCTGTGTGAATGCCAGAACAGGAGAACTGGGATCACTTAAAAGTTTACACAGCTCCCACTGGAAGAGTAGTAGGGGTTAGTCCTCATAGCTCCTCCAGGTGTAGAACTAAACCTAAAACAAAAATTTAAATTGAGTCTAGTCTTGGGAGATTTAATTCCAACTCCCAAATGGTATCCTTTTCTTCTGTATAATGAGGCTTTCAGAAGCATTTATCTGTCTTTTAAGACATGTAATATGGTACCTGGGAAGGTGATCTAAGGGAATTGTTATTCCTGTTTATTGCATAAGTATTAAATGAAAGATGATATGTGGAACTTGCATCTCCAGAGAAATTACTTCACCAGACCCTTAAAATATGTTGATTTTTCAACTACAGTTTTTATAGGAAGTTATCAAAGTGATTCCTTTCATTTCACTCTGACGATGTCAAAATATTTTGGTTCCTATCATGTTGAAGCATTTACTTTTTGTTATGTTGATAAGTGTTTAGACTTTACTTTATCCATAATATTAATTGGAAGTTGTGGCTGTGATTATCTGAGTGTAGTGTTTCAGCTTCATCCAAAATGAATCACTTCATTTCTCTACCAAAATTTTTTGTGTATGCCCTACAGTAAGCTTTTTTCTTTTGTTCTGATTTGAAATTTGATAAGAATGCAACTGGGAAACCCAATTGCCAATTACATCTGTGGTTCCAGCATCTGACAAACCCTCCCACAAAGTATTCAAACTAGAATTCAAATCTGTATGGACGTACCCATAGGAAGGAGAAAATGGATACTGTGGCCCATCGCCTGCCATTGCTGATGGATCCCGTGCATTGCTGGATAGTTTAGGTGGAGTTCTCTGCTGGTATGAATAACCAGGCTGAACCAGAGGCATGTAGTTCAACAAAGGAGCGTAGGGTGACCGAAAAATCTGCTGTGGACTGTAGGGAGTTACCTGGGGAGGAGGAAGAACAACAAAAAAAAGTGAGAGTTCATTGCTTATTGCTGGCTCCAAAAGTAGAAATTGGAGCTGACTGAAATATTTCAACATTTGAAATTTTTTTTGAAGAAAACTCTTTTCCAGACATTTTCATAGATTCTCTTGCAATTTCTGGTATCTCATTTTCCCCCTGCAGTTTTCTGTGCAAAGACTCCTGATGTCATTCAGATTGGGCTCAGCCAGCTTAGCATAAGAAGCTTTCTTCAGGTAAGTCTACTCTTGTGGGCTACTGCCTTGCTTTTCTCTACATCCTGCTTCCCCCAAGATGGCTGATATCTGTGAGCATTACAAGGCACTACAGAAGCTGCCAGGACTACTGTGCTTTCAAAGCAAGGGCACTTAAGAGAAAACATAAATAAGGGAAAAGCTAAAGTGTTGATCTCGTTTTTTTTCCTTTAACTGGAGAAACTGGTTATTATCTGACCAGAAGAGCTGTGTGAGATGAATTCTGGTGAGGTGATATCACAAGCCTTTCCCAGTTTCTGTTAAGTCCCTTAGCTGTCAAAGCTGATCTTATTGAAGTCTACCTATTCTATTCTTCATACATAAATTAACTGAAAAAGTAGTGCGTGTTCCATAGTGTTGATTTTGCTGTTCAACACAACACTCTCTCCCAAGTTTATACAAAACTAGAGCATATGCAGTAGATGTTTTTTAGTTAGAGGTTCAGAGCCATCTCTTGAACTACTTGGAACAGATATTACTCCAGTGTATTAACTAATTAAGTATTAACTTACACCAGCTCAGCATCTTGCCTCTAATCTGTTTTTGCAATGGCTCCAGTGTCAATCTTGGCACATGACAAACTGCTCTGACTAATCTATTGTGCTTAGCATCTCTGTTCTGCAAATTTAAGCATAGGTATAACCATTTAAATGTACCTGTCTGGAATAGCATCCAAAGGAAGGGTGCAAAGCTTGCTGATACGGGATCCTTGCTCTTTGATGATACAGGCCCTGCTAAGTATACATAAGACACGATGTTTAAAACAATCTGGGTTGGTCTATTAATTATTGCTACTTTTGTGTAAGCTCTTTAGGGGAATGTTACTTGTTCAAGGGAATCCAACTTGAGCTGAGTGTATTTCTTAGCTTTGGGCAAGTCTTAAGTCTGAGACATCAGTGTATCAGTCTGCTTTCTGTTCTGTAGCTCCATTCTGTCTGGGAAAGAGCTCGGTTCCCTGGTGACTGCTGGGGGTGGATGGACCATGCACACCTGTGCTAAGTAGGTCTGCACTGTGATAACTAATCATTGGTTTATTGGGAAAGAGGAGAATTTGGAGGTTATAAATGTCCAAGGGAGCTCAGCCTGGTACAGTGTGTGCGTTTTGGGTTATGTGTGGCTGGTGACAGGTATTGAGAACAGAATGCGCTTGTAGGATGAATTGAGTCCTGTTTAAAAAAATAATAATAAACCTATGGTTCTCTGTGGAGTTGAAAGGAATTAGGTGAGCATAGCTCTTGGAAAGCCCATGAATACATGGGATTCCTTTCATCTTCAGCATTCTACACTTTTAATCCTGGTTTCTTTTGATATGAGGTCCTGCCTCACTAGACTGAGAAAGCAATGTCCTAATCTGTAAACAGGGCAATCGCATCAAATGTATTAGTAATTAATTATTAGGTCAAAAATAGGTTTATAAATATACTTCATCAGTTTCCACTTTCATCTTGTAAGAGGTTAACATTCAGTAAGTATATCTGATGTGTCAGTAAACGTCATCCTTTTATGTTGTGAACATCTCGGAGCATTACATGTGCTGTTAATGCTCCCTTTTTGACCCAAAGCTGCTTAGTGTCAGTGATCATAGTAGGATAGCAGTCTGGTTTCTTTTAGACTCTACCCTACAAATTAGAAAGCAGGTTTCAGAAGAATGTTAGCTAGTGCTCTGGCCCTCTCAACAAGGGCTTGAGGGTGTTCCCTCTCCTCTCACAAAATGTGAATTTATTTTACATTACCTGGAACTGAGGGAAGTTTGAACGGTTTGGGAAGACAGGAGGTGGAGGGAAGCTCAGACTCAACCACATTGGCTGATTTAATGTTGTGGTTGCTGAAGTAGTAGAAAAATGTGGAGTAAAAGTATTCGCATTGTATTTATTTTTTCTATCCAATGTTGCAGTAGTTACTGTAAAACAAAACAAGGTTAAAAATGCTAATTAACATGCATTCTCTTCATTAATATGTAGAACACAATTAAAAGGACATGCTTTGCTTGTAAGCAAAATCTGTTTTAAGATACCAGTTGCTTTTGCAGGCTATAGTTCTGCAACACAGAGACCCAAACCGAACAATTAGCAGATCAAATTCACTTGTAGGGCCATTAACCCTGACGCACATGACTTGAAATAAAGTTACTTGCCTGAGCCATAAGAATGAATAAAATTATAAGAACAGAACAAGAACCTTTGCCCAAAGTTCAAAACTCTGAGATTAGGAAATAATCACCTTTTCTCTGTTGTAGTGTTTGAAGTCTCCAGACTGATAAATCTAGTCCAGAAACTTAAACACTTGATCTGGGCAAGCACCATTGTCTTTGCCTGTTCTGAGGTGCTAGATTCTAGATGGAATCTAGTTATCAGTGCTGTATGGGAACTGGGACCTTTTAAATGTCTCACAGTGGGAACCGTAAAATCATGGTGTGTTTTTAAAAATAAAAAACAAACCTGGCTTCTAGAAACTACTGACCAAAACTAAAAATCTCCTTCCAAAGTCCTGTCCAGAGGAATTCTTTGCATGAAGTCATGACTATCCTGTATTTCCCCTATTTCTACATAGGAGAAGAACATTGGGTAGATTTTTTAGGTAGAGGAGAGGAGGACACTAGCATTATCTAGTAAGAAATAAGAATTGTTGTGGAGATTAGTTCAGTAGTTTTCAGTCTTTTATGAAGGGTTTGGAAAGGGCATCACTGTAGAACAAACATTGCAGTGATGCCTCAGCAACTAGTGTCATCTGCTTTTTAATAGTTTTTGGTTTATGCCTTAATTTTCCCTGCGATTCCCAGCTGATGTTCAAGGACCATGCCCAAATCCATACCTGGGGCCTGCAATGCCTCTGTGACTACATCAGAATCAGTTTTGGAGCAAATCTTGGCAAACACCGGGAGCTGCTGCTTCTGTCCTGCAGCTTGACTTTCTGCTGCTGTTGTTGGTGAAGATGGCACAGCTGCATTATTCCTGGCAGAGCTGAACATGCTGTTCTGTATGAACTCCTTCACCGCCTTTGTTTCCCGATTGTCTGGACTTTTGGCAATGTCTGTGTGTTTTGGCAGAAATGGCACCGCTGACCTGCTTCCCTCTGTGCGGTGGATGCCTGTTGTGCTGCCATCCTCCAGCCCTTTAGAATTCTTGTGGGATTTTGGTGTACAGAGAGTCCCGGTGATGATGGATTTTGCAGAAAGCTGAGCATCACAGAGAGCTCTTAGTTTCATCTCCCTTTCTCTGTTTCCAATCATTGTTCTGTATATACTTTGAAGTCCCTCTGTTTCATCTAACAACTGGTCTCTGTAAGAAAATGGAATATGGCTGCTATTCAAGGAGGTCTGACTTAAAATAGAGCCAGTTATCTTGCTGCCTGCTAAACCTTGCATTTCTGTCTCATTAATATTTTGTGTAAGACTCAAGTATTTTTGCTCCACCAGAAGGGAAATTTCATCTCTGACATGATTCTTTTCCTAAAAGCTACATGAAAGGAGAAAAAAAAATTCTTATTTGATGCATATCCATCCAAGAGTAATTAAAACTTACATGACAGCATTATAGATATGCAAAGCATGATTATAGAATGTATGCTTAAAGGATTGTGGGTAAAATATTTTGACTGTAAATAAAATATAAACTGCATGTCAAATGATGATCCTTTGATAACAGGAGTGAATGAGTTTGAGTTGAATGGGCTTTGTACTGGGTTACACTTGCTGCATGGAAGAATTATATGGATCCCTGTGCCATGGTATTAGGGCAGCTGGTAATCGCTACTGAACTCTTATCGTTGCAACAGTTGACAAGGTGGGGATGTCTTACTGCCTTTACACAAGGGAGGATTCTAATAGACTTGTTGCAGTGGATTAGCATCTGCCTGCATATTGGTCAGTTAGATGTCATTGCCCCCATGGGGCTGACCACCAAGTAAACCAGCAATCAGTTGCTGAAATGCTGTGATTTTTTTTCAGTTCAGGTACTGATTTGTGTTGGATCAAACATCTCTGCCTTGGATATAGTGATGGCAGGAAAGGGAAAATTTTGCTGATAGAATTTTCAACTGTGTAAAGCTGATGGAATAGGAAATACGAATGGCTTATTGTCCCAGGACGGTCTCAAATTGCATGAAACATGACTCATTTGATGGTTCACATGTCTTTTAACATAGTTAAATGCAGTGATGAAGCATGATGGAGCCAACCATGTCAGTAGTGCTGAGGGGATGTGATACTCTGGTTCAGGAAGCAGTGATTCAGGTATCAAGGGTCATGGTGAATAACGAAGTGATTTTGAGCTCTTAGTGTTGCTTTGCTTGGAACTCAGACATGTTCTGTGGCTGCACTGAGCAGGCAAACATGCAGGCAGAAGTAGATAGGTGTTAAAACCTCTGTGGTACATTAGTGAGAACATTGCTAGAGTACTGTGTCTAGGTCTGGTGTTTGTTTCAAAAAGAATGCTGACAAATTGGAAAGGATTAAGAACTACAAGAAGGATTTCTTTCTCCCATGCACACTGAGTATTTCAAGATAAAAAAGATCTCTGGGAAGAGTAGGCTCTTTTAGTATAGGAAATTAGACTAGAAATACTGAACTTCTAAGTGTGTGTGTTTGGCGATGTGAATTTGCATACAGAGGTAATGGATTCTTCATCAGTCATATAAATTAGGACGCTTGTGTTAGAGGGGTTGTTTTAACTGAGCCAGGAGTTGCAGCTTTAATGCTGGGATTGCACCAAGTTCTCTGAGGGTTACACTACATAGTGTTCTCAGTAAATGTCCTGCATTTCTTCAGTGCCTTCTATCTGAAAAGATTAATCTTGTACCATCAGCATTGTTTGCCTGCGTTAAGAATTTTTTTGATTGTTGCTGAAATGCTTACATATTCGAGGAGGTGTGGGGGGATGGCAATTCAGCACTTGTTCAACAGAAGTCAAGAAATCTGATGATAAGGTTCAGAGGGAAGAAAAAGGTTGTGTTCTCCTGAAATGCAAGAATTGAGGGAACCAAATTCTGTGGTCCTGGGTAGATGTGCATATTGAACTTGAGGTATAGTTCACTAAAACTTGCACAGGGTCAGAGAGAAATCAAGGGGTAAACGCCTTGTGTGCTACACCACCCTCACATTGTGTAGCAAGAATGAGTGCGAACTTTACAACTGCCGCTGAGGCAGCCTGATTTTGCCACTGCACGCTTTAGGAGGCAAAACTCAATCTTGCTCACTCTGTACAGAAGCCTTGGGCCAGGTCTGATATCTCAATGCACAACGCGAGTTAACCCTGCTTCACAACAGGTCGTGCTGCTTTGGGGTCCCACTGTGTTCAAGCAGTCAGGCACCTGTCCCTGCTGCTGGTCATCCAGGAGACTGCGTATCCTTGTAAAATTCTTAGGTCACAGTGTGATTAAGGCTTGACTTGGGTAGAGGGTACACATCCAAAAACAGTTGAGAGGAGAAAAGAAGCAAGGTGTGCTGCTCACTTGTCCTTGATGGAGGGTGGGCAGCAGGGAGTGGGGAGGTGGAGGAATCTGGGGTTAAAGGTGTTATAAGCCCTTGTAGGCAGTTAAGTACCTGCTGGTAAATAATTATGTACTTTGCAACAGGGGTCCCTCCTGTCACCCCTGCTCTGGGTCTTCTCAGTAACTTGCTGCTATTCTGTATCTAAATACTCCAGAACAAAACCAGGAAGTTGAAACTTGTTGTTTGTTCAAAAGATTCGAGATTCATTTAAAAATGAACATACTAGCGATTTGCGTAAGTCAATATTTTAAAATAATTAAAGATTGCTAAATCGAGCAAGGTCACAATGTATAATCTTTGGCTGCCAATGTTATCACAGCTGATGAATTGGGTAACACCTTTATTGACAGTTGACATATACTGAGAGACTTTTCTTGATATCACTTTCTATTAGTCTTTCAGGATGAAAAGAGCTGCCTAGGATAGGGCATGGAAGCTTACCCTTCCAAGGTCAGAGGTAGAAACCTGACCCAGGGCTGGCTCACTTGAATAGTTTCCACTTTAAAGCAGTTCCTTGAACTCAGGGCAGTAATTTGGTCTTAACGCTTCAGTTTGGCTATTGATTGTTTGAAGGTTCAGAGGCTTTGGGGTCTCTGAACAACTGATGACCAATGTGCTCTCTGCTGTATGAGTGTATATGCAAAGAGTACTTCTATCCTGTTATCTAATTATAGGAAAAAAAAGTTGCTAAAGGAAATGGCCAGCTGATTTGCCAAAGGCTGTAGATCAGTAGGTAAAGAGTGAGTAGAAATTACTTCTTCTGAACCCCAGGATAGTGCTTTAGCTGCTGGACTTTGCTGGCTCTTTAATTCCATCTAAATGGAGGATGTTGAATTTCAGTCCCAATTGCTAGCTGGCTGTGTCCTGGCCACAGCTTCCATTGTGGGATCCTAAAGTATGTAACCTCACAGTACAATAGCAAAAAGAAAAGGATCCTGATCTGCTGTCTCCTTCCAGTTACACTAGCTTCAGCACAATTGCAGGGTGTGTGAACTAGAAGTCACGTTGTYTAGGCTGTCCTTGCTGCACTAGACTTCCTGCAAAAGATCGGGTCTGTATTCCTTTAAAGGTCACTTTTATTCTTGTAAAATGTGTTTTGAAAATGAAGTCAAGATTGTTAATAGCTCATATTTCTTCATTGGTACTTACGATGCCCTCCTTACCATGATGTCTTAGCAACTGGCAGGGCCAAAATACGTGGCTAACAGAGCATGTACTATTTGTAAAGATGCTTCAGCCATATAATTTAATGTACCACCGTAGGCTAGTGTGACTCCATTGGCTTCACTGGATGGAGCCTTCACCGATTTACCTGGTTCCATGCTTTCTGCATTCTGGAGGCTCTCTTTAAGCTTGTTTTACTTAGGATTCAGAGGAGAAAGATCAAGAGTCAGGACTCCAAGCTCTGTTTCCTAGGTTTCTCACTGATTTGCTGGTAGGTGCTTCCTCTTTTATGCCTCTGTTTCTTCATTTGTAAAATTATCCGTTTTCTCATCTGTGAACTTGTGTTTTAGAAGAAGCAATAACTGTTCTCACTTTTTTCTGTGCCAAGCAAGATGGACCAGGTTAGCATGATGTTTTATTTAGGCTTTAAGAACTGAACATGTGCCAATACTTGCTAAGTAGTGGCTGGATTTGTAAATTTTACTTTTTCTACTTCAGGAGTATATAGTAAATAATATCCTATTAATCTGAAGAGCGTACCTCCTTGCCTTATTGTCATTTGTCCTGTGGAACAAGAATTGGTGTAGAGTTTTTCTGTGCTAAATTCAGCTTTTCTTTGTAAAGATCAGCTGTTTAGAGTAGTTTCTGTATAACACTTTAATTTTTGATTTTGCTCCTTTGAATGCTGCTTTTGCTTCTTCCTGTAAATATTTTGATGTGTGTAGTTATTTTTCTTTAAATGCTGTGGAGAAGCAAATGCAGCAGCTGCTTATGATGCTTCAGAATCTGAAGTAGTTAGATTTCATTGGACATCATTTTCCAAAGAAAATTGGTTATAGTGGGGAAAAAGGGGAATATTTTGTTTCATTAGAGTAGATGTCTGAAAGCAACCCATGTACCCCCCTGCCCCAGGTTTTCATTTCATCAGATTACTAAAGCCTAGTTCAGAAAAGTATAAATGGGAAAGCAGCAGCATTTCTCTCTGGAACTGGGCAATACTTAAAGATCACTCACTCATTCTGGGAGTTGCTGCCGTCTCTCTTGGGGGCCTCTGACAGGTTTGAGTGGAAAGCAGGCTGCAGAGGTGGTGGCAGTGACGTGGGCTGGAGCTCTTCGGAGAGACCTTGAACACGTTTCCAGATCTCGTGGCAGGCTTTGTCCAAGCTATCATGGGGAGTGTTGTGGTGGATCCAAATGTGCCTGGGGAAAGGTCCTAGTGGGAATGGACCTTCTGCTTTTACTACTGGAGCTGAAAGCCCATTCCCACCAGTGAGCATCTTTCAGCCTCTTCACATTCACAAGAGGATGTTTTTGTAGGTAGCGAATGGAATGAAGAGCCTTGGTAACCATGGAACCGTTGGGCCTGGCAACTGATATGAAGGATAACAGCTGGAAGCATCTGCTGGGTTCCCAGCAGCCTCCGACAGAAGAAATAGAAATGGCAGCATAAAGTCCTTCAGCAAGGCTGAGAGTGTACTCTAGCATAAGTCGCCAAATAAAATTCAGTCTCTCCAGGTTCAGCGTTCAACTGTCCCTACTCTTTCCTTTCCCTGAGCTCTGTGTCACTGCTCAAGTGTCTGCAGGTGACTAGCCCTGTGGTGTGCACAGGGGACTGTGGCTCTGCAGAGACACCCCTTGTCTTGCTCTGTCCCCTCTTCATCTTTCCACTGATGCTAGGTGAGGAGCAGGAGTCTTGTGTGAGTTAAGCAGCACAAAGACGGAAGGGGTGTTCCTACTCCTGTGTTTACTCTCCTATTTTGTCCCAGCCCAAAGAGGAGGAAGGCTACCTGTCTCTGAGGTCCATCTAGGATTGCATTTCATCCCTGTTGCAGCAGTTTGTCTCCCTGAAACTGTGCACAGTCCAGTGCACTCAAGATCTAYCCTCCACAGCAAGTCAGGCACAAGACTGCTCTTATCAGGGAGTAAGAACAGGAGAAACTAATTTTGGCTCACATCTCTATCACTAGAAGAACTTTTTTCTTTTCTGCTTGCCTTTTTTTTGTCTTCTGTTCAGACTAAAAGCATCTTAGTTGGCTTTGACCTAGTCTGTGTGCACGCAGGCTAGCTGGGCCTGCTGTTGCTGGGCTGCTGCTATTACAGTATTTCTAGTTGTGATCTCCTGTGACTTTTCCACCTTTCCAGAAGAACAGTGGCCCTTCTGTTTTCTGTGCCTAAAGGGGGAATATTTTTAGCTACCTTCCACTGCATTGCAAAAAGAACTTGCTTTCAGTTTTGGAGTTTGCATATTTTCAGCATCAAGAGGTGGCTGGCAACAGAATTTTGCTTTTTGGATTCACTTTCTTTTCAACATCCTCTGTGGCATTTTGGTTGCTGGCTTAGATGGGCTGCTCTTAATTTTAGGGAAATGTGGTCAGACTGCCATGGCACGAATGCCTTATAGGATTCCTCATTCATCACCAGAGCAGTTGTGTTGTAAGCAGGGGTACTGTCTACGTTCACTGGAGCAGCGTGTGCAGGAGGGGGAGGGAGAAGGGCCCTGTGGGGATGTGGCTTGGTGTCAAAACTGGAGGAAAAACTTGGTTTTGATGCTCATTCTATTTAGCAAGTCTTTGACCTTATCAAGGCCTCAGTTTCTCTTTTGGTAACGTTTGGCCAAAGTGCTGCTCTTCCAGGAAGCCATTGTGAGCACTGATTTATAGCTGTGAATCAACGTGAATCCTACTTGGATCAACCAGAATTTAGGGACATTACAGTTGCTATTATTTACTGGGAGGAATCACAAAATAGTTTAGATTGCTCTGGCAGTGAGGGTGAGGTGTGATTAAACAGAATATAAAAATGTAGGCTAAATATCTTTGTGGAGAATGTGGAAGGTGCTGAAGTCTGAAGGAAGCAGCCTCATTTGAGCCCTGGGTCTGACTGCTGGTGGCAGTGCAGAGCAGAATTTCCCTGCTGCTAGTGGGTGGTTAAACTGAAGTCAAGATTCCTCTTTTAGTAGAGAGGTAATTTTGTAAGGTGAGAAGCTAAGTGAGTGGTAGAGGTTAAGAATGGGTCGTTAATCAGAACCTACAAATGCCTCCTGATGAGAAATGGGTTGCAGTCGAGGAACTTGGTAGTTGCTGTGATAGTCTCTGCTGTATTTTATTAGTCTTGTCCATTTAGCAAATAAATGCAAGTTTTTTGAGAGAGTAAGACCCTAAACCTAGCAGTTTTGGGAGGAAGACTTATTTGGGAGGAAACCCTGGATTTGAAAAAGATATGATTTATTAACCAGGAATAAAGTGGGATTGTATCTTGTCAATGACTTTATTATGCCTGTAGATTGTTCTTGATCCAGGGCTAGCTGATTTTTGGCTCAGCCTATAGTCTTCTGGTGTGCAGCAACCAAGTCACATCTTCAGCCGAATGCAATTTTGGGGTGGGGGCTGGGGATTCTTGGAGGTGAATAGCTGTATAGGGGAAGAGCAATGTATGGAGCTGTGCAGTGTGGTACCCTGTTCTCTGATCCTTTTATATTTGGATCTATGCCTTTGAACAATAAGGTCTATTTGAATAGGACACTGCAGTTTAAACAGACATAAAGCAACTCTTTCATGTAACAGCCCTGGTTGCCTTGGCTCTTGGCATTGGTTCACAATGTAGGCAGTGGAAGGATTGAAATGCAGAGGGGACACAGGGAGAGGGAGTGAGAGAGAGGATTGTTTTGGGGGTGGAGGGACAGATTTGCAAGCCCTTGATATAAATTGTTTTTGAGCTGTCAAATAAGCTCATTCAAAGCTACCGGAACAAGTGTGAAGAAGGGGGCTTTGCAGCAAGAAACTGCAGCAAATGCAGAACGCAGGGGGATGGGTGGCTAGTTGAGCCCCCCACCCTGGCTGGGCGAGCGTGGGGTGCGCGGAGCAGCGGCGGCGCGAGCTCGGCCCGGCCCCGGCAGTGCGGCTCAGGTCTGCCCCAGCCTGCCGCAGAYGGGCAGCGTTCGGCCGCCAGGCAGCGGGAAAGCTGAGGCTTGGCTGCCTCTCTCCTCGCTGCCTCTGCGCGTTTCTTCTGGTGGTGGAACAAGGGGCAAGGAAGAGAAGGAAAAGAAGAAAGCGGGGGCGGGGGTTGGGGCTGGAGAGGAGGATCTGGTCTCAGTCTGGACCCTGGTAGCTTCTCCCCCTTTTCTGTGGGGGGCAGTGCAGGGGGGGTGGGGTAGGGGCTGCTCCATGCCTTTCAAGCTGGAAGGAAACGTTAAAATAGGCTCTTGATGTGAGGCTGGGAAGGGGAGGGAAGGATATTCGAGAGTGTCTTTAAAGCTTTGGTGTCACGTACCAGTTCAGAGTTATTTTTCCTGTCCGTAGATCTGAGCATCGTTACCAGGATAGTTAAGTTCCTGAATGTCGCTTTAACAGACTGCATTTTTTCCCCATCTTGCATGCAACCATAGGGACAAATGTGCTCATCGATGTTTAAAAAGGGGGGGGGGGGCGCGCCACAGCATCACTCTCACCAGCTCTGCAAAGGGGCAGCGGCATGACAGACAAGCATGTGTGATGGCTTAGGGGAGGGGGCATGGCCAGTGCAGCCTTTCCCATCTCCAGAATGCTTCCTAAACCAGTCCCACTGGTGTCGGGGTCTCAGCTCTGTTGCAGGGCTCCGTGCTGCTAGGACAGGTCACAGACTGGGGGTTGGCTCTCTTGCAGTCTCTCTTGTTTGTAACAAAATTTGCTTCATCGTAAAAATTGTGTCAATATTGTCAAGTTGTTTACAGAGATGGGGGGGGCTCCCCGAGTGAGCCTGCATCGGCTCTGGCAGATATCTTAATAGCAGGGGATGCTGTGTGTGTACATAGGCATGCATGCTAAGCTCTATGTAAAATGGGAGGCTGTGAGACTTGCGCCTGTACAAGAAACCTGTGATGTATATTAAAAATAATAAATACAATGCTAAAGCATAATTTGTGGTTTGTTGTTTCTGTTGGGGTGGGGGCAAGTGGGAGGACTCTGGTTTGGGGAAGCAAAATCATCCCCCAGCCAGATCCACTTGATGGCTGCACACCAGCCCCTCACCAAAACGCACTTGCCCCCTCCCCAGCATTTAGTGAAGAGGAGAACAAAGATATGGGAGTGATTAATCAACTGGCTAATAAAAAAAAAAAGTATAAATCCCAAGGGACTGTGTGCTGCTAATGCCAGGGAGCTGGCTCGGAGACAGCCACCGGGAGGGACGAGCCAGCCCTCCTCTTCTCTCCTCTCCCCGAGCTGCTGCTGCACTTGGTTCATTCCAGCTGCAGAAGCTCAGAGCCCTCCATGCGGTGGGATTTTTTTCTTGGCTAAAAAAATAAAAAAAAATCCCAAGCCTGACCTGATTTTTTTTTCCTCCTCTTCCTTTCT
The DNA here is from genome assembly GCF_003343035.1 of Apteryx rowi. Classification (NCBI taxonomy): domain Eukaryota; kingdom Metazoa; phylum Chordata; class Aves; order Apterygiformes; family Apterygidae; genus Apteryx; species Apteryx rowi. The sequence goes on from NW_020450960.1 coordinate 2,180,283, forward strand.
CCTCTTCCTCTAGCAGAGTCGAGGACTATCCCAATCGCAAAGGGGGAGAGAAGGGGGGAAAAAACCCAACAACCACCAACCCCCTGGCGCACCCCGTTCCCCACTGCCCTTTGACATGCAACCTTCCTTGGGATGGGACAAGCCRGGATGCAGCTGTGGCTTCAGAAGGAATTGGGGAAAACTGGGGATCTTTGCTCTCATGACGGTGGAAGTGAGCTCCTGGAGCCGGGTTCTGCTGCTCTCTGTGGGGCTGCTGGCTGTCTCAGCAACCGGTAAGTGCAATGGAGAAAGCTGGCAACTTTAGGAGTATTTTTCCTCCTGCTGCTTAGATCCTAGAACCACTGTTAATCTCTTCTCTGGGGGGACTTCAAGGGTGTGTGTGTGTGCATGCACGTGTGTGCCTGCTCATGCTTCCCTGTAGTGTTCAATAAGGAGTATGTTTCCTGTTGACCTCTGCAGAAGATAAAGTTTCCCTCTATTAGCCTTTGGGAGCAACAATTTTAAATGATGGGATAATAAAAGGTAGCTTTATTTGATCTCATTCCCCTTACCCAGTGGGTCAAATCATTGTGCACAGTTGCTGTACAATATGTGAGATGATTGTAAAAAATGCCTTCACATTTTTTCCACCGTCTTTCCCTTGCATCTTAATTCATTATTTCACTACCCTGGTGTTTGCCTATAGCTGATAAAATAAATTTAGGACTCCTTGCATGAAGATGGAAGCACTTTTCCTTTCTTCCTCCTGCCTTTCAAGTTGATGTGCTCTTACAGATGAGCTCTTTAGCCTCAGCATCATTATTCCTGTGATTTTTAGTAAATATGCCTTTATTGACTTGAAAGATAGTAAGAGAGACTAGAATTTTGAGGGAGTTTGCTTATGTATCCTCCTCGGTTTCTGCCACTGCCCTTGTAGCAAAAGCATATCTAAGCACTGAAGTTTTTCTGGTGTGAACAGCAAATATTTAGGGACTGTCTTTGTGTGTGTGTGGGGGGGGGAAGTGGGAGAGCTAAGTCTTTGGCAGTGTTGTCTTTCAAGAGTGCTGTGCCCCGATTTCCATGAGTTTCTCAGTAATGTTTGTCTTCTGTCTGCTGCATCTTGGGCAGGAGGAATGTGTGTGTGTTTGTGCGTTCATGTATATGACATCTCGATTTTTTGGAAAACTTTGTGTTAGCTGGAATGCAATACTGATTTTATTATGTAAGGCAGACTTTCTCCAACGAGACCCAGAATAATCATTAACTATTCCTCCTCCTGAGGACTCTTGCAGTAGACCTGAAGAGTTTTGCTGACTGGAAGCATCTATTAGGGAAGAGTATAATATGCACCAAACAACCCACAACTCCTAATTAAGGATGATATTTTGGTGGATATTTTCCTGAATGTTTTTCCTTTCCAGCAGGAGCATTTAGTCTATGCATAGAGAAAAACCATCCCAGCAACTTCTGCTGTGCTTTGCTGGTATGAGTAGAATGATGTAGAGATACCTAAATATGTGATTTATTATGTCGGGGTTTACAACTCTCTTCTGTGCTGTTGGTTGTTCATACTAGATGTTCCAGGCTTGCTTTCTGTGCCTACTAAGTATTTAATCCTTTTTGCTCAGGTATCTAGCGCCTCGCTTTCTTCATTTAGAATGGTGTCTCTTCTGGATACTTCACCCAAGGATTGAAGGATCAACAACTGTTGTTCATGCTCTCCTACACATGTAATATCTGCAAAAGCTTTTTTTAGACCTACTGTATTCTTTTATCTGCATCAGAATTAGAAGTATTTGTTAATGACTCCTCTTTCGTAGTTCCTCCTCTTCCACAGATTTTGAAATCCCAGTAATAATCTTTTTGTGAAGATAAGGGATCAATTTTGAAATCAGTGGCTTACTGCTAGATATCCAGAACACAGTAAATGTAGCCACTCGGTGAATACACTCAGCTTTTGCCAATCTGTTTTAGTTTTAAGGTATGATTTCAAAATAATTTTAATCTGGGCTGGGACTTCTGGTACCTTAGCTGAGTAAATCATGAACCTCTGCAGAACAAAGTTCTTAAGTGCTTCAGTCCTAGCCTAGCCTTTTCCTAGGATTTGTGTAGGTAGTAATAACCAGGAGTACCCATAGTGTGGCAGTAGAGCTGTATATATAGAACTATCAGTTAGTAGTTCTAGCCGTCTTAAAAAGAAGAGGAATCCTACTCCTTGCATCAACTGTATTGTGTCAGTAGTCCTGTTGCCTAATGATGTCCCTTTAAAAAATGGCTGATTGCTGCATAGGCCTTCTTCAGGTGCTACTGTATCTGAAGGCAAGGTCAGGTAGCTTCTACTTGTGCAAAGAACTGATGCAGCTGTAGAGAAGGTATTGTTTTATGCTGTGCTGAGGTTTATTTTTTTGGGGTGTAGGGTAGGAGTGTTTCTTTTAGTTTCTCCCCTTTGTTTTAGTGGTGCGTGAATAATTTGGTGGAATTTTGAGATTTGCAGAGAACACTGAATTTGTTCTATAGCTATGAGTTGATTGTGAGCTGTGCGTGGCCTTTTGGACGTATCGTGCATATGATCCTGAATTTTTTTTGATTGTCAAAACAGGTACTCATAACGGGATGGGAATAATACCATTCCTTTCTGCTGTTCCCCAGGTAATAAGCTATGCATATGAACTAGAAGGTGCATTTGGTGCGTGTATTGGCCAGGCGTATATGGATACGTGCATATGCAATTTCTTTCAAAGGCCTATTATGCCTCCTTAAGTCTTGATGCCATTATTCACACACAGTCTTACTATCAGCATCCTATTTTGTACTGGACTATGGAAAGATGCACTGGATTGAAAAATGGTCTAATCATTTTAAACCCATTGTAATTTTCTTTTTTCTTCATGGAGAATAGTTTTTGGCAGACTCTTCCTCTGAAGAATGGAGGAGAGGGGACACTGTTTATGAATTTTGATGAATGTGTGCATATTTAAATCTTATTTTATTTTGTTCTGTTGTCTTAAATCTGCACAGGGTAATGAGATTCAGGGGTACTTGCTCTGCTGGGGAGCACCTTAACCTGCGAAGCAGACTAAGTGATTTGAGTGTGGCTTTTGTTAAGGGGTAGCGGCATAAGATATTAACTCGCTGAAATAGTGGATGCATGTTTTCACATAGGAAAAGGGGAATAGTCACCAGCGTGATTACATTTGATCGTGGCACGTGATGAAACCATGGTGTTTCATGGCAGTAGCTGAGAACATAGTTTTGAGCCAAATCCTACTATTGGTGCTGAAGTAGTGGGGATAACAGTGCTAAATGAAACGAATGATTCCCACTTATTCATGTCTTGCTATTGCCTTCTGTTACAGGGAGGGAGTCATTTATGGCAAATGTTTAAAGGGTGAAGATGTTTGGAGGTAGAGATGACAATCTTTTGCATAGGATCAGACTGATTTCTTGGCGCTTAGAGAGGGCGAGCAAAACGGAAGGCTTCATCTGGCCTTACTGCCTCCCTTGCCCTTCCTTGCCCTTGTGACTGCAGAGGAGAGGACATGTGGCCTGGTCCATAGGTTCTCAGCACTTTGCAGTGGGGGAGCACAGGTGATACTCAGGTTGAAGGAATAGGGCCCTGTCCTTCCTTCTCCCTATGCCTGGCCATGCAAGGCTGGGTGACCATATGGCCCTCAGGTTTCACTGGAGTGTAGTAAACTTGCTTTCTTATCTCTTTACAGTGGTGTGCACACTTATGAGTTCTCAGTGGGGAATGTCCAGATTCAGCATGCTTTTCACCACAGAAGCATGTGGATGTATTCATGAGTGGGGGGTAGGGAAAAAAGCCTTGTTCCTTCAGCTGCCAGTCTGAATCCTTTGCTATATTTTGTATTTGGGATACCAAAATGGGAGTGCAGATGCGTTAAACTTACTAGTAAGACTGTGTTGTGCAGTAACTATGACTCTACTTCAAGCCTGGGACATTTGGGTCACAATCCATACTGTGGTACTGTTTTGTTGTGTCACCTTAGGCAAACAGTTTTACTTTTGTCTTCGCATTCTTTGTATTGACTAATAACTTCATTGGGCACAGGAGACTTTCCCTTGCCTTATAATTGTTCATTGCCCATCACTGATTTTTGTCAGGGCCCCTCAGCACTGCCAAAATACTTCTAAGCTTAAACCTTCCTTGCCACCAAGCCCAGTCTCTGTCATGTCAGATACCTCCCAGGGAAATTTTATATTCAGCTGGCTGATGGTTCCCAGCTGAGCTAGTCTGCAGTGGCACAGGCGTGGATGTCTGCTCAACGATCTTCAGTGGCTGCCTTCCAGTTGTCTAGGAGTTTCTGTCAAAAGGAGGCACATGTCAAAATGGGTGCAGGGAACATGATTCAGGCAATCTGCCATGGATCCCAGTGGACATACTCTCTGCCAAAGTGGTTTAGGGCTCAAGGTGTAACTGAGCAATTGATCAGATGATCATTTGTAGTATTCCTGTTGTAGAGAACATGTTTTGCTATGCAGAAGTTACTGCCTCATTAATCTACTTGCAAGGACAGGTGAAAAATAATTCTTTCCCTTCTTCTAAGTATGCTGTTAACCACCTGTGCTCCAGGAATTTGCAGCTGCTGAATTACTGTGCACCACTGTCCACCTTGTGTTTCCTGAGAGGCCAGTTGTCAATGCAATGCCAAATCGCACAGCTGCAGTGCTGCTGCCTGCCCCCCGGTAGCTGTTACGTGGGTGTTGACCAGAGGAAATCATTATTGTAATGTTAATGGTCAGAGAGGTTTGGGGGGAAAGTCAGGCAGCCTAAACTCAATAACACTGATTGTATAACATCCAACCATAACAATAATGCACTTCTGGAGAGTTGATTCAAGCCTGAAGGATGAGTCTCATCTCTGAGCTGCTTCTGTCAGGTGAAGCCAAGCCTTTTAGCTACTTTTCTAATAATGAGACTGCCATAGGAGATGGAAAAGCGCAGCTCTGGCTAGTGCAGGACAGGATTTGGACTTGTGTTTTCTGTTACAACTCTGCAGATAACCTTTTGACTGACCATTCCCTCTTGCTTCATGGGTAAGATAGAGGATGGACTACAGTGCATATACCAGAGGGATACTGCATGGGTATAGTTGCATCTAAAGATTTTTGGAGGAAAGCTGCAAAAGATGTCTTTGACAAAAGTACTGTAAAGGCATAAGACTTCAGAAAAGTCTTACTAATCTGTTTTTTTTACCCAAAGTATCCTAAGACAGAGTGCCAGAGTCATTCTTCATTGGCTTAAGTGAAATAATATCAAAGCTGTATTTGCTGAATGGGTTTTAGAGTGATACTTCTTAACTGTCCTTCATGTTTCTGGGCGTTTGGAGGTCCAGAAATACTACAGATAAGCCTAGATTTAAATAGCCTTTTTCTCAATAGAAAGTATAGCAAATTCAAGTGTAAGACCAGAGTTGAGACTTTACTTTTAAGGTCTATTTAAAAAATAATAATGCATGCTGTATAGCTTGAATTGGTCAGTCCAGCATTGAGTTGCCTGTTTGACTGATACAGCGTCCAAGAATATCAGAGACATTGTAATTGTAGGTGTTGGCTGTAACATCCAAGTGCAGCTGCTGTGGAATGCAGATGTATGATGGGAAAGTTATTAGCAGCAGTTACAACCTTTAAAGAGATTTAAAAGGAGGTAAGGTTTTTGCTCCACCCAGAGAGACTCTGGCTGTAGAAACAGACATGACCTTATTAATCCTACATGTTAACTGGGGTTTTATATTCTAGCTCAGTATTTAATTAAGTTTATGTATTGCTGCTTATTGACATGTTGCCTGTAGAAATACATTTATCAAGAAGTCCAGTAATATGTGCACTCATTTGTCATCTAGGTAGTGCAGAGCTAAATCCAGACCATGAGGTTTGTTTGATACCATCCAATAGCTTCATAATCTCTTTCAGAGTAGATGCAGCCATAGCATTAAGGCCTTTGCTAATTAAGTTAAAAGGACTCTTAACCTGTGTCTGTGGTAAATATAAAAGTACTGGGGCTTCATGGCAGTGGCAAGGAAGCCATGGGTGGGTCCTTTTTGGCCCTCTTTTCTGCCATTGTGCTTAGGAAGGTTGTGTCACTGTCCTGCCTTTTGTTCCTTTGTGTGCCCACGCTGTAGAGAGAGATAGGAACCTTTGCCCTGGGCGACCTGAGCCACCTTACGGAGGTGCCCTTGGTGCTGCCTTCGGGGGATCCTGCACAGCTGCCTTCTAGATGGAGAGCAAGATGAATTCCATGCCGAGTGACTTGTGCAAGGTCACTTGGGGAATCTGGCAGAACTGGAAATATATCAGTCTCAGTCTTAAACACAAAATCATTTTTCACATTTTGTTGTTTAATTCTCTGCAAAGGACAGAGAGGTCACTTGTTTTGATATGCTTCCTATGCACTTACAAATTGTTTGAGGCCTCTCTCTCTGTGGTTCGTGAGTGCCTGTTATGAGAAATCTTGCCACTTGTTGCTCTTGCATTGTTTTCAAAGAAACCAAGACAGTTGTGATGGTAGCCCCCATAGTTTCTGTGTTGACACAGTGTTTCTGGAGGAGGGAAGTACAGAGCAATTACGGAAATAAATGTACTTTGCTTACAATAAATATGATGCAGTGCAGTAATCTGCAGAAATATATATGCTTCTGCCATGCTATGCAGTGGCAGACTGATCTGATAGTGGTTAATGTRTAATTGGGAAAATCCCATTGATTAAAGAAATCAAATTAACTCTGTTTCAGTCTCCTTGCTGCTGCCATGGACACAGCCAGCCAGAATGGAGATAGTATACTGCAATGAGCTTGTGTGTAATTTTTATACCTCCCTTACACAGAAATGGATCAGAGGGTTTTGTGGTTTTTTTGTTTTGTCTAAGTCACTTCACAACAGAGTATGGTGTCCTTTATATCTTCCTGGTGTCAGGTACATTCCCTGCTTCAGCCCCTGTCCCTTTTTGTACTAATTATCTGTCTTTGAGGTGAAGGCTTAGTGTTGTTATGGTAAACTGCCTGTTGTTTGTATGCACAGACCACTGTTGTCTGTTGCATGGAAGGAGAACCGGCGACTGTACTGGAATCCTGCTTTGTGCAGATAATTTCCAAGAGGTCCAGATGACTGTGGAGCAGAGAGATCTGGTGAGCTGTGACTTTCAGWTAAAGAGCAGAAGGATCTTAAAACTACGAGACCCAGAGCAGCTATGGTTGCCAGGGAGATGTGTGACAGGGGAGTCATTTAAAACAAACCCTGCACCCCCCCCCCCCCCCAGAAAACAGATATTTATTGCAAAAATGTATTTGCAAATGAACTGATGGCCTAGGTTTTGGGGAAAAGCAAGTATTTGGAGAAAGAAGGAAGGGAAACCTGACTTTCTTAAACACACGTGTACCATGTTGTATTAGTATGTTTTATAGCAGGGTGTAATCACCAGCTTCATGCATGAGCAGGGGCCTTTTTGTGTCTAGTGCTGTATAAACATACAGCAGCCCGTGCCTGAAAGAGCATGCAGTCCAAATCATCAACAAGTACTGGATATAATTCATRAGTGCTGGAGGACTGCTGAGATGAGGAGAGACCATAATATGGGTGGACTTTGTATCAGGGCTGCTAGAAGTCTGCTTCTTAAGCCAGCTTTGTCTAAGGACAGGCATCTGAGAAAGGCAACTAGCATCACCAGAAACCAGCTTGCTGCTTGTATGTACATCAGGTTGGGCTTGATAGCGGTGCTGCTGGTAAAGGATTGGCAGGCTAGAGCTGCAGCCAGGTTCTCACAAAGGCCTGAGGCCTCAACCGTCTCTGGCATTTGGGTTACCTCCATAACCTTGGTGAGCTGTCCATACAGCTTCTCTCCATCTGCGATCAGAAGGAAATTAAGTGTTTTACTTCCTGCTGGCAGGCTTTTTTTTGTTTTTTTCTTCTCTGTGTAACAAGATATTCCTGCTCCTACTTCATTATTGGCCCTGTAGAAGGCGGCACTGGGCAGAAGCAGACTTTGCCCAGAAGAGCTTTCATTGTAAACACGGGGAAGGTAGGCAGAACCATGTGCAAAATGCCCTGCCCAATGTGACACAGCAGGCAGCTGGCAGAATTGGGCACAGACTTTAGGTCTTCTGACTCCTGTGTGTTACTGTGTGCTAAACTGCAGTACAGAAATGCCATGCTGTTGCTGATGAGAGAGGAGATGTTTGAGAGATGCTTTCTCTCTGTAGTTGAGGTCTGAGCTGCATCTGCGCTAGGGGATGCGAAGACATTTTACAGTAGTTACAATGAAACGGAACAATTTCTCAATTCACTTATCAAAATGTCTGCAGTTCCCATTTCAAGGCAGATAAAACAACAATGAATATCAACTAAAGATGTCTTTATCCAGAGCTTTTTAAAACAAAAGAAAGAAAAGATAGTTCTGGCCTCTGGCTTGCACTAGCTCTATGAAATGTTAAGTTTGTTCTGTCCTAATGGCTTTATTTGGATTTCATCCATCTGCTTTAATAGCCACCTATGTTTCTTTTAGTACAAAGAACGCAACTGCTTGTCATGTTCTCACTTTAGTCAGAGATAGGCCAATGGGCCATTTAACCAAACCACAGTTACCTAGCCTAAAAATTCTGGCCCCATCAGTGTCCAGGACACCAGTTGTATTAGAAGGTCCAAGAATACTTCAATAGGGTGATCTTCCCAGACAAGAAAGATGACTTAATTGCAGCTAGAGAATGAACCACAACTGGAGGTTTTCTGGTTCAGCACTCTCTTGTTTCTTGCATGCGCGCTCTCTCTCTCTCTCTCTCTAGACTTGCAGAAGTCATTAAAGCCCAATTCTTGCTGTTTTCCATGGTTGTTGGCACTTACAAGTCCTTGAGGGTGTGAACCTTAGTCCTTCTGTTTTGCTTCCTCATCTGTAAAATAGGAATAAGTAGAATTTGTGAAATTCTAAAATGATGTACAGATTTATTCTGCAGACAGATCTTCGTATGTTTGTAATAAGCTTTCAGCAAATACAAATTGTACTGTGCTGATTAGCCACACAAGTTTTATGCTCTTGGTTCTGTCCCTTGATTGCGTGAAGTGAATTCAGCCATTTCATGTACAATTTGGGATTAATTGCAAATGACATTCTGAGGTGAAAGTTGGCTGTCTGCTACTGGGTGTTTAGTAGTAAAGTATTTGCAGCAAAAAATCATAAATATAATCAAATGCAGTTTCTGCTCCAGCAAGTATTTGTACATGTTGCTTAGCTCCTTCTGTAATTCATGTTATGTCATTTGTACCATTTTTACATGCATATAGCCACATTTGTGCATTTTATTGGAAGACTACAATGCAGCTTTTAAAAGCACAGCATACTCCAGTACAGATGGGAGGGTGGGAGACTTAAAGCAGACAAAGAATTTGCCAAAAGCATCAGGGAATTGGATACTGGTCATTAGCAAAAGCAGGATGTTGACAGGTTGGATGGTCTAGAATTTCAGGCTTTAATCTGCCACAGACTTTCTCTTTGGCTTCGAAGCAGTTGCTTAACCTATGTGAGCTTTAACTTCTCGTCTATAGAGTGGAAAAATAGTACTATCTAATGTATTATGATGAAAAATGCATCAAAGATTGTGGAGATAAAATAGAGAAAGTTCCTGATTATGGTGCCTGTTACTTACTAGTACTATAGCAAATGCATTTTTTTTGGTTGAACTAGTGAAAGCAATTTCATGAAATCTTTTTGATTGTGTGTATATCTTTAGTTTTGAAGCCCTAGGGCCTATGTTGGAACATACTGCGTAAGAAATGGGGTGAGTGGCTTTCCTTAACTTGAGATGGCTTTTTTTAATACAAAGCTTGCTAAAGAACTTTGTAGTGGAGAATGACATGCTGTTGTGTAATTGCTTACATTTTGTTATTGCTCTCCCCTCGCTCTCCTTTTGTTATCAGTGTACGAGAGTGTTCCCAAACTCTTGAGATCTCATCAACCCATAAGGCGCACCCTTTGTCACTGCTCTCCAGCTGAAATTAGCAGCACTAGATTGCATTTTTAAGTGCAGAAAAGCTGGTCTTACAGTTTGAATATGTAAGGACATACTGGATCTCTGTTGTGCCTTTTTCACGTTTCTGTAACTCCATTATCTTCAGCAGAATTCTTCCCTCCTCTCATTGCTGCAGGGCAAAGGAGGATCCGGTCCATTGTTAGAAGCTTGATCTGACATTCGATGAGCAGTTAATGCCAAGTTGGAGGTACAGAAAATGGAAGCTTATTTTTTCTGTAACAAAGGCACAATTCAATGTTCCTTTCCCATTTGATACACTGAATAATATCAAGAAAAATATATTTCCTTCCAGCAAGGAAATCTATTTCCTCAGAAGGATAATGAAACCTGGTGCTTTTCCAAAGCCCAGGCCATTTTTAAAGATGCTTCTCACATCGCGCAGCATATTGTTTATATTCCTCTATTGTTTTTTTGTCTCCATTATGGAAAGGTTAGGCGCTGCTTGTGGACACTGGACATCTGTCAGCAACCATCCTGGGATATTTTCATTAAAGTTAAGCGCCATTCAGAGAAGGACTCAATATGTTAATAGTAAAATGGTGTCTTACCTGCTGAAATAATCAGTGTTTGAAGGGTAGGGAATTTGTTCCTGATGGTGTTGGGGTTTTATTTCTTGGGTTTAACATGTTACCATCCTTCTCTGATCACTCTGGCGTTGGTTCCTTCAGAGGTACCGTTATTCACAAGCTGAAGCCTTTGCAGGGTTACCCCTTTTCTTAGGGCTCCAGTTCTACCACAGCCTGTGCCGTGATGTTGTTCAAATCATGTAGCCATTCAAAGGATAGTAAAGCAGATGCATCACAATTTCTGTACTTTGGTAGAGTGCTTTGAAAATGCATTAAGGACTGTCAGGTGGTCCCATGTTGAGGGAACAATGTGTGAAATGGTCCCCACACTTTAGATGCAGTGTCTTGCTTAAGGCCTAGAGCTAAAGCACAGTAAAACCATTTCAAGGCTCTGGATGTGGTTTTTGCATGAAGCTCTTGACCTGTCTTAATGATCAGGACCAATCTACTACTTCCAGTGCTAGATACAGTGATGGTTTCTCTAGCTTGGCAAGACTTAGGATATGAGACAGAATCCTGCAAGGTCTGTGCTATGTTCATAAATAGCTGAATCGGTTCCAGCTTGATGTGTCCTTAGGAAGAGCAAGTTTATTTCATGGGAAARTGAAATAAGTGCTCCAGAAAACACTGTTTTACAAGAGGGTCTGTCATTTGTTCCTGCTAAGTACTGTGACAGTCTTAAACTAGAAAACAAATCACCACCTTTTTTGCCCAGGTATCTGACAYGGAGGGCTATTATGGGGAGTTTTTTTCCTTCTTTTTCATGAGTGTGGCTAGCAAATTAGACTTTTTTTTTTTACAAAAAAACCCCCCTAATTTGAACTTATGAGTTGATTCAATTCACTCCTTGTTAACTCTTTGATTGAAAGCTATGTAGATTGAAGAAAGTTATTGATCTACTTTTGGAATTGAGAACTAAGATTAAATGGAATATATCTAAGGGTGAAAATGAGATTTTAAATGAATGGAGAAGCTGCAAGAAAAATAAAACTGTAAAATACAGTGTTAAGGATAATGGAAACAAATTCTAAGACTAATTGTTAGTTAGGTATACATGGAAGCTGCAGAAAGCAGAAACAGTGTGTAAATGACTTGGACTTTGCATATGAGTAGATAGATCCACTGAAGCTAGTAGGAATATTTATGTATGAGACTAGGCAGATTAGTACCTAAAATGAGAATTTTTCTAAGTTGGACCAGAACAAGCTAAAAATAAGTCTGATTTCACAGTTTCAGAGCATCAATCAGTTGCCAAGATTAAATTTGGACACGGGCATATATGATTAGAACAGAGCTGATAATTTTCAGTGAAGAATTCAGTTTTGCTGTTGTGTGTATGAGATCCACCTGCGAAGGGACTGAAATTTTCAATATAATTGAAATGTTTCACCTTTTTTTTCCCTATAGATAGTTTTAGATGCGTTTTGTAGCTGTTCTCTATTTTTCAGGCTATGTGGCTGTCTTTTTTTTGTCTTATTGGACAAAATGAATTGTTAATTTTTCTGTGTAATGTGGGCTTTTAGAGTGACTTTCATTGATTCCTCAAGGTGACAAGTAGGCATTAGGTAGTAAATCTCAAGTACAGCAATACTTAAAGTGAATGTGAAAGTGCTGTTAATGGAATCAAGTCAAAATTGGATTTATATCCCAACAAAAATTCCCTAGAGAAATTGCCTTCTGTTTGCCTCTCTTTTAATTCAAATATGATAATATAAGTGCAAACTGTTGTAATACAGATGCTTAGAGTGTGTTTTGTTGGAAGATCTCAAAGCACTTGTAAAGGCACCCTGCATTTCTTCATGGAGAGTATAGGGAAATGACAGTTTTAATGGAAGAGTGAAGAGGTTTCAATAAGTGAAGTCTGTGCTTACTCAGGACAAGTGTTTTTCGTCTGAGGGTCAGATTCTGGTCACTGTACTGACAACTAGTTTGCTGGTTATGACATCAGTTAAATGTTTGGGGTTATTTCCTCRGTATCTTCTCTTTCTACAGAATTTGTCTCTTTTTTGTTCTAAGCCTTAGCTGCTAAAACAGGGACAGCGGACTCCCAGCGATCACCAAAAGTAGCAGAGTTGTGCAATCTCTATGCTTTCCATATAGCTATAAATGTATAAAAATAACCCAATTGCTAGATCGAAGCTTAAAGGTATAAGCAAAAGGCGCTGGGTGAGGGGGTGGGGGGTGGGCATGGAGGGGAGGGAGGAAATGCTTGCAGCTTGCTCTGAACTTAGGTCAGACTTATTTCTAAATAAGTATCTGTATCTGCTCAGTGTAATGATGAAATTGTTAACATTGTGAGAATTTCAAGGACTGATGTCTTCTAAGTAACTAGCTAGATGAGAAGTTGTAGCTGGGTCAAAGATCTCTCTTGGGGCAAGTCCCATTYCCACTGGCCTTGAGAAGAACATTGAACTTTATAGATGGACACATTGCTTCATAACTAATAACAGCAAATGAAATTGCAGATACTTTTAAGTCTGTTCGTTCATTATGACATTGATCTGGTAAAAGGAAGAATAGACACTAAGTAATATTGAAAATTTATCATGAGGAAATCTTTAAATTAGGACTTGGCTGTGATTTGTGAGATGGATTTCACTTTGAGCTTTTATTTCATCTTTCTTGCATTTTTTGTGATAAAGGAGTCCTAAAACCTGAGATGAAAATAATTTTGCATTTGAGCACAATGTATAAGCCATTTAAATGCAAATATTCTTTTACTGGAAAACAACTGAAACGCAAATTGAAAAATTTGTTTTGGAGATACTAATTAGCACTTTATAAATGAGACTGAGTAAAAATTCTGCCTGTGAGTGGACTCAGTTTGCAGGGGTTTGTGCAAATGTTGTTCATTAAACTATTTCTCCTTTTCAAAGATTTTCATTTCAGTTGTGACTTGGGATGAACTGCCAGGTGGAACACCAAATGTATGGGAAACTGRGAAAATCTGAGCTTCCCAGGATTCTTAGGTGAGGAATGACAGACATGTAGTAGAAAACCATGTGTGCCCTGTAAAGTGTCATTTAAATAGATGTCTGGACTGAAAGTGGGGGAGAAATAAATCTTTGTGTTCATTTTACAGATTCAGAGAGAAAAGAGTAAAATTTTGAGAAACTCTTGAATCATTCTGAACGCTTTCACTGAGTCTTGGACTCCTGGGGCAAAATTTGCAGGGATGTTTAGAAGCCTAAAAAGCATATACTAGCCCAGTGGGGTTTATAAGAGGATATGTCAGCTGCAAAATTCAGGTGTGTTTGTAACCCTACAAGGCATCTGTCTGCAGTTCTTAGTTTCTAAATATGTTTGTAAATCAATCTTGAACACTTAAGTTCAATTTGAAATGGGACTTGTGGTCCTTAAGTGAATGCACTTTGGTTTTGTGAAGTCTTACACAAAGGAGTTGCCTAACCTCATGCTGGAGATGTTTAGTAGAGGTGAGGACTGAATCCAGGCCTCCCAAGTTCAGCTTAGTGCTTTAACCATAACTTCTTAGGCTAACTCTTGGTTTTAGATAAGTATGCAAACTTGCATGGTGGGTAGCAAAGCCATTCCCCCATTACTGGACAAGGATGCAGCACTTCTCTGGCCCACTTGTAAATATGATACATAAACCCTCCAAAGGAGGCTGCTGATAGTGACATTCAATTAAAGGATATTGGGGCAACTGAAAAGCTGCAAAGGGAAGTTGCAGGAAAACCCAGTGAGGCTGTTACTCACACTAGAGACAGCATGGAAGAATATGCATTAATTGGCTAATGCTTGTGAAGTGCTTTGAAGATGGAAATAGCTATATAAGTGCTTGGTATAATTATTATTGCTGACAATGGCTATGTAGAAGAGTCGTGGCGCTGAGGGAGCAGTCAAAATTGATTAAGAGATGATCCTGAAAGAGAAAGTTTTGAAGGGAGGAAATTACATCCCTTGAGAAGAGGCCATTCTGGCTGAATATTGGGATAACTGACTTCTCAGCAGCTGAGCAAATGATTTCGGGTAATGGATGGTATATGCAAGATTTCCAGTTTCATCAGGAACTGTGCAGCTGTGAACTTCTGCAAGATGATCACTGTCCTTTAGGTAGCTAATGGTGGCTGCTTGTAAGGGGTGGAATTGTGAGCATTAAGAAACCCAATTGTTTAGGCTTGTTTTGGGTGGGCAGGTCACATGGTGTTTCAGGTTAGATTGGGTGAACCCAACTCTTGAAATTGAGTGCCTCTAAGAGTAAGCAGAAAACGCCAGAATTTCTGGATTATGAATCACAAAAGCTGTAGTAAATGTGTAGTCACCTCCAATGAACTTTTCAGTAGACATGAGGAAGAATTGATCTGATTTTATAAGGCTTTGGTGAGCCTTCATTAGAATTATAGGAATGGTCTGATGTTCACTGTTCACACATGACAAATTCAAACTGAAATGGGTTTAGATATGGGGTTGAGGGAATGATCAAGGGAATGGAGAATGCATCTTAGAAAAGAATGAAAGCACAGAGTTTACTTACCCTAGCAAATAAGGTTGCAAGGGGATATAATTATTCTCTATAAATATATCAAGGCCAGGTAAACAGAGAGAAGAACTATTTAAGCTAACAAAATGTTGGCATTAAAACAATGGGTATAAGCTGGTCATGAATTAACTTTAGTTTGGAAATTACAATATGTTTATAATCATCAAAACAGTAAGGTTCCAATGGAAATCTTTCAGTGGGAATTATAGGGCAGAAAACCTAACATATTTATAAATGAGATTATATGGTGTGATTGTCAAGCCTGGAAGGCTTGTAAAAACCCAGGAGAGCTTTTTAGTCCTTTTGCTTTAACCTATATATATGTATGCACGCACCCATACGCATATATGTAARCCAATGTCTTCAGCTGCGTTTTAAGGACAGGATCATGGATTTACTTTTTCTGCCTTCTTTGAATATAACTCCTGTGCCTTGGTATTTTACTACTCATCTGTGTGGGATTATGCTAGCATCAAGACTACCATCAAAAGGGAATAGCACTGGCCTTGGAAATGTATACAGTGACTTCTGCATTTATCCCAGCAACTTGTAAAAAATGAGTCTGCGGTCTTATCCCCTCACAGATCTGTTGGGGACTACAGGTTGTTTTCAGAGGGTTGCATCCACTTAATGACTGGATAGCAGAGGAGATCTTGAGGTGGTTTACAACGGTGCAGGCCAAGTGAGTGTGGAAGTGCAGGTCTGGCCACTTGTTTGATTCATTTTTGCCTTGCTGTAAATGATTGATCCAAGGAGCAAAATGATTAGTGTTAAACATTTCATACTTGTTCTTCCTGGTGGCACAGAGTAACTGGGGAAGGAGGGCAGCAAGCACTGTATGTGTACTCTCGCTTCCCTGTGCTGAATGGCATTACCATTACTTGGTGATGTTATAAATCTCCCTCACCCTAGTGCAGAATTTTCTCCTCCAAATCCCACTGGGTGTTACAAGGATAGCTCTACTCTTAAGTGGATCTGGCTGATGTGTACTCTGGAATATTCTGGTTAAGATCTGTTGTAGGAAAGTTGCGAGCAGCCTGTTGGACAGAAGGATAGACTCTTGCCCGTACTAAGCAGATTGTTTCCACAAATGCTTGTTCATTTATTTGCTATTTGTATTAATGGCTCATCAAAGCTCTAATCTTTATTCTGAGTTCAGTTATTGCTGTTGAAGGAGTATCCCATACTTCTAGTCCTGGAGTTGACTATTTTATTTTGTCATCTAGATAAAATGCTTGATTCCAACCAGATGGATGAGAGCTTCTCTGTTCCTGTTTCTAGTGCTAGAGAGAAGAGGCCACAACATGCATCCTGGAGATATGTGGAAATATCTGCAGCCCTTGGCTTTGCTTAAAACATTACTGTTGGGTTCATCCTATCGAAGCCCTGTGGATAAGAGTCTCCAGGCCAAAGTTCAAGTCCAAATTCTGCATGTAAAGCTCATTGCTGAGAATAGTCCCACCTGCTTGCTTTGGACTGGGGGTGTCACATTTCTTCTCTCATCTATTTCCTGATGTCTCCTACTGCCTCCTCCAGACCACTTTCCTTAGCTTGTGCAATGGCCAGTATTCAGCAAAAAAACAATTGGTGTTGCTGGATATTGATGGCATGAGTGCTGCAGAAGTAGGAGTTGTTCGTGACCCTTAATGACGCCATGTTACAGAAGGCYAGTTGCAGTCTGCAATATTGTCAAACTCTATCAACTTGTCATTTGGTATTCAAAGAAACATCTACAAATATTTTTGGTTTTTTTTAAATTATTTTTTCCCTTCCTTTTTTCTTAAAGCTAGCCCAGTGATGGAAGTGAAGTTAAGCTACTGCATGTGTGCCTTTGCCTAGCAACAGTGCCTAGCAACATCGCGGCATCACTGCGAACCCAGCGTTAGGGACCGAGCTGCTGGCTGTCAAGGAGCCGGTTAGAATTGTAATTTGCGATGAAAGATCCTAGAGCCTCTTTTCACGAGGCTCGCAAAGCCTCCTGCTTAATTTCTTGACCTTCAGGCCTCCTTGAATACCTACAGACAGCTTTCTGCCACTGCCCCTCAAAAAGAAGTGGCTGAGAACTGCCTGGCAGTTTAACCTGTATATACCAGGTGGGGTTTTGAGGTGGTTTCAGAATTTAATAAGAGGACTGCATGCAGATCCCAAGGATTGGTCACGTCTTTAATTTTTCTGTGTGGAGAAGAAGCTACTATGCAATAATGTGTTGTAATCCTCCCCCATGAAATTCGCAGTACCTCTGCTTTTAAAAAAGAACTCAGGGGTGGTTTGGTATGGACTAAAAGACGACTGTTCATAAAGAGGGTGATAACATGCTCTCAAATGAAAACATTTCTTATTTTGAAGCCTGGTGTAGCTGTTTAGAAGAGAATAACAGTTAATTTGAAAGACAGAAAAGATGCAAATCTCTTGGGACCCACATACATTAAAACTTCATTGCAGAGCTATATAAAAATGTTTATATCKATATTAGCCTATTCTGTTATGTGGAAGGTGTAAGTTATGCCATATGAGCCACCTGTGTGCTGATGCAGCTGTCTGTACCAAAGGTTATATAAAAAAGCTCTCAGTAATGTGATCCTTATAATGACTGGAATATCTGTGCTGATACAAAACCTGCATGTGAATCAGACTGTGGTAGAGAGTGATTATCATGTTATTTGTCCTCTGTCACACAGCTTGTCATTTATACCAGTGGCAAAGTAGGTATGAATGGTACCACTTAAACTCCACCTGTGTGTATGTAAGAATAGGAGTGGAAGGAGCAGCTACTGCTTGTAGCTGAGAAGATGCCAGAGTAAGAAAACAAATTGTTTTCAAACATGTTACCTACTTAACTACAGGTAACTGAGCCTTTTTTTATCTTGGTCGAAATCACCTTCCTTCTTGAAATAGCCACATAGATACACAGCTTGAGTATACATCAGGCTTACAGCTGTTTGCTGAGCATGTTAACCAGTTTGAATCCAAGTACAAAAATGATTGGAATAGTCTAATTTCCACAGTTAACCTAGTTCTAGGGGGGAGGAAAAGCTGCTAATGGATTGTAAATGGGAAAAAGAGATCAAGTTCTCTTCTGTTTAGCCACTTTTAGAAGGTCAGAGTTCAGGCTGTCAGTGAAGATGGGAAATTTGTTAATTTTTCTGAGATGTTAGTTTCCTTAAGACCTTACTTTGCTGTGCAGGAGTCAGATAGCTGTTGTACTCCAGAAGTATGTGACAGAGCCTCTGCTCTTGGCAGCTCAGACTTTAGGTTGTAGACAATTATCGGCAAATACGCACTGATGAGGGTGGAAGGGAGGTAAGTGGGAAGAGCAGTGTCTACTGGGAACGAATCCAATTACAAAGTCTACTGGGAATGATGCACACTTTACTCTTGATGCATCTTGCCCAGGTTTGTTCCTCAACAATTCCTGTGACTCAGTTGGCAGACCATAATCTCAATTAAATCTGTATTTGCAGTGCATAATGTGCTTCTGCAGTAACAGAGGGGCAAGACTTCTAAGTCAATGAGGTCTGCACTGGGAAGTGGGTCTACTTCTCTTGGGAACTGTTTTGGAAGAGAAGACTAAGAGTATGCTTAAAGCAGTGGGGATTTTGTAGCCAACTGTGGCTGCTTAATTTGTTTTTAAAGTGTTTAAAACCTTTGACTCTTCCTGGGGTATTCAGTGCTTGTTTCTTTAAATCTTAATCAGTTAACATATTTTAGCTAAGGCTTCTTAAAGCCCCATTTGTCAGGGCAAGTCCACAGTGACTTGTGAAGTGCAGCAGAAGAACAGATGTCCTTCATTCTAATGCAAACAAAGGGCATATGAAATAAAATACTGAGCATCACTTTTGTCATAGCACAGAAGTGCGGGTAGTTAGAATGGAGTACAGCAAGGAACCAGAGCAGCATAAACTGAATTGGTTGGTTTGGCCTGCTTAATGAAAGCCTGCAGCAGTGGGTGGCAGGCTCTGTAGCAGATGTGTGAATCTTGAAATGAACACTGCTCGCTGGACAGATGAAAGCTTGTCTCTCGCTGGCTGCTCGGAGTGCATTGGTAGTACAAGACTCCTGCCTGCTACCTCGTAAGGTTCCCCCCTTGTCATCCACAGAGCAAGTTGCTAGGCTTTTTTATGCTCGTCTGAGACAGGGTGGTCAGTTCAAGCTAAATGCTGATGAGAGGACAGAAGAGCAAGGGACTCTTGTAGCCCTGTCTCTGGCATGGATTTGCGATCAGCAAGCATGTTCATGCAGTGCAGTACAGTGCTAGAGATTCTCCTGGCTTCTTACAGTGCTGCTGTCTCCTTGTGGCACAGTGCTGGGGAGAGGCCAGTTTGCATGCTGGTAGGGTGCAGTGGTGCTAGCTCTGTGTTGTGTTCAGGTTGTAGTCAGACAAACTGCAAATGCTTCATGTAGCCATACCACTGACTTTGGATTTGCATGATGTTTATTGCATGGAATAAGTGGGAAGAAACACAGATCTTCAGTTTATGTGAGGAATCTTACTCCAGAGTCCCTTACTCTGGTTTCAAGCAGATACGAAAGGATGCCAGTGTGGCAGATCTCCACTAGTAACTGTGCTGGTGAAGCCTGATCCTGCTTAAAGCAGGGTAAGCTATAGTACATTTGCCTTAGTGACAGGATTCCTACTCTTTGTTCATTGCTGAAAGGTTCAGGGTTTTCTTTCTTTCTGTGTACACGCCTTGCATCAACAAACTCTGCCTGGCTAAACAGGATCTCTCTAGGTCAGTAGAGCGTGGAAACAATCTCATCTTTTGTGATGCAGGCAGAGCCATTTCACTGCTTTGTTTTACGCATGCGTATTTCGGGAGTCTTCCAGATGAAGCAATCAATGTGGTCTTTGTCACCATGTTTTCAGGGAAGATGGTGAAGGCTGAGATTTGGTGAAAAGATACTAAAGCATTCTGTGTGTCGTGCAGTAATTGGTAATTTAGTAATTGAAATCCCTCATCGGTGTTGGCCAAGCAAGGTTGTTTTTGTTATGCACATTAAAATGTTTTCTAAGGTTGTATCCAATATCTGCTAGATTTTGGATGAGATGGTGTGTGTGACATATGGTATGTGCATGCCTGTGTGTCTACAACTAGCGAAATTGAGCTAGAGGAAAGAAAATGAGATCTTTTTTTAAGATCTCTTGTGAAATATTCAGGAAAATATGTATTCATTAATGTATCTTGATAAACATGGATTTCTCAAATGTTTCCTTTGATACTGCTTAGATTATCGAGCATGCGTTAGAGGGAATTTTCTTAGATGCTTATTAAAATCAGATGCATTCCTGCTGTGTTCATCAGTGTATTTTTGCATCGTTTTGTCTATCCATTTATGTAATGATTCATTCATACAGTAGCTCCTTAAAACAAGATGATCTAGTTTTGCTGGTTGTGCCATCTCTAATAGTAAAGCTCACTGTGTGTACCGACCATTTATTGCTCTCTGGAGCCTTTTGCCTTGGATGCCTCCATCCTGACCCTTAAATCCAAGTCCATGGTCAGCCACACTCTTGTTCACATCCTCGCTGGCCACGTTCCCCTGGCTGGTGGTGGTTCATCCCCTTGCCCCTTCCTTGCTGCTAACATACCTGGTGTTACCTACATCGGAGTACTGCTGGCAGGTCACAGCTGAGCTCAGGACTTGATTCCTCTAAGCATCATAAAAATATTAAAAATGGCTTCCATCTTTAAGACATTACATAGATAAAATGGGCAAACAATAAGGGAAAGGAAGTATTTCCTCAGTTTAAGATCCCATTTTACAGACAGAAAAGCCAAGTGACTTCCCTGATCGTCCAACTTTCCTTGCTTGTGTTGGTTGGCTCTGGGGAAATGCAGGATGCAAAGAATGACTATAGGAAGAGATACTGAAGTACTTGGCTGCCAGACTTCCTGGATTTTTCAGAGGCGTGTTGTTGTTTGATGCTGGGTGTGCTGTAGGCTTGCTGTGGCTGAACAAGTAAAAGGTATTTGTATAAATTCTTACCTCCACATTCCATTTTGTTTCAATGACTTAGGTGCATTGGGGAAAAATATTCTGCGAATAAAGGGCTGAATTCTAGTCTCACCTACATGTTGTAGAGGGACTGTCAATGTTATACCAGTTTAACAAAGAACTGCCAATAAAAAATCATTTTAACATCTAATTTGCTGGAAAAAAAACTTGTCTGTATTCATTTGCAAAGAGGAGCTTTCTTAAATATTTTATATTCTTATGTCACTTTATACAAGGGATGTGCTTCTGATACCACATTTGGTCTTGTGATAAGCTTTGATACATGCCTTTGGGATAAAAATACACTGGTAAGAGTAGACCAAGCTGGGAAAAAAGTTGCAAAGTTCTGGGGCTATTAGAACCTGAAGTTTTTGCTTTTGGGTAATCCTTAAAAAAAACAAACAAACTGTTGGTCCCTGGTGATTGTTCCTTTGGCACCAGACATGACAATACAGCAGGAGATTTTCCGAGTGGTAGACATTGCAGGCTGTGTTCTCCCTTTGCTGCTTCTGTGAGCTTGTCCTTAGGGGCGTGAGAACATGTGTGCACCCATCTCTGTAGCCCTTTGTCTTCAGGAGAGTTGCCAGTTATCTTTTCCGTTTTTCTCTCATATATATGGAATTAGTCTAGATTTTTAAGTTCACAACTAGATAAGGTTAGAAATCTGTCATCCTTTATCGTTGGGAGGTTTTGTGGAAGGGCACCTACTGCTATTTGTTGTGTGAGATCAACTCTGTGCTCCAGCTGTGGAGATATTTTAGTTCCTTGAGACTTTGTCCAAAACCTCTCACCTGTGTTCCTTATGCTCYGTTTTGGTGTGGGACTTGGTAATCAGTATTTGTATTACAGTAGCGCTTGGTGTGCCTACCTAAGATTAGAGAGCTTTTACATGGGTAAGAAAAAGAGGTATTATATAGAAAGATGACAGGTTGTGTTGCAAGTTGCAAAGGAAGATCAACTGCAAAAGCAGGAATTAAATTCATAAAGCAGAACCATGTCTCCTAAATTGGTAATCCACTATACATGCGTCGAGACCTCTTTGGGAGTTGTAAAAGGGCACAGAGGGCTGTGAATTTAAACTTCAGTTGTTAATTTCCCATGTTGGGGGTTTACAAGACAAAGTTTGGGGAACTCTGCTCTTGGCTCCAGCACCTGGACTGAACCGACTCCCAAGCCAGAGTACCCTGTGGGTTGCGCCCTTGGCTGATGAGAGGGTGTGTTTTGCCACAGTAGTGCCTGGTTTTGGTGATCCTGCAGGATTGTGCAGATATTAATGATTTAAGACTGTTCAAGTTAAATGTTGTTGCAAAACGTTGAAGGGATCTGAACACTTGTTTTGGCTTGTCTTTTCTTTGCTCCACTTCCTTTTGTGGTGGGAGGGAGGAAGAAAAAAGATGAAGTAAGACAAACCCTTTGATTTCATTTGAAATACTTAGCAGAAAATGTAGCTTTCTTTAACCTACTGTATTGATAACCCTGAAGTAATTTTTTTTATTTTCCATTTTTAATCCTTAAGTCATCCTACCTCCCTCTTTAATAATAAAATAGAGTAGAATCCAATCTCCCTTTCTCCTCCCTCCATGCAAGTCTCCACTCCTAAATGCCTGCCACGTTTCCCAACTTGCTTTGGTTCTGTTTAGATTGTAAGCTTTTCAGGTGATAAAACGCTATATAAATCCGCAGGGATAAGCGCTGTAAAAGTAGCTGAGAAAGACATAGCGTGCACCTGGGGAAGCCAGCATGACACTGCGTTCTCTTTGCTAACCTAACAGGGGTATGCGTTGTATGCACGAACGGAACAACCCAAGTCCTTACCAGCCGCGCAACGGGTAGTATGATCTTGGGTCCCCCCTGCATAGCGGTCTCAGTAAAAAAAAAGAAGTGTTGAGAGTCATGAAGTCCCTTCTGTTTTCCCAGCAGGGTCATTCCAGGGCATGGATGGAGCAAGCTGGCAGGGGATGGGTTGTGTCCGTTCAGCATGCCGTGCTGCACTCCGTCCTGTCCCTCTGTTACAACAGAGCCCTTCAACTGTAAGGGAAGATCTGGCAGCTGCTTTTATGACCAGCGTACTTGCTTAGGCAATTTCCATCTTGAGCAAACCAGGCATTACTTTCCAGCAGTTGAAGTCTCTGGCCTTGCAACATGTCAGGGGCCTGCAGTGCAGCTGTAGGACGGACATATGTGCAGTGTTGTGTTTCTGTGATTTCAGGTTCTGTCCTGCAGTGGCTTTTGATGTTACCTGAGACTGCGCATCTTTTCTCTCCGCAGCGTATCAGTTGGGGTGTGAGCTGGATTCAGTTAAAATGCRTGTTCTTTGCCCTTGCGTTCTTCAGTGTGTTACTCCTGGCATTCAGAGGRAAAAAAGGCACTGGCTATCTGAGATGTAGATCATCCCCTTGATGTTCTTGAATCCACTGGATTTTGATTAAAAGTTACAGTAAATGGAATGTTTCTGCATTATTTATTACCCCAAAGGCTTTGATATAAGACTGTAGATTTAAGTTAAGAAAACTATGAAAAGGTGAATGCTTAGGGAAACAAGGTATGGRTGTGTGAAGCATGAAGATACTTTCTCTGTTCATTTAAATTGTGTGAACAAGAGAGTAATAGCTAGAATGCAGGTGAGCTAGTTTCTAGTTGTGTTTCTGTAATGAGCTGGAAGTCTGCTATGTAAGGAAGCATTATTTCCAATAAATGTTTCAAAGCAGTAAACTTTGGGAAAAAAAATAATCTTTTTTCTATTTAGGTGGTGGGTTAAGTCTGTGTTTAAAAAAAAAAAAAAAAATTGGTGTTCTTTGGCATTAGCTGTTCAATTTAGGTGATGAGTCTTTACCACGCTCTTTTGGGGACTGTGTTTTTAAAAAGACATGGCTGAAGGAGCTGGCTGTGAACATTTCACAGCCCACTCCCAGCTACCCCCCTTTTCTAAGGCCCCTTCAAAAAAGGGCTTGTCTGTGCAGTCGCGTGAAGGGGATGCTCAGCAGGGATCTGAGCTGCTGGTCCTGTGCTGTGGCGCATACCTCACGGGGAGAGCTGAGAGCGCCTTGTGAGGCTTCATGTGCGTCATCCCACAATAAAGCTGCAGTGCTTCTGCTCTAAGTTGGGCTACCTTAACTGTGTCCCCATCATTGAGTTCTTCCTTATTCAGTAAAGACCCCAAATGCACGCCCAAGGGTGTTAAAGACGTAAGAGCATTGCAGTTCTATTTTTGAATTAGGGTTTAGTGCTTTGGTTTGAAGACCTTTCTTTATGCAGGGGAGGTGAATGACTCTGGCTAGTAATGTAAATAGAAAAATTTGAGAAGTTGCTGATATGTTACTGATGTATTAGCAGGATTTTGCCCTTGTTATTGTAGGCCAGAATGGAATGCATTTGTGTGTCTGCAGGATATGGATTTCAGTTTTATTAGGAAGGGTGTTTTTGTATTTACATTTTATCGAACAGGGTAGAACAATATAAAACAAAAGCATATCTGTGCTGTGCCTAAGTAACAGTAGCTAAACAAAATGACAATACCGAGCACTACTGCATTAAGGAGGAGACAGCCATGTGTCACTGATGATATTGCTGAGAGCAGGTTGGCGCATGTGATTTGGTATTTGTTCTTTTTGAAGTGTGAAGTGACCATACATCAGTGTTTGCTAAATTAGGTTTTGTTTCTGCTGAAAAACCAAAAGTGCCTCAACTTATGTTTTAGGAAGCACTTCGGAAATAAATTCTGCTCCGCCTCTCCAAAGTATAGCATCTTTGATCTTCAGATGGTGTAAAGCAGCATAGTTTAAAAGCTTCCTTGATTTAAACCAGCCATGGATCTGGTTTGGTAAGATTAAGGAATGGGAAGCAGGTGGAAGACAAAATGTTAAACATTGCTGAATTTTGTACTTTGTACCCACTTCCTTTGTGCTTGTAATGTCAGATACCACCTGTGTCTATTATTTGGTCTCTTTTGAAACTCGGAGAGGATTTATAGTGACAGTGTTTGAACGTACAATCTTTTGTGAGTCTGTGGAGCAGGTGAAATTCCAAACCAAGTGGTGAAACCCAGGTGCCAGGGACTTGAAGGGTGCAGCAGCCAAGGCAGTTCACTCCTGTATGTAAGTTTTGGTTGTCTAAAGGAAATTCCAAAATCTATCGCTAACAAATGCGTTTACATTTACAAAGGAAGAGACACAAACTGGTCTATTCTGCCCAATATATGGTGGCTATCATGACTGGCAGTCATGAGATACTGAGTACAGGAGAACCAGYTATGCACTGGTGCTGGGCACACCACAGTCAGTGGCGTGTGAACTGTTCTGCTCCCGAACTTAAGTAGCCGTGTTAGGTTAGAAGGAGATCACTCTAAAGCAGGACTTAATAACATGAGAACAGTCCCAAGCTCCTGTGTCTAAGCAACTTTTGGACTCTAGTGTAAGCAAACCTYACACCGGCTTCTCTCTCCAGCARTGTAGCTTGTATTGTTGAAAGATATTTCAGTTCTTGAGTACATGGGCATTCTTCCTGCCCTCCTTGTAGCAGGAGGTTGTTTGATATCCTGAAGTTTGAGGGTTTTGCAACTTAACAATAACCACACAAAAAAAGCAAGTCTGGCTGCTCCTTGCTGCTTTAGGTGTCCAGTCATGTTAAGTTTTGTGGCATGCAGATTAACCATTTTACCACAAGTAGTGTATCTTTCTGCTAAAAGTGTGTTTTTTCTATGAGCATACTGCAAACTAAATATTTTGTCATTTTTTCCTCATGTGTCTGCAGCAGAAGTGAAGCTTAYTAATCTGTTTATATTGTTCAAATGGTTTGTATTGCACAAAACAAATATTGTAAATCGAGACAGGTAAAGCTCACTTTTAAACTCTATCACTGAGGAAATGGTTGTGCCCCAGAAGGTTTCTCTGCCAAGTCCCAAGTCTTCCCAATTAGAGTGGGTTTTTTGGATTCTTCCCCCCCCCGAGGTTGTGATCCCTTTGGAGAAAGGCTATTTGGACAGTGCCAAACATGATTTTGTCTTCATCCTTGTCTCAAACCTTTAAGTGCTACTGCAATAAAATTATGTTGATGCTTTCATTAAAAAAGATACATCCTCATCATAAACCACTTTCCAGAATTGAAAATAGCAGGTTGCATTGGCAGTGTACTCATTAGATATAGCTGCATTCTCAGACTACTCAGCTCCATCACAAAATAGGACGTTTGCCCACAAATGCATATCCACTCATGAGTTTCAGGTTGGTGTACCTTTGGAAAGTGCTAGTCCCATGAATGGTAGTGTTAGAAGTTGGAATAACTGCATAAATATTTACACTGCCATACTGGGTCTTCTGGCAGATGACATCTGATCTTTGATATCTTTATGCATTTACCTTTTTCTTTCACCATTGCAGTTCTTGAGTAAAGATTGGCAAAGTGAGATGAAGTGCAGCCCTTTTGGAAGGGTTCTGATTCTTCTGATGTCAGGGTTGATGTTACCCTACAGCAGGTGTAAAGGAGGATGTTTCTGGGTACAGCTTGTCCTGTAACYGCTGTTGTTTCTTGCCATCCCCTCGCATGGCCCCATCAGAGATTGTTGATCTGATCCATTGTGGAAACTGCTACATCCCTGTTACTTGGGTAAGGTGTGGAGAGGTGCCTCATGTARAACTTCTGGGTTGGAGAGAATGCTTCACAGACTTTGTAAGAATATTGTCCTCTACCAGGTACAAATTCATCTGAAACTTCTCAGCGCTGACTCTGATATTGTCTGTTTATACCTTTGTATTTATTCATGCTTTTGGGCCACAGGGATGAAGAGAATTGTTTTTGCAAGTCTTGAGAGGAGAAATGCAGTGTTTTCTTGTCAGGTACATTAGACTTTAGATAAGGTTTTTGGCAGTCTAGCTGGAGCTGAACTAACTCAAACCTGAAACCAAATTATAGAATATGCATAAATTCTCTTGAGCGTCCTGGATCTCTTTCCCATGCCTGCTGACTGTTTTCATCAGTGTCCAATATAAACCAAGTTCCCTACTATTACAGCTGATGAAGAATATATTGCTTTCCAGATTGTCATCTTTTGGGAAACTAATTTTTGTCTGCAATAAGCAGTTTTCTGTTAGCTGTGTCCAAAGCGCATCTTGGTCAGAATCACGAACGTGCAATTATTTCAGTAGATTGACTTGATATGTTATAGAACTGTGTCCTATTTTTCTGTTACATATTTGTTTTTCTTCAGCTAGTATCAGTTTAAGATGTACATTTTTCTGGCCTTTGTTCTTTGCTTTAATCACTAATTATGCAAGGACAGCATAAATTTATAGTGATCTGAAATCTTGTTGCCTTTCATATGACCTTGGAAGTGTTTGGAACAGTGTCTCTGACCTTGAATGTCTTCTGAACTTCATGCAGGATCAGTAGCTTTTGTACCATCAGGAAATGCAGAGATACAGCCTCTTTAATTTCCCAATTTCCTTTAATTGTTCTGAGGACATTACTTATGATTAAAATAAAAAAAAATGTGCAGTAGAGACAGATTACATATCCCCACGTTGCCTCCTGAATGACAGTCTGGGTGGAGAAAAGAGGATGTGATTGAATTTTAGAGAACTGAAGCTTTTGGATCTTTGGCAACCTCCAAGTTGTTATTTGGTTATTAAATCAGACCAGACCTAATTTTACCCCTCTGTGATATGGTAATATTCCCACTCCTGCGCAGTTTCCTGGCACCAAGCTGATGCATCCTTTCAGTGAACTCTGCAAATAAATGGGACTGAAGTGGAGGAGGGAGGTAGGTTTCACTCTTGTCCGTATTATGTATTGACAAAATGCGCTAAGAGGCAGATGCCAGGTGCCACAGAAATGCAAAGTACTGTTGTCTGCCTGTGTCAATGTGAGTTATGTGCCTAGCTCAGCTTTACTCCCCTTTGGAATATGGGGCTGTCCAAACTCTCATTGATGTAATAAACATGATACAAAAAGATTTTCTGGGTAGTAAATATGATTGACCATTTTAGATTCATAAAGGTGTGAGCTTCATCTTGCAGAGACAAGTTCCACTAAGCATTTTTGCACCAAAGTAGGTCAATCTAATTATAATTGGCTTTAATGAGCACTACTCTGCAGTTTTTTTACCTGTAGCTGGTTGGCACTCAGAAGTACAAATGCCATTGCTGCCTTTGAAAAAAGCTACCAGAAATCAAAAGAAGTAATTTCTAGTCTGATGCATTTCAACTTGAAAGCTTCAGTTATCTGCATAAACAGGGTAAACAATCCAGCATCAATAAGAAAAGCCAGAGCAATTGCAGGCAGTAATGATCAGCGTCAAATACCTGCCATAGGATAAACATGAAATTCTGCTTTTGGTTTCACAACAGTTCCCTTGCGAACTGTCTGGAATGCAGCTTTGGTATAAATAGGAGCAATTCTGTTAAAGCCAGCAGGAATTATACCAACCTGTGTTTGAGGAGACTTTGTCCTTGTGCCTCCAAAGAAGTTAGGTAAAGTAACAGTGAAGAGAGCAAAAATGACTAGGGAGAATTTTTGTGGTGTTTAGGCTGTTGCACACACGTATATATGTACATCTTTCTCCAGAAGGAAGAAAATCTTCTATATCCGGAAACTGTATATCATGGCAGTTGATCTTATCTTTGGGACAGAGTGTTCACAGGTACAGCTTTGGGGAAAGACAAATGGATTTGAAGGAGCCGTTAAGTATTTAACTGGTGGATGCAGTACTGGACTTCTGTCTTGGCAGATGTAGCTCTGGAGTCAAGGCAGCTCCTTAGGAATAGTGATGGAAGGCATCTGCTTCGCATTTAGCCCGTGTGAGGAGCTGAAACCTTTCAGAACTGGGAGAGAGAGAAAACAGAGCAGCCTGGGCAGCTTGTATCTAGCGAACAATTTTATTTTTTGTGTCCCCCATCAGGTCCAATGGGTGTGTACCACTGCTGCTGATGACAGCTTTTGGCCCTGGGCTGTGGTCCGTACTGCTTTTCTGTGGTACCCTTGCCACTTTAGGATATGTGAACCAGAAAGACCATGTTGGAATATACCTTTCCTTTAACAGAGTCTGCATGGAAAGGCCCTCTATAAAACCCCTATCTCTTGCCTGCTGGGAATTGGGGATAGTGAGCAATGTTTACTGGAAAGAATGTGGCTGGGGAAAAATGATATTGCAGGAAGTTGCAAAGATTTTTTTTTTTCTTTTTTATTACAAATAACTATCTGAGAACAGTTGGTTTATTTGTTAGAGCCTTTGAACTGCATCCTGCTCTTTGGACAGTTTTGCTGCTGACAGTTACAGAAAAGGCAGTCTCTGCTGAGGGGAGTCAGGGCACGGTTAGCTTCTGATTTTCTATTCAGTTTGCACGCAGTCTTGTCCAGACAGACTGCTAATTCTGTGACTCAGTTCCTCTGTTTCCCTTTTATGTATTATGTCTGCCACAACTTTTGGCCTTTCGAGGTGGGGGTAGTCGGTCTCTGTATGCGTAGCTGAGCCCTGATCTTAGTTGAGTCTTCTATCTATTACTCCAGTGCAAGTAATAGTAAAAAATAATCAACCTTGGCATTGTCATTCAACTATTTTGTGGCTTCTGAATCACTGATGTTTGAGGCACCYAGCGTTGTTAGTCACAGTTGAAATGGGATAAATCCCTAAATGTGCAATGTATATTGAAGAATATATTGGACTTGCTCTTGTGTGGCTTTACCTCATAGGATGTGAAAGTGATACCTCTGAGTATTTCTGTTTCCCAGTTATAGTCAGCATCGGCTGCAATCCATCTGTTACTAGCACCTTGTGCTAGCAGCTAGAGGGAAGAATGCCTGGGAGATGGATATCTAGGGTTTGAGTTCCTACCAGATACTTTCTTGTGACTAAAATATTGCAGAATGGCTGCAGTTACTGGCAAAGCAAGCTGCTTCTTGCACCAGTTCCCTATTGCAGTGTGTGGTGAGACACAACCTTAGGGCGCTAGGCTTTCGTAAAGGTTTGGCATTGGTGGGAAAAAAACCTACTTGTCTTCATTTCCTTTCCAATGGTTGGAGCAACCTGCATCAGCCTAGCCGCAAAGTTGGACGCTGTGAATTTTAACTAGAGTGGGCCAAGTTGCCGGACATCCCCACTTTTGGTAGTTTTTATATAGCAGAATCTTAAACTGTGTATAAATTGTCCCATAGACTGTCTGCACCAGGAGATTTTTGGCTGGTATAGATCTGTGTAATAGCCTTGCTCTAAACAGGGAGGGTTCTAGGTGGATCTGTCGGGGTAGAGTCTGGGGGCTATGCTTTGGCTGCCCTGTGTATCCATAGGGAGTAAAGTGTAAGTTAGTGCAGAGCTGAAATTGTTCCAAATTAAATGGTGGGAAGGTAGAATGCTGGAAGGACAAAAATCCATCTTTAGACTTCGCGTTTCTCTGTTCTCCAGGACCAGGATCTAAGAACAAATTCGGTAGGAAGGATCCTGTGTGATCTGTTTTGATGATAAAGATATTAAACTTGTATCCTGCACCCTCTTGACTTGTACTTTTGTCTTTTCTTTTGCCAGCCCAGAACTGCAGTCACATTTTGCAGGGCCCAAACGGAACAATACAGAGTCCAGGCTTTCCATATGGATATCCAAATTATGCAAACTGCACGTGGACAATCACTGCCGAAGAGCAGAACAGGATACAGCTTGTTTTCCAGTCCTTCGCGTTAGAGGAAGATTTTGATGTATTATCTATCTACGATGGACTGCCTCAGCAGGGGAATCTGAGAACAAGGTACAGCATTTATAGCAAACAGTGATGTTTAACCATGCTTGGATTTCTGCTCCTGGGATTAAAGTGTTTAGGTTGGAGGTTTATGCTGCAGTAAACTGGGAGTGCTTCATGAACAGTTCTTGTAGCTGTTTTGATTTCATATATTTGGTAAGGTTTGAAATGTTTCTCTGAATGCCTGACAGTAATGATTTATCACGAGTCATTGTAGACATTCAGAGAAGTTAATAAGAAAATGGAGCACGAGGAAAGGAGAGCTAATGTGCAGAGGAGCTTCCCTCAATCCGAGAGATTCTCTTGAGTGGGAGGGAGGATGGATAAAGCAATGCACGTGAATGCAGGAAGCCTGCGTTTCAGTTTGTAGCTCTGCCAAATACTCTGTGGGTGCCTTTGGGTAACTTCCTAACTTGCAGTCAGCCCACCAGTTGGGCAAGGATGATACTCTCGCATCTGTCTATGCTGTTACATCTCTAGGGATAAGGAGTTATCAAGTAATAAATGTTAGCATGAAGCCTCTGCATGGATGCTGATCTCTGAGGCTTTCAGATACTGTCTTAATATTAGCAATAAGATAAATAGGCTAATTATGAAAAATAATGTATTGCAACTGTTACATGATATGTTAGACTTCTGCCTTTGAAGGAGTGGCAATCTCAGACCTCTAGGTCTGTGGTGTAGGTGAAATCATCATGGTGACTTGTGACATGACTGTAGCTTCCTGGGGTGGTAAGTTGCAGCTGATATCTGATAGTAATGTATTCAAAAAGTAATAGAACCAATCAATAGTAGTGGCAGCATTCAGTGTTGCAATCACTTCCTACTAAAGACACTCCAATCACGGACAGTTCTGTAAATTAATTTTACTTCAAACCACTTCAGTTTAGGACAAGTCCATTGACTTCATAGTGTCTCATCTAACCCAACTGGAAGATCTAAGTTAAGGAAACAAATATCGGTGAAAATCAGCTCTTTATGTAGATTATTTTAGTTATGTAAATAAATCATATCTTCATCTTGCAACTGTACTTGAGAATCATCCTAATTATGGGACCTTATCACTTAATCAGGAAGCAGAATAGTGCTTTGCTTTGGGTATTATGTAAAGGATGCCTACATCTGATATGCAGTTCTGCTCAGGAAACTTTCATGAACAATCAATGCTGCTCTTGCACTGAGAAGCCCCCTGGCAAATTGTTCTGCTCATCAGCATTGCCAGACGTTTCCTTTTGCCCTCTAGATGTCAGTGAGAGGTTTTGCTGAAGAAGCAAAATCCATGAATGAAATTAGTTCAGAAGTAGGGTCATGGTGGAGTAAATTAGTAAAATACTGTAGACAAGTTGCATTCAGGTATTATTCTGAATACTCTTTGCTCGTAAGCATGATATGATTGTAGATGAAGTAACATCAAGGACATCTTAATACAGTCCATCAGTACAACAAACTTATGAGATATAGCTTAGATACTGTGCTGATAACTTGTAGCCCTGCGTTTTGGGGAGGAGGTGAGGGAGACAAATCAGGTTCTTTCTCTGCATCTCTGATGAAATCCACGTACAACTTAGGCGGATTATAAGCGTATATAAGTTGTGCTCTGGGTTTTATCCCACAAAGCAATTTTGAGGAATTGGTTTTATCCCTGATGAGTAGACAGGGAGTGTTCAGGGAGTGGGCTATGTTTAATACAATGGAGGACAGCAAAATGGGAAGAAAAAGGTATCAAGGTGAGCATTAYGAAGTGGGACACTTTGTAAAGGTCTGAAAGCACTTACTGAAGACTTACAGAGATAAAGATATGGGCTTTTATATGATGGACACTTGCGTTCTTCCCCTGGACGTTTCTAGAATAGTGATTTCAAAACCTGGAACTTGCTGCTCTGTGCTGTTTGGTGTCTCACCTCCTTGTTCAGCTAATATTTTTTGTACATCAATCTTACCTCATTAAACTCTGTAGCTGTTGCTCAACATTGGCCTTTCTTTTTTTTCTCCTTTTTTCTTTTTTCCTTTGGCTATCAATTTTATGTTTTTTTCCTCAGACTGCTTCCCAAATGTACTCCATTCATCATCAAAGTGCAGCACTCGAAGATGGATGACCATGTGTCATTCATCAAGACTCATGCTACCATGAGGCAGGCCAAAATAAGCTGTAAGCAAGTGCAAAGGGAGGGAAGAAAACCTGCTTCTGTGGGGAGAAGGAAGCTGTCTTGTTAAATGTAATTAAGGCCTATCAACAAAGCAGTTAAGAAAGAGACAGGAACTGTATCTCTTTGCCTCTCCCACTCTGTTTGCTCGCTCCCTCCCTCCCCCCCCCCCCCAGCCTTTTACCATCACACCCATTTTAATAAGCAGGAGGTCTTTTTAAATAGAATTAGAGCTTTCCATATAGTGAGGCAGATTCTGCAGGTGGTATCAAAAAACGTGAATAAGATGAGGGAACTTAGTCTGGGAACTGACCTGCTGGAAAGCAGCTTTGTGGAGAAGGACCTAGGAGTCCTGGTGGACAACAAGTTGAACATGAGCCAGCAATGTGCCCTTGCAGCAAAGGCGGCCAACAGCATCGCAGGCTGCTTTAGGAAGATCATTGCCATCAGGCTGGGGGAGCTGATCCTTCCCCTCTACTCGGCACTGCTGAATCTGGAGTGCTGGGTGCAGTTCTGGGCTCCCTGGGACAAGACAGAAATGGACATACAGGAGTGAGTCCAGTGAAGGGCCCTAAAGATGACTGAGGGGACTGGAGCATCTCTCGGAGGAGGAGAGGCTGTGAGAGCTGGGACTATTTAGCCTGGAGAAGAGGAGGCTCAGGGGGATCTTACCAGTTTGCATAAATATCTGATGGGAGGGTGAGAGAAGGTGGAGCCTGTCTGTCCTCAGTGATATGCAGTGGAAGGACAAGAGGCAATGAGCACTCATTGAAATACAGGACTTCTCTCTATCTCTCTCTCTTTCTCTATCTCTAAAAAACAAAGACAATCCCAACCTGGTTTTACTGTGAGGGTGGACAAATGCTGAAACAGTTTGTGCAGAGAGACTGTGGAGTCTCCATCTTTGGAGGTTTAAAACCTGATTAGACAAGATCCTGAACAATCTGAACTAGCCAACCCTGCTCTGAACAAGGGGGATTGCCTAGATGATCTCCAGAGGTCCCTTCCAGCCTCAGCTGGTCTGTTACTCTGTGACTTGTAAGAGGGCAATTGAGTTTATTGTTGAGGGTCACTGATTTGTTTCAGTACATCATGTCTGCTTGACTGAGAAAACAGAATGATCTTGGTGTAAATGAGTGGGTTACCTGTTGGTGAAGTTACTGTGTGTTGAGGGATGGAGAATGGTTAGTCTTCTCAAAACCCTGCTGCTCTATTTAAGCCAGACATTACTGAGCGCTCCTGTAGCCTGGTCTGTCAGTGTCATGTCTATATGCATTTCTGAGAAGGGGTTAATAATTCTGTTCGTCCTGTGTTGGCAAACACCCTCTTGTGTTGCAATTTAATGTGGTGTGAAAGTTCCCTAATAGAATAAGAACAGACTTAATCCAATGAGACATTTGCTAATAAACTGCTTTACTGTATATTAGGGAATTTGCATTGTGTGTTTGTGATGAGTATGTGAATATTAAATGTGTTTTGGTGTCTTAATTTAACTATCCAGGGCTGTTGTCATTTTTCAGTGCCATGACTTTGCCTTGTTTGCTGAAATCAGAGTATGTTTCTGAGTCCTTGCTTCTTGAGCTTCTCGCAGGTAATTCTGTTTTTTCCTACTGCCATACACTGGCTTTCAGCAGGGACTGTTATAGCAGAATCTTCTTTGAATACAGACTACAGTGATGACTTGTAGATTTTTCTCTTCCTTGACTTGAGTAGGAGAGCTGCGTGTTTTCAACAATACAGATAAGATTTCTAACTACCTCCAATGCCTGCATGTGCCTTCCCTTCTCTTGAGCAGTGTTTGTGCATTAAACCAGAGCAAGCTCTCCCAAATGCCCATCCTTCAAGTTCCTAAATATTCTGAACTGCCAGTGGGACCAGAGGGACACGTGTGGAGATCTGAACTGAAAACTGCAGTTGCTCGAGAATACTTTTTTCGCATATTCCCATTGTGCTTTGCTGATTGTGTCATTGTTAAGAGGATGCTCCAATCAGGTTGGTTTCCTGATTGGTTTCCCACAGTGCTGGGCTTAGAAGCTCTGCAGAGACCTGACTAAAATTTGAATATTTGGAGTTATTTATGGATCTGAGATAGCTGTGGGATTTGGGAGACTCTTTGCACCCTTTTGGGTCTGACTGTTATGTGATATAACAAGACAGAGGTTAACAAAAAAAAAAGTATCAAACAAGGAAACCCACATGATATCTTCAAGCTTTTTCATCTGATGCTGATAATTTACAGGATGTTCTTAATGTAAGAATCCTAAACTAGTTGCTAACTTCCTTATTTGAAGTTTCAGGCTGGCACTCAGATACAAGGAAAAAATATTTACAATACATCTGGTAAGTTGGTAATTTCACCTACCTACACTTGTTTTCCTGAAGGGAGCCAAAAAGACAGAACAGGCATCCATGTGAGAAAATTAGATAATAGATCACTTCACCTCACACAAACTGTGTTTGAAGTCATGGCTTTTTTGCCTTGTCAGTGCAGAGCCGTCCAGACCCATGGACTCAGGAGGAAGTTTCTGCTATGACAGCTGCAGATTTGATTTTGAGGGTGTAGCATGAAGGAAGGAGGGTTCAAACCACACAGGTTGGTTCTTCAGCTCAATGTAACTGAGTCCAGCACTGTTGATCTGGCCTAGCTCTGGTGACAGGTTCCAGAATAACTTCTGTGTGCATCAGAAGTCTCTTGTCAGATCTGTGGATGGCAAATACTAATTATTTAGAAGAACAGCCTTAATGGGACGAGCTGCACTTGTTTTACTTCAGAGTTGAAATCCATGGTGCTGTGGATATTCCCCTCTAAATGTAATAAGATTTTCATCTTCTAACTTCAAATTCAAAAATATTTTATAACAGTGATATCAGAGGGCCATGCGTTGGTCTAGGTCTTATTGTGATGAGCACTGCGCTGCTCATAGTGAACAGGCAGTTCCTGTTCAAAACATCTTTTAATCTAAATAGGCAAGAAAAGGCAAGACAAAAGAGGAGCAGCTCACTCAAGGTCATGCAGCTGGTCAAAAGCTGAGCTGGAGAGAAAGGTCAGATTTCCTAAATAAGGATCTATTAATAAGTACTCCCAGCTCCCTATGCGAGGCTGGGACCACCTTCTTGTTGGCTAAGTGGTACTGTAAGAATGGGATGTGCGATCATCTTGCATGTTTTGGAGGATGTGCAAGATACAGCAGGTTTATGTGGCCTAACTGGTTAGGATTGCAGTAGCAACCAGAAACCTTGTCAGAGAACATGAACCATCTTCAGTCCTTTCAGTACAGGATCCAGCAGTCAGAAATGTTTCTATTTAAACATAACATACTTTCTTTTACTATTAATCAGAAGCATTTCCATCTCATTAAACCAGAAAAGTAACTTGCCGAAAGGTGGTCTAAAGAAAGCTGCAATGTATGTGTTAATACTTTATTTTTAGTAAGCTCTTAGGATAAACACCCCTTGGATAAACCTGTTCATACTAAAGAATTTAAACCATATGGTGTTATCCATACTATAGTAGTACACAGAGGTCCCAATGGGAACAGAGCTCCACAGTGTTTTGACACTTTGAATTTATGCTCAGATTAGGACTAGTCAATTTAGAAAATGTGGTTTGTTTGTTTGTTTATTTTTGCTTCTAAGGAACTTCTAAAATTACCCTAGAAGGGCTGAGGGATGGGATGTGCGTTCTTCACTGAGAGAGACTGTTCTGCGCTTATTCCCTGACCCATGGCAGGGATAACCTAAACTGAAGACACTTACGTTGTTGCAACCTGTGAGCTTTGTTTCACATGTAACATGGAAATGTTAGGCGGCGATGATCAAATGATACTGAATTTATTTGTCTAAGAAAATTTGAGCCAATCAAGAAAAATAAATGAATCCTTTTATAGCCAAAACTTCACCGCTGCAAACTGATGTATTTCCTCAGAAGTGACTGGGAGGTGCGTAGGTACGCAGCTGTGAGAACTGCCCCCCTTCTCATGGCTCCCTGGAATGTGTGGTGGTAGAGAAACACAACAGGCTCTTACTTAAAGCCCGGAGGAAATCTGCACTACTTTCAATTGGTGGCACAGAATAATTGTTGTCTTCTAGCTCACACTTCAGTACTAGTCACAATTTTCTGTTAAAGTTGGCATTGCTTGTTAGAGGGAGTTACCTGTTCTGAAGGATGACTGAAGAGTGTTCAGAGGAAGATTACCATCAATGTGCTGCATATGCAGTTGAAAACCATACAGTCTCTTTGCCGTATTTACTTGACTGAAAGGTTAAGTATTTTGCTTCATCTTAATACTGTGTAATACTACTGATAGGAGATGAATTATCCACTGGGGTGACCTATTTACAGATGCAGAAATACTGTATCTTGTTTCTTGTTGATAACCTGATTACAATTTTGAAAAATTGGTTTGGGTGACTTGTACTTCATCATGGGAGGGGAGAAGAAGACAAAGGGAGAAGTGAAGGAGAGAATTCCCCCCCGTGCATGACACATGTCCTTGCTTCCAAAGATGCAAAGCTGGCTAGAAGTAATGTTCTGAGATTCTGGCTCCATCCACAGAAGAATGCAGGCAGAGCAAATTCACTTTCTAATAAGTAGCAACAGTTTATCTATTCTCTCTGGTCAATTTAAAATACCTCTGTTCATGCCGTTTACATTTATCATGCAGATCATGCATGCAAGGCATGATGTTCTTGCTTTGCAGATGAGGAGATTGAAATAGAGGCCAAACACATGGGGCTGTTTGGGATTTGTAATATTGTGATCACAGGGTAGGCGTGTGGATTCCTGTAGTTTAACTGGGACCGTGCTGTGTTGACGTTGTGGAAGGATGGGTATTGGATGTGCTGGGATTCGTTCTGTGCTGCGTTGACTAAGACTTACAGAAATTCCTGGAGGAATAGCATTTGTCATCTAACAATACGCAAAACTATTTTATATTAGGATTTTGAGAGTCACCTTTAGTCACATAACATAGTCCTTTGTAATTACCTCAGGTGTCCAAGGTGACTGCAGTTCTTTTTACTAAGGGTAAGGATAAATGAATAAAACTGAGCGGGCCAGCTAAATCCTTCTGTCATCCCTAGTCAGCTTCAGAATCCTGCCTCCCTTTGCCCTTTAGCGCGGAGTCTTTTGTCACTTTGCATTAACTCCCTGGAAATAAAATAAGCTTATATTCAGGCTCTCTGCTGTTTAGAATAAAGTATGTGCAGTTTTATTTCTGAGAGGATACTCATTTCAGCTGCTCCAGCAGCATTAAGGGCCTTTTGCCAGTGGTCCTGTCGTATTGTTTGGGGGAAGTGCTGAATATTTAAACTTTATCTGTGAGATAATTGATGGAACCAGATCTGAATGCCCCATAAGAGCTAACGGGGTTAATGCAGCTGCATCTAGGGCTGTTCCATTTTGACAGGCTGTATTCAATTTTTCCTTATTAGGACAATGTTTATCAGGATGAGGGATATAAGCTAATAGTGAAATTGGGGTGGGAGGGTTTTCCCTGCCACCTTGCTGACAACAGGCTTAGGATGAGGCTTGAGGCTGATTTGAGCTTTCTTCAGCCAGTTAAGCAGATGGAGAAATAGGGTGGTTGAGCAGCTTTTGGTCTTGGTTTAAGAGTTAAAGGAACTGCTCTCTCATGACATTGTTTGTATTGTATAAGAAAAGTTATCTGTGGTAGGACCTTCCCTTGTGCTGTTGCCTGTGCCATACCTGATATAACAGGATCTTACTGAAAACTGGAATCTTTTATTCATGCCCACTGAGTAAATATTAATTGGGGAAGTAATTTCCTTTCTGGTGGTTATTCTGCCTTTTGTCTATCAGACTGGAGTTTCTTCCAGGTAGGACTATTCCTTGCTGTGTGTTTAGTACGATGGGCTGTCTATTGGACCTTAAGACATTACTGTTGCACAACTAATAATAATCTGTTTTCAGAATTGTTTTTGTGCTCTGTTTTCCTTCTAAATTGTCGAGTAACCATGTTAACGGGTAAAATCTAACAGCAAACCTTGACAGTGACTCTTGCTTCATATTAAGGTATGCTGGGTATAGAAAGATTTTCTATAATTAGACAATATCCAACAGATTTAATTAAGACTGAGCTGAAATGTTCTGTTTTTGATAGATCTGTGAACACTGAATGCCATTAGTAATTGAGGTAGATTTTTAAAGGTAGTTTTCAAAAGTATGTGGAAATTCTGCAGTGTGGTGGTGGCCTTACAATTTTCCATGCCCAAGCTGACTCAAGTTATGAAAACCTCATTCCTTAGGTATTTAGCCATGGGGGGAAGGAAGGGGAAATGCCCATGAAGTGCTGTGCTGCAGGACGTCTCTGTGTTCGCTGGCTGGTGAAGTCTGGGAGGCACCCTGAGCGGTCAGGAGTTGTCCTGGACTCTACTTCCAACCTCTTGTTGCTTGATGTGTTACATTTCACTCTTCAGCTTTTCCTTTCCTTCGTGCAGTTTATCTGTGTTCTCTGCCAACATAGGGCTTTGTTGTTGATAATTTAGAGCAAGTCCAGGGATTTTATATCCCTCTCTAGATTTCTGTAGCTGATGCTTGGTTTTACTTCAAGTTGACTTCTGATACAGTCATTACAAGCCTTTTAGGTAACAAAAGCAGAGCGCAGTGAAGTCTGAGTGTGATCTGATTTATGGTCACTGCAGACCCTGCAGTGCCCACATCTACAGCATTCCAGGTAAAATATATCTGCATGGTGAGCTCTAATAGATTTAATGGGATTGCTGCTTTCCTCCTGTTCCTGATCAAGGCTGGCTTATGATAAAGAGAATAGCTGCCTGCTCTTCTACTACTAAATGTTTTAAACAGAGAAGTTTGTTGTCTTATTATGTATGTATATAATGTTTGAGATGATGTGGTCACAGACATTTTTAGTTTTCATGAATCATTACTTGTTTTAGATATGGAACTTTTTATTCTTTTAGCAGAAGTGGCAATTTACAAAGCCGGGGGGAAGGTTAGGGGTCAGAGCAAGTGAGATTGGATTTTTAGCAGTGGAGGGAGAGAAACTGAACTAACCCACAGCAGTTGTATGGTGTTTCTCATTTCTAGATTATCGAATGCTTTGAGAAGGTGCGGGTCTACAGTATTGCCTCTGCAAGAGGAGGGGGGAACGCAGCACAGGAGTTCAGTGAATTGCCTTAGGCTGCACAGTGAGTTATTAGCTATTAGTTATTAGTTGCCCAGTTCCAGTGTTACTGGAACTGTATGATGAAAAGAAATGACTGTGATCTGATCCTGCTTGCATAGGAGTCTGTACAAAAATATTTTGACTTTATTAGTACAGAATGAGGTCTTCAGAAATAATTTCACTTGTCAATAGATATTGACATCAGTTAACACCAAGATCACCACTTTCTTCATTGATAACTAGTGTGTGTCTTCCACAAAGAGGATACAGTGGGCTGTGCACTAAGGCCATGRAAGTGCAGTTTTCCCAACTGTAAAATGACCTCATAATGTTTTATTTTGCAAGTTAAATATGATCTGCAAAATGTTTAAAAGGCTCCAGTTGGAGGGTCTGCTTGTTAGGGTGGGGAAAGAGTGTTAAAGTACAAAACAGATATAGTTCACAACCATGACTTTTTTAATGCCTTTTTCTGAAAGGAGGAAAAATATGTGCACTTCTGTTATCTTTTGAATCCAGTGAATCTTTAGGTCAATGAAGTATTTGTATCTCACTTTTAAGGTCTGACCTTGAGAATTTCTCGGGCAAAGCACCTCTTTAGTCGGTGTGTATTTCCCTTTTATCAAAATTAATGAAGGTCTACAGGAGATGATACGATCTTACAAGATCATTGAAGATGCAATGAAATTGTGAAGTGCTATTGCTTGCAATCTGGAATAGAAAATTGACAAATCTTCGGTTCCCATTGACTCTATTTCATTATACTCCTGTTGGGCTGCAGAGGGTGGCAAGGTTCCCTTCAGACTATTCAGAATTGGATTTTGGTGTGCTGCAAGAGCAACTGCTGACATCTGGTCCTTTTTCTTAATAAAGAATGTAAATGTCTTTGCAGTTTTGTAACTGTTTCAAAACCATAAAGGCTTGTGCTATCCAAAGATGCGATGATTGTCCTTATATGTTTAACTGTTTTGTAACAGTTAGGCCTCTAGTGCATTAGTAGTGCTATACTGGAATAA
This sequence comes from Apteryx rowi, assembly GCF_003343035.1. Taxonomy (NCBI): domain Eukaryota; kingdom Metazoa; phylum Chordata; class Aves; order Apterygiformes; family Apterygidae; genus Apteryx; species Apteryx rowi. The sequence goes on from NW_020450960.1 coordinate 2,221,384, forward strand.
AAGGCTTAGGAAGAATGTGTATATTTTCATTTGCACTGTTTTGTATTATATTGTCACTGATCCACATGTAAAATTGAAGTGTGAAATGCTGTTTTGTCTAGCATTTTTTTAAATATAATAGTTTCTGACTATTGAAATCAGGGCCTTCAACTATGTAGGTGCGTGGCAAGGCAGCCTCTGACTGAAGTGTTTACTGTTCCCGGATTTGTGGCAGTTAAAGTATGAAAGCAGAAAGAAGCGACTAACACAAGATTAAACAGTGCCACACAGGTCAAACAGGCAGAAGCCATGGGATTTGTTTCAGAGATTTTCCCTATCGTCCAACACATCTAAAAATCAAATTTTCTATTAATTTAACTTCTCTGACCAGGAAGGACAGCTTGTATTGTTTTGTATTTTTTCCATTTGGGTGATTCTTTTTAAGTCTTCTAACTTTGTAGAAACCAGTGTGCTGTATAGAATGTAAATTCCTGCTGTTTCCTCCTTATTCATTGCTATTAAAATTTTATTAAGTATTATAAATTAAATTCTTGAAGAGTTACTGTAGCTAAGGTATACCTTACCTTGTACTGTGAGGCTGCAGTTTACGTGGAAATATCCAGGATGGTTCTAAGCTGTCTGGCCAAGCTGTCTGTCCTCAGATCACCTGGGCAGGACAGGGCTTGCCCTGTGCTGCCACTTCATAGTCACTTGGGGGAAGTAAAAATTCTCTCTCAAGGCTGATGTCTAAAGTCCAGTTCGAATTCTGATTTTGTATGCATAAAAGGTACAAAGAGATGCGCAGATTTGGCAGATGAGACCTGAGTTCACTCCGCAGGCCAGCTTTGGCTCTTTCCAGTTATATAGCTTTAGCTTCTTGATGTTCAAACAAAGAAAATGGGAGGAATAAGGGTGCATTATATTGACAAGGCCATAATAAAAGTTTTTGCTTGATTATGTGTCTCTGCACTTACCTCTTGGATATTCAGCATGCTCTGGGATTGCTCACAGGGTTGAGCAATGAGGCCTTTGGCTTTCAGATGTGTTCAACTGCCACTCATGGGAAAAAAAGTGGGTTTTTTTGTTTTTTTTCCCAGAATTCCTTGGTCTTGGTAGCTTTTGGTTCTCAGCAGGAAATAACCATCTCTTTCTCTTGAGGATTTTTGATGAAATCCCACAGGTTCTSTTAAATTGTGAAGTTAAATCTGATGATCGAGTATTGCTTGGGGAGAAATCCTGGCCTCACCAGAAAGTGTAAGAGTCTTGGAAGTTGATTTATTCCTAGGGCATCAGACAAAGACGCGCTGCTTCATTATCAGGCTGACATTCACAGTGTCCTTGTTTTGTTCCTCTATCTATTTCTTGTACGCAAATGTATTTACCGGTGGGAACATAACAGAAGGGAATCATTTGAAAATGGAGTTACTTCCCAGCCAGTCAAATATTTATGGAGAGTGTGTGATAGCAGGTGAAATCCTCGTTTGTTGGGCAGATTTGTGCTGTCTGTATGTATTTGTTACCAACTTCAGTTTATTGCTGTTAGATGGCATGCTGGGGTCTCGGTCGTGCTCTGGAGCGAACGGCCTGTGCGTATGCTCTGCTGGATTCAGAAACAGAGTAAACATACACTTGTCAGTTTTGCTGCTAATGAACTGTGTGTAAATCACAAATTTACCATGTATGCGGGAAAATATTTTTTGAAAAGTGAATCCTGTCCCACTACGTTTTGTGGCTGCCAATTATCCAGACTTAAGTGAAATTTTGGCTCGTTCTCTTCCTTTCTTGGATCTGTTTTGTGAAGGGCCACTAGGCTATGTGACAGGCCACCAAAATGTTCCCGAGCTCATGAAAGATCAGGTAGGCATCTGTCCTTCACGCTTGCTCAATGTATCTCCATGTGCAGGCACAATTGCTGATGGTCACCTGGCTCCCGTGGTGGCCTCCTCTGAGGCTTTCTTCAAAGCTTTTCTCTTCTGCTGTTTACAAAACTTTCCTGCTAATGCTGCCCAGCTTGACAGCTAAATCAAGAAATGACTTGTGGCACGCAAAATGACACCAGCCTGCTGTCGTTACTGCGTTTTATTCCTTCGTTGGTATTTAATCCATTCAAGTTCTTTCTGTTTCCTTTCAGTCGCGTGCTGCCCTCCTGTGAGGGGAGGATTTGAGTGTCTTTTTAGTCACCCCTTGTGTGCTCTTCCTGGGCTTTCTTGTCCTGCCATCTAAATGGCTCAGCATGGACAATGGGCTTCCAGAAAGGTATTTCACCTGGAAGGCTAACAGCTAGTTACTTTTATTTCTTTTTTCTTCCTTCTTTTTCAGCATATCACTTAAAGAACGTTTAATTTCAGCAGGATGTTGACGGTACTGTTTCAGTGAATGTCCAGATGGCTCGATAATGACAGCTGTGTGATGCTGTTCAATACTGCTCYGTTCTAGTAATTCTCTTACTCATTTGGTCTCAAGTAGGTACGGTGAGCGTGCTGGAAATGCTTTTTTTTTTCTCATTTTTTTTCCCCTGTAAAAGCACAGGGAAGGCTATAGTTTGTGTGATGTGGCTGTTGTGGCAGGAGTGAGAAGGGCTGGATGTGTAACTTGTTTTGCTGCTTTGACTTGTCATGTTCACCATGTCTGCAGAAATCACTACTTGGTCAGTGAGTTACAGTTCTGTTTCAGCAGCTCTTCTTCAGTAGGTATCTCCTTTACAGCTGCATTTCAGGTACTGTGGGGGGGGGGGAGATGTGTAGTAATCTGTCCAAATAAGAAACAGGTGCTTTAAGACTGGAAAATGTTTCTAAATGAAACCATTATAAATCCATTAAATGGAAAAAAAATAAAGGAGGACATTAAATTGACACTTTACCCCAAACAGCTTTAAGTTGTTGATGGGAATGATTTAAGGAAAAAAACCTGAAAGTAACTGTACAAGGTTAAAAATAAAAAAGGGGAAAAAACATTTGTAGCAATGCCCCAAAGGGAATAATATTCTCTTCTGATGATGTTGGTTGTATAGCATATATTCTGGCTAGAAACATAATTTACCATTCTGTCATACTTTCTAGATGGAAGTGACTATCAAAAATCTTTTCAAACTGACATTTTGTTGCTCCAGAAGGAAAACAGATATGCACACACACCTTTTACATTGCAAAAAAGAATATGCTTCATTAAATATGCTCTAGTTACAACATGAGGCTGCTTATTTCTCATTAGTTGTCTGCAGTTATTGCAGTGTGACCCAGTCTCTGCACTTGATCTTCTACCTTGGACTGCTTAACCTTTTTTTTTTTTTTTAACTTGAAGGTGCAGAATTCAGTCAGCTCCCTCTTCTTGAAAAAACACACTGAGGAAAGGGAGCTTCTCTGCTTATGGTGTCTTTACATCACCTGGCTGTGGGCTTGATTTAGGGCCTGTAGGAATAGCTTATAGCTTTTTTTTTAAAGTAATGTCTCTTAATTCACAGGCCTTTAATAAAAAAAACTAGTTAGTGAAAGTGAAGGCAGGCAGCTTTTGGCTCTGGGAACTACTGGTCCCGCTACAGCTTTTGAAAAGTGATGGTGATTTGTATCTTATTGTCAATCCCATTTTACAATACCTGTGATTGCTGTAAGTCTAATGCTTGGCACCTGTGATCCAGGAATAGATACGCTCTCAAACACGCTTGAGATATGCTGTCAAGTACATTTGAGGCCTCTAAATATCCCTGCAAGACATCTGGGTGATTGGGATTATATACAGGGAGAACTGGGGCCCGAAAGGAAAGCACAGTTAAGTGGGTTGCCCAAAACCATTTAGCAGGCTAGAGACAAATCTGAGAACGTAGCTGTGGAGTTGCAACTTTCAGTGCTGTGACTTCAAAAGCTGCTTCCCAAATGGACAAGCTCAAAGGAGCTGGAAAGCAGTATTTTGGTTAAGAATGCTTCTGACCTCAAAATGTTCATATTTACTTTCTTTCTTACATTTAAAGCTATTTTGAACATACATGTCTGCTTGCATTTAAAGCTTTTCAGGCCTTAGGGCACTCTGTTTTTGCACAGCATGTAGCAGAAGAGGTAATGTTGCTAATGGCTGATGCGACTATGGGATATTCATAACATTCCCACTATGGTAACGCTTTCTTGTTGCTCACTGATTTCATTCTATTCGGCAGGATTTGAGCCCTGTGTGAGTAGCAGGGGGTTCTGAGAACTTATTTTTCTTGTTTACTGGATTTCACACCCCTGATGATTTTTTGTTTTGTTTTTGAGGAAAGCCAGAAAATAACCTAGAACTGCCAAGTTTTGAATTGACACTGCTGAATCTTGCTTGGTTTTTATCCATACTTGTCCTTATTGACTCAGAATGTCAGCTCAGTTTTCCCAAGAAGTTGCTAGAATTGACCCTTTCTGAGGATTTTTTTTTTCTTTAGGATTTTTAATATTATGACAGGGAATATGGATGCCAAAGTTTTTCAGATATTTGCTAGCATCTCATTAGCTACCTGACAAAGGTAAAAGTAAAAAGAACATGGAAGGGACATGATAAATTCGAAGTCTGTCGTCTTCCTACTCTGTTGCATTGTATGAAGAAAATCAAATTTATTGAGATTTGATGCTCAGTACCTGTTCACAGCTTGAGAGCTATGAAGGCCTCATATATTTGAGGTGGCTGTGCAGGCCTTAGGCCCTATAAATAACACTTTTCTAGTGGGAATTGACCCAAAACCCATTTTAAATGAGTGGAGAAATCCATCCACAGTGGGATTTATGAGCCCTGTGACTGTCTCCAGAGACTGGATTAGTTAATGAAGCCTTTCTCAGTGTCAGACAGGTAAGCAAAGGACCCTTTGTGGCTTGATGAATTACACTTGGCATGGAGAGGAGGAGAAAGTGGAGCTGATTCCTGAGTCAGCCTGGCAGATGGGGTCTGATTGTATCCTCCATGTGAGACTGAGAACTGTTTGCAAAGCTCTAGATTAACTTAACTAAAAAAAAAAATCTAGGGGGAGTATATGTCACCTTCCTGACAAAATTCAGCCTCTGTTTTTGAGACTCCAGCCTTCCYGCAGGAAACTGCTCAGTGCCAATGCAGGGAACCTTTTTATCACATCTTCCTCCTAATCAGAAGGTGCATTACATTGTCATTTTGAAACCTGCTCCTTGAAGTCTTCCCATGAGCTGTCATTATGTAAGCCTGACCGATAATAGTTTTAGTAAGTGCACTTGTTATGTCAGAGAAACTGTGTGGCTCAGCTTGAATTTTGCAGTTGGCTATCATTCAGCTTTGTATTTATTTGCCAGCCTTGAAGGAGGGTGCAGCCTCCCTAGCAGGCCTTGTGGGATCTATACATATAACTGCATTGGACTTGGACTTAGACCTTCTAGGGGATCGTGGGGCTGCTTGACCTGGGTTACCCTCACTGGGCCTGATCCTGGCCCTGGCTCACAGGCTTGTGCTCCTGGCCTGACCTTGGGCCAGTCTCATCACCATGACCTTGTCTGATGACTTGGACTCTGGGCTGCTGCCCTGGTGTGTCCTGGTCCCTCGTGCGAGGGTGGTGGGACAGGGGCCCTGCTGGCTGAGCTCCCTGGGCCTGAGGAAGCAGCTGGCCACGCTGTGCCCTGGCACCTGCTTCTGGATACCACAGCAGGAAATTCCTGGTCAGGAGAAACAAATGCTTYCTATTTTTAGCGTGCATTGAGATGGCTCTCATCTGTTTGACTTACTGCACATGCTAAAAACCCTGCACATGCTTAAGTGAACTCCTGAATTAGAGCCATAATAAACTGTCTCTTTAGAAGAAAAAAAGATCTAAATCTCTTTTCTGCCTCCCAGCCCCCCAGCTGACAGAGACAGACTAGTTCTCTGAATTGGGAAGTCTGGATGCTGTTGTTCTGAAGGAACAAATGTGGGGGATTGTTCTTGCAAAAAAAAATTTGTAGTGTTTGACAATATGATGCTACAYGGCAATTTTGTCCAGATCTGGCTAGAGAGAAGTTGGTATTAGTGCACCAGTCTATGAATAGTCTAACACCAGCGATCTACAGAGGTGCTGCTGCTGCGTACCTAACACTTGAAATGTTCTCAAGCAAGTTAGTAGTTTACTCTTGTCATCTTGAAAAGCCATTTCAGAAGCAAATTCAGCAGCTTTGTCATCATCGTGTGCTTTTCTGTTGTTTTTTTTTTTGGTTTAAATTTAGGTCTGCTTAAGGTAGACAAAGGGAGATTTACCTCTATTTCCTTAAAGACAGTGGTGGCAGAGTTGGAAACGGAAGTAAGGGTTCCCATTGCAGGGATTTGCTTTCCAGTCAGCACAGGCTTTTTGCTTAATGCATTTATTGTACTTGTTTTTATAACAAATCCTGTTTATGTCAATAAAACTACTCAAATGTTTGTGTCTCTGCAGACACAGCAACCTTCTCTTATATTCTGCGCTGGGCTGTGAAATGACAGAATCATTTTCTTGGCAAACATTGAGGAGTGAGTGAATTTAAGGGACAGAGGAAGATAGTATATTAAAAAAAAAAAAAAAGCTTATTACTGTCCTGCTGTCCTGGTAAGAAAAATATACAGTAATACATGTCAGAAGAAGGCAACTGATGGTATTATTTAAAAACAACTTAATTATCAACCAGCAGGGCAGATGGGAGGACTGGAAAGTGGCATGGAATAAAGTGGGACACGTGGCCTTGGCTAGCAGCAAAGTAGATTGGAGTTGCTTTGTGAAATATGAACAGAGAATATATAAGGAGTTACTAGTACTGTTGCTTGCAAAATGTGTATGATTGAAGGTATTTGTTCAGGATCTGTTTGTAGCTTGATTCAAAAATAAAAGCAGCTTGGTTTTGAGCTTAAAATGTTCCAACAATTTGAGTAAATCAGCTTTCATCTCTGCCATGCTTGAAATGAGTTCTTCTTTGCGCCAAATGTGCTTTGTGCATAGTATTAAATAAACAGATAAATAAAACCACGGACTGAGTGGAGGCTGTAGCAATGGAGATGGCAAATTCTTTTAACTAGAGGTCACTGCCCTTCACACTGTCTTGCCCCTGTAAATTTTGAACTCGTTTGGCTAGCTYGGCCAAGTTTGACAGTCATTCAAGTTTCAAAGACAGTGAGTTCCTGCTGGTTTGGTGAAAATAGGCAGGTGGGTACAGAAGAGCTGCAGCACTTTTGGATGGGTTACAGGGTCTCACTGATTCTGTTACTTGTCAAATTACCTGTTTCTCCTAAGCCGCCTTTCTTCTGGACAAAGTCTGTGCGACTGCCGTGTTTGCAGTATGGAATTTTGATGGTGGTCAAATCCCACATGTGCTACAGTGATACTTATGTAGAGCTTTGGAGATGAGTTAACTCTGTCTTATGGATTTGGAAAAGAAGTGTAAAGACAAAGTGAATTTCTGTTTATGTTGATTAGATAGGTCCTTGTTCTTTGGTTGCAATACTGTACTCTGAGCCTGCTGTGTGTTTTTTCAAGTCCATGCATCATCATTTTTTTAAATAAAAACAACAGTCAGTGACTCTGTTATCTCTCAGTTGCCAAGTTTGTCTTCCAGGGACTGAGCATTTGAGTCCTGACCTTCAAAATGCTTGAACTCATGAAGCACAGTCTTAGTCTGTGGGGCTGTTTGCATGCTTACAGGAAAACACAAGCTGAAAACCTTTCCCACTCAGGAACAGTGTGCTTAGTGTTCTGTGGAGACAAGTCCTAAAATACGCTTTTGTCAACAATACGTTTACATGAACACCGACTGAAAACAAGAACTAGCTGTTTTACTTGATAAACACTTTGGTTCTTTCCTTGGAGTTAATTTGTCTTTGCAATAAGCGGAGGGATTAAATTAATCAAGAGTATATGGAATTAATGCCAGTGAACTAAGACAAATGGCTTCCAAAATTTGAACTGAAACTTTTGCCTGTGTCATTACAATACCATTATAAGCTAATTGAGTGTTTTTGTCCAGAGTACCATTTCAGCCTTACAGGGATTCAAAATTAAAGGGCAACTGTCTAAGTAACACCAGTGAGTCCTGCCTTGCAGGCAGAACTGGCTTTTTAAGTGTTCTGCAGTATGCATGGTTTGGAATTGTCCTCGGATTGTGTCCTGCTTGCTTTCTTTGGTGATTAATGAGGACATTCATGACATCAGTTATTCTGTCAATATGTTTAAAAAAAAATTCAAGCTAACAAATCTCACTGTAATTGCTTGTTTCTTTAATAAAATAACACAGGAAGAGAGAAAAACTATTTGACAAGAACTACTGGAGAAAGTTCTGAACAAGATGAGTCTGAGAAAATACGCTCAGTGAGTTGACTGTATCCTCAGGTGGGTATTTCATCCATGCTCCTTGTTGAAAATGAGGGAGAAGATCTGCAGTTTTTTGTGCTGAAGATAGAAGGAATCAGATGTGTGAAAGAGGCAGTAGCCTACAGTACAGTTGCAGAGGAGAAGCCAGATAGAAAGCGCCAGCACGGTTCCTAGAACTGAAAATGCAGCAGTCTTCCAGGAATTYTGTTCCGGAGCTTCGCTGTCCTTTTTGCCAGAAGGATGCGTTTCCTCATGTCAGATGTGCTGCTTTCTTGTTGCAGTTTGAGCTGGTGATTTCTTGTCCCTTCCTCTCCGGACACAGAACAGCTTTAGCTCTTTTTTTCCTCATTCTCAAAAACTCGCTGGTCGAGCTCCAGCCGATGCTTTCTGGCTCTGGCCTCTGACATGTGCTTTGTGCACAGGCTTTTGGTCTGATAACCTTGGGAAGGGCTTTCTGAGGTCTGGTTACCTACAGCTGAATGCAGACTCCTTTCCAGCACCTGGTAGCTCAAGTATATTGTTCCTTGTGCTACGTGATTTGGGGTGTTCTTGTTAATAGCTTACTTATTCTTTTATGTTTATTAAAGATACTTTTCATCAGAGTTTTTGAGAAAGTTGCAAAGATTGATTAATATTGCCCATCTCGTACCCATTTTACAGAGGAAAGAATGAGCATATATGTGTTCTCATTGAAGCTAGTGAGATTACTTCTGTGCTGAAAAAGGCATACAAACTTGACTCAAAGTCCACTGAAGTTGTTGGGGTCTTTCTGTTGGCTCCAGCTGATAATGGGTTGGTCTAGTACTTAATGAATTCACCTTTCAAATAACTTTGCCTCGGGTTGCCTGCTATCTTGTTACCTGGAACTGCAGTATAAAAACGAACTCATCTGCTAATTGCAGACATGGTTTTCCAAAGGGCTGCTCTCACTCTGAGGTGGTGGATTTTTTATCGTAGTTTCTTACACCTTGGCTTGAAAAGACTTAGCTTGGATATCGTCCTAGGATAGTGTGTCAGGCAGGAGCGTCAGTTTAGTCCTTATAGAACCTTGTCATTTTAACTATATATGGTGAAGAGAGCGGTTCATTTGGGGAATTCTTTCTAATAGGTGCCTTTAAATTGCGTGCAGGGAAAAATCACTGAAGTATGATGTAGTGTAATTTAATGCTGGGTTAAACGATGCAATCCAATGCATTTTCATTAGATGTTCTGAGACACTTCTCTGGCATTTATGCTTTAAAGGCTTTTGGATTGCCAGCTGCAATAACTATTTTGATTGCAGCCTGAGCTGATGGTGGGCATCCTACCAGAAAAATAATGTGCTCTGTTTTAATTATGACACCTGCACTCCAAAATGGAAGCCTGCGTCACTGTACATGATACAGTTGTACTTGATACAGTGAAACAGCATAATATGCAACACAGGGAGGTGAACACGTTTGCAAAAGGACTGAGATTGGGACTGTGCTGGCTGATTGCTTTTTTCTTTGGACAAAAAGTAATGTTCAGTCGTGAGTTGAATTTGCTGAGTAGAGGAGTCAGTGGATCTTTGGCTGGCGCTTTCCTCCTTTGATTGGCGAATGGGACAAGTTTCCAGCAGAGAAGGATTCTGTGGCAGTTGGGAAGATGGGAATATATCATAGAGGCAAGATGGCTGGGCTCTATGAGGAGTGGAAAGCAGTTGGTAGACAGCGAACTGAGACCCCACCATATGGTAGAGACCTTGAGCTTTAGCAGTGGCTGGCACACCGAGCAGAGCTGTTGCACGTGATGCTGCAGAGCCCCTGTGAAGTGGTGGCGGTTGCACGAGCAACTAGTTTGTGTCGAAATGGATTCCTGCAAAACTGCTCTATGAAGCAGGTCCTGCCATTCTGCTGCAACCGGGGAGCCACATAGCAGAAGCGTCTTGCAATGTTTGTGGTGTACTGGGGCAAAGAAAGAAGAGGAATACGTGTAGAGTAAAGGATTTCTGTGTTAGGGTTTGTGTCTGTTTTTTTATTTATTTGTTTGTTTTGGGTTTTTTGGTATCTTGTTTTTTGTCATGCTGTGATGCAAGGACAAACTTATGGAGTGGTATTTCTGGCACTGATTTAGCTTGGTTCGTCACAACAGTAGCAGAGTTAAGCCAGTGCAAAACATTGAAACTCTCGCACAGTCAGTGTTGGCCCCAAGCAACATAAGGGGATAATCACTTGCTGATCCATTTGGCCAGGAATACTGAAGAAATGAAAGATGGTTATGGGTGCTGTTATTTCTGCCCTCATCTTTGTGTCATAGCTCTTAATAAGGAACAGTGTTTCCTGCTCTTCTTTCTCATTAGCATATATATATGTTTATTGCTACAGTAAATAACAGGGATGTCAGAATTATTGTTTCATGCATGAGGCCATTTGGGAATGATTTCATATTCTGTCTGGCCTTGTGTTGATCCCCGTGCTTTAGGTTTTCTTGGGCTGCAGATTTAGGGAGGAAGGTGTGAGGACAGGTTACTTGCTGCATCAGAACAAGGCAGCGTGTCCTGCTGAGCTTGGCTTTCCCTGGGTCTGGAACGTGAGACAAGTATGTCCCATGTGGATCTGGGTGCTCCCTGTGCTTTGCTTTGTGGTATCTGATACAGAACAGATGGTTTGTAGTGGAGTTTGGTTCGCTGTGTGATCTAAAGAAGGTAGCAGTCACCTTCTGTGCCACCAGGCAGCCTGTTTCCCTTTGCTTTCTCAAGGGATACTAAATAGACACAAATGAACATCTAAAGTTAAGGACAAGGAGACATGGTTGGGATTTATTTGTAGAGGTTCAGGAAACCCACAGTTTCCCAAGAAAATGGCACATCTCTGGTCAATATGGAATCTGTAGAAAGACTGAGAACAAACTCTCTGTTACGATTTCATGCCTTATGCGCAGGCCATCCTTTCGTTTAAGGCTCTTAACTAGAAAATCCTTAGGAGCACAYGCTTAAGGGCGACTGTTTCAGGTAGCACTGAGTTCCCATTGACTCCTATGGGACACATGCACTTGCTTACAGATAAGCAGACATGTAAATGTTGCCCTGAATTAAAATCAGCATCTGCAAAGTGGAGTCCTCTTAGTATGTAGGCTGTGAACAGAACCCATGTTGCCCAAAGCCTAGTTCAGAGAGAACAGATCAGTTTTGGAAGTAGAAGCACATACATCTGTTATCTAATTCCTAGATAATGATAAAATGGTATGCAGTGATTGGATGGGAGGAAAAATTGATAGGTTCTGTTGTCCACAATGTGTTTTTATTAAAATTGGCCCATGCATTTTCTGGACTTTGAGTGCATGAAGGTTTCAATAAGCCCTTTTATTAAATTATTTCATAATGTAATTAAACCTATGGCACTCTTCAATTCTGTGCATAGTAAAACTATCTGAATCCTTTAAAAAACCCTCAGAACTTTTATGTTTAATAAACAGGAGCAATTACTTGTTCTTTCAGCTTGTAGAGACAATGGATTTTATGCTGAGAGCTGGTGAGTACTACTTTGCTGACATTAAGACTTGACTGTTATCGTTATCAAGTGCATGAATTTTGCTGTTAACTAGAAATTTTGCTTTAGTAAGGTTCTTGGGCGTAGCATGTCTGATTGCATTAGTCATTCTGGGTTCAATGCATTTGGCAGAGTATTTATATTTATTAAATTAGGACTAGAGTAAAAGCAATAGGGGAAGTCCATTTACTGACTCTGGAACTTGTCAGGGGGCCTTGGCCAGTAGCCCTCCCTACTGTAAGGAGAAATTGTTTGGGCTGGAAATTTCAGTGTACTAGTGCCTGATCCCATGGCCAGAGAGAGAGGATGGTGGCCTCAGAAATTAAGGAGCTGATTTTGTCTATGGGTTCTTTTTCACTCATCCCATATAAGATGTGAGGAGAGGAAATTCTCTGAATGAAAAGTTTATTTATAGGTATTTCCTAAGGGATTGGGCTAGGCGTATCAGTGGTCTTACGTCCTCCTTATATGAAAGACTAGCTGCTGTATGGAAAGAAGTGAATGTACCTCTGTGTATATGCGTAAGAACTAAATTTACTGTTGGTGGAGTGGAGGGAATAGGGGCTGGCTTATGTCTTGATGCATTAAGGTTGCTCTCTCTCTTTAAAGTATCCCATTTATCCTGTAATTTGTTCTCATGATATGACTTGTATGCTCTTCATCTCAAATGTGGCAGTCATCAACCTTATCATATGGCAATGAGTTCCCTCAGTTACTGCTTCTACGTTTTTGTTAGTCTGGTTTTAAGACAGTTATTAGGCATTGGGCATTGTGTCTGAATCTGCCCTTGGTAATAGCGGGCAAGAATTTAACGAGTGGTTTAAAAAAAGGTTCCTTATGTAAATCTGTTATGTAAATCACCTTAGCCAAGTGCAAGGAGAAGGATTATAAGTTATAAAACTGTAACTGTTTGTCAGAAATGTACATTAGCTGTTCTTGGGCTGTGTCAATATAGTGTCAGGGATTTAGTGTCTGGGATCCTATAATGCCAGCTGAAAAATATTACCAGACAAACTTTTGTAATAAAATTAGCAATTGCCAGTTAGCTCTGAGAGTCAGTTTGCAAGGGTGGGGAGAAGGAAAAGAGACGCCCAGTGTCTGGGGTTCAGGAATGTCRTCTTCGGTCCATTTCCTAGGCTTGTTGTCTTTTTATACAGTTCTATTTTTTGACTTGTTTGTGGACATGTGTATGTCTATATTATTGCTACAGTACAACTACTGGGTCATTTTGTGCAAACTAGTTTGGGTTTTGGTTTCCTAAGTGAGTAAGGAGGAATTAGTGATTGCAGTCTTCACTGTGATATGCGTTGAGATGTAGGATGAAAAGTGCCACTCTTGGGATGGTTCTCGTAGGCTCAGTATAATGGGTGGGGGAGGATTCCTAGAATCTTAATTCAAACCTTTTCCTTTGTAAAACTACAGAGCAAACACTCTTTGAAGACAGCTGCCCTGATGGTCTTTAATTAATTGGTAATATCAGTTTTATTGCCTGCTCTCTCCTGCTATTTTAGATTAAGTGTTCAATTTAATGTAGTTTGTATAATGATGGAGACCCTTATCTAATGCCTTTACTCCAAGGATTTCAGAATGTGTTATAAATATTATTGAATAATGTCTCAGGCTCACTCAGAAACTTTAAGCGTTGATCCCATTTCGTGGATAGGTGCAGTTATTCCAGAGGGCTCAGAGACCACGGAGCTGATAGAGCTGGGGGTCAGCATGCTGCGATCCTGCCTCCTGTTGCTCTGATTGCTGCAGTGGCGTATGACAGGAGAGCACTGCAGAGCAGACAGATTTGCTAGTGCACAACGTGTGAAGCAGAGAGTGGTTTAAAATGTGATCATTGAAAGAAATGTATTAATAGGAGCTCTGGTAAAGCAGAATGTGTTAAAAGCCTTGCTCTGTGTCGTCTAAGCAGAGAGGATGGGTTTGCCCAGCACTAGCTGAACAGCTCTCGAGTTCAAGCTGTACCAGTCTGTTTTTTTTCAGTTGTGATGCTCCCCCCTTTAGGCCATGGCGTATTGGCCAAAGTGGCAGTTGCCCCACTCTAGCCAGCAGGTCGGAGGCAGAAATGGTGAGTGTAACCTTTCTCTTGATTTCTTTCAGGTTAACGGGTTTCCAGCTGCCTGCTCCTATTGTGAGTACAGGRGTTGTGCTGTCCTTATGGCTTGTGAGCGATTATGCGGTCAGTGCTCAAGGCTTCCAGGCAAACTATGAAGGTAAGTCTGCCCAGTTCAGTAATTGTATCTTGGATCTCACCTGTCTTTGGCTTTTGGTAGGATGTGAGCCACTGAGATCAGTGTGTTTCTTTCCTACATGTTCTCTTTTCTCATTCTTCATTTCTCYTTTTCTTGCACCTGCTTCCCTAGGTGTTTAAATTTCTCTAAAACATACCTTCTGTATCTTTTGTCATAAATAATGTGAAGTGGTTTGTGTTGTGGAATAAAGAATCATGTGAAGTCTTGGTAGCTTCAGAAAATCTTGGACCTCTATCAGTGGAAGTCATTGAATTCATTAAAGAATTGTTTATACTAGAAGGAAGATCATGATCATRCTATGAGTCGGTACTGCTGAGTAAATGACAGGTTAACCATGTTATAATTAAAATTTGAGTTACATTTATGTTAATCATTGAACCTAGAATGTTGTCCCTATTCATGTAAATGTTTTTCTTTAGAGTCCTTCAGAGCTATCAGCYGTAACGGTAATTTTTGGTAATAAGTCCTACCGGCCAATTACCCAATGTATTAAACAAAGCAGATGCCATCATTTAGATGATGTTCTTAGTCTCTAATGTTTTCTACACTTGAGGATTGTTCAGGGGAATTCTGTTTAAGTACTCTAACTTCTGATTAAAAATTTGGCTTGCCCTGAGGTGTCAGTGGTGCTAAGACATTTTTATTATTCTTTAAGTGATCAGTGTTTTAGCAGGTCTTTTAACACCTTCCCCTAGTTATTCTAAAGTTCATCTCGTAGGAGATTGAGCTTTGTTATTCACTGGGTAGGTGCCTGCTGGGGATGCTTTTGGTTGGGTAATGCACGGAGGCTGTCAGGATAGGTGAGGAYAGCAGTGTAGGTGAGAAAAGGGAGATCCCATGTGCGTTTGCAGAATCTCTGTTATAACATGTCAATCATAACGCCTACAGGAAAATATGACCAGCATTTGGAAACTAGAGTGYGTTCTGCCTGAACTTCCTTGATTTTTTTTTTAGGTGTTTGGTCTGCTGGAATATTAAATGCAATTTAAAGTGTTCAAGGTAAGACAAGCACRGGTTGACTATGCCAGCAGGTGGGTATGTTTGCTGTAGGAGGGTGGTGAGTTCTGCTGGGAGGACAGGTGTGGGAAACATCTGGAATATGTTAGAGATGAGTCCCCCTCCCCAGAYGCACTTTCCTCCTTTAAAAAAAAACAGCAACAGCTCAAAAACCTGTTATTGAGTCATCATCTCCCAAGGATYACTTCAATTAGACGGATGGTTGTTGCCATAATAGAAGACACAAAAGAGCTTAGGGATGCTGTATTTCAAGAAGGGAAGTGAGTGATGTTCAGTGTAATTAGGTAATGTATTCAAAAGCTACACACAGATTTAATTTTAGTGGAATCATAAAAGGTTTTCAGAAGCAAGAGCAGGAGAGAAAAAAATTCTGTTGTTCTGTGTAGTCCACCCTGTAGGAACATAAGATTGTTTTTATAAGTAACAGTAAGTGCAGTTCCAAAGCACTGCTGTCCAAGAGTGACATTCCTGGGTACAGCTCAGTCTTTTTTAGTCTCCATCACTCCTCCATCACTGGGTAAGTTGTAGTAATTGGTGTGTATTACTAGAAACGCAGTGCAGCCGCAGAGCGGCTGTTTTGCAATATTGGTTTCTTGGCTACTTCCTTTCTCCAGTGCATCACAAAAATCATGTCATCTCATGCTATTTTTCCTATATTTTCTGGCTTCCTTTGCTCTGTCTTTAAGGGCAAAAAGGGAGGACAAGGGGGAGTATGACTGAGTAGCTGCAGATATACCAGGGATCCAAAAGAGGTAACTGAGTGCATCTTCCAGGAATAAAAGGATAATGTACTCAAAACTTAACCTGAATGACAGGGAGCATTGCTGTAAATTAAGCTCCCTCTTCAGAGCTAGAGGGGCAGGCTTGCTAATGGTGTCGCTCTGAGCCTTCCTCCAAACAGGCTACTTGTTCACTATTTGGACTATTGTTAGTTAAGAGTAGAGGAGGAGATAACTGTGTTTTTGATCAAAGGGAACATGCTGTTGCTGTAATGCTGTTTCAGTTCATTGGTAATCTACAACTCAGTGAATAGCTTGTGATTCGATAATTCATGTTTAAAAACAGAACAATGCATCAAAATCCTTGCTGTAAATGGCTCCTTTATGGTCTGCTATCAAAGCATGTTCATTACTCTCCTCCTCCCTCTAAGCAATCAGTGGGAAATGCACCAAAAGAAGCAGTATTTTAAAATAGGAACAAAAGATCTCAGTAACTTTTTTCTTAATTTAAGGASAGGAAGAAAATACATAGATGCAGGCATCACTGCTCCAGAAATGTTGTATTTGCACTGATGTCTACTCTACCTTGATCCTCTGGGAAATAAGTAAATTAAGTTTGGCTTTATCTAAGTTACGATCTTCCTAACTTATCTAGTTAGTATGATGTTGGCATGATAAAATCTCTTTTAACAAGCAATTTCTTGCAAAGAAAACAACACAGACATTTCCTGCTGATGCCTTCATATACATTTTTTCATTTCTGCTTATTTCAGGACACACGCTTTAGCTGGACATTTCACTGACTAAAAAGGAGCACTTGTGCGCAGTGGTAGCAGTATCTGTTAAAAAAATGTTTGTGCTATGAGAACATTTTAGAGTTGCTTTAAGTACATATAGGCAAAGTGAGTGCTAAAGATAATGCTATTAAGGATGCAGAATCTCTTGGTTAAAGGCACTAGATCCCAACTTTAGAGATTTAGCTTTTGTGTTCCCAGTTATGGCATATAGGTGTTCTGCATGATCTTGTGTTAGTCGCATAGTCTGGGTTCCCAATTTCCGTGTTGTAGAATAAGGTTAGAATTGCTCCTTGTCATACGTGGTGTTATGAATTTGAATTCATGAAAGCACATGTGGCATTCAGAAGCTGGTGTAGGCAGGTAGACAGATCAGGTAATCACTGTGTCTTTGTTTTTACGTACATTCATGCAGTAAAGCATAAAATAGCAGTGGAAGTAAATCATAAAGTCACATAACATAGCTTCATCTTCAGCATTGTTTAGTTCCTAAACTGATGATCTCCAAATAATTATCATCCCCATTTTACAGATTGGAGAAATCTATGCACTTAAACCACTTGATCGCTGTCCTAGTGGAAAGAAGGGCAAACCCATGAAGTGGAATCCAGAACTCCTGTTTTCCTTTTTCTAGCTCACATTATAATTGTATACAGAAGAAGTAAAGCATTGTAAATATTGAAAAACCCACAGCAATATCACAGCCTAGGAGAGGAAACATAATTATGTCTGCACAAAAAATTGTTTGTAGTTAATTGGATGGTCTGGAAAGAAGAGTGGGGGGAATCATTTCAGGATGACTAGGAATGAAAAACAGTCAACGCTTTCTTACTGAAACGAAAACAGAGGAAACTTCATTTCCATTTAAATAGACTACTTTGAAGGAAAAATTTTATTTTAAGGATTCTTTTACTAAATATAAGCAGCGCTTACGAAGCTTCATTTCAAAATGTATGATTTAGAAAATATTGAAATTACGTGCATTCATGCTTATAGCATTCTTAAATTTGTTTTTTTCTGCTAAACTGTCCYGTGAATTCAACATGATTTCACAATTAGCCTTGTACACCCTCAGACTGTTGGATTTTATTTTTTGTGYGTGACTAAATTATTGTTCTCAAAAAATACCAAGCAGCTGTTATGGAGAGTCTTGCAYTTCAACTGCAGGAGAATTTCTAAATGGAGACAGCTATAAATAATCTAAGTTCAAATTTTACAAGGTTGTGGATCTTAACTTTCTCATCTTGTGAAAATTATCCCTTGAGACTTCATGTACAAAAGTGACCAGTGCTTCTGTTTTTTGCTTCCCCTGAAAGATATTTGAGAGGCTAATATTAAGGTATATGCCTGGGACTGCAGTGTGCAATTAATTGCAATCACTGCTACCGTACACCTGGTGAATACATAGTAAGGTGGCATTTAAAATAAATTGAGCRAGCCTTTTGCAATAAGTGGAAAATTGGTAGAAATTCCACATAATTTTCTCAATAATGCCAATAGCAGTTCATGATGAATAGAGGGTGGGTTTTTGAGTTTCTTAATCTGGATGTAAAATAAAATTACTTTATTATTTTTAAACCATTACCTCTTGGCTGCCTTTTAGTTTGTCCTGAGGGTGTGAAAAACAGCAGGGGAATTAAAAAATGCTACCAACATGTGCTCTTTATCACTTAATGACTGAAGAGAGCTATGCTATAAAACACTGAGGCGAGCTTAATGAAACTTCATACTTTTCAGGGCCGTGTAGGGCCTTCCATCCGCAGTGCCCTCCTGCCCTTCGTGAACAGTCAAGTTCAGTTGGAAACTCGGCCCCTGGAATGAACCGGGGCCTCGTGGGCTCTCGAGTCCTTTGCTACAGAAACAGCGCTATGCAGYGCGATGAGATTTAACAGTAGGTGAAGATTTTCCTTCTCAAGACATGGTGTTTGATTACAGCTGCGACAAATTTGATAGCTGCAAACACTAAGTGCCTGATTGAAAAGAAACAATTATGCCTCGAAGAACACTGCTCATTTTAAGAAATTAGAAGCGTTTAAATACAGAGGGAAACAACCCCCAGTAAATGGTACTGTTCTCCTCCATAATAAATACCCTCCTCTTTCTTGAGCGCAAATATCTCATTCTTCAGAGGGTTGTTTGTGGAGCTGTGCATATATGTATTTAGATAAGACAAAAACCAGTTCTTGTCCCTCTTTGTCCCATCCTTTTGCTAAACCTGAGCTAGGTCACCTGACTCTGCTCTGTGGATGCATTGCTGCTGTGCACGAGTTGCTTAACTGCTTCATGTCTCCATTTCCCCATTTGACTTTACAGTAGCGGTTGCCCCATTAACGGAAGTCAGATCAAACAGTTTGGTTTGTCTCCGTCTTTGGAAACACAGTATTCAAGATTTTTGCACAAATGATAGCTGTCCAAATCATCTTCTAATTATGATCAAGACTAGCAGGTGTCTGAAAGAAAGGTTTGGGAATCCCCAAGGCCTTGCAGAAGTAAATTTTTTTTTTTTGAATTCTGTTGAATTGGGAATGGTGATCCCATTTTTTAAAGAGCCAAGTGTAGAAATTTGAATGTCCGAGTCCATTGTCTTTTGAAAATGGATCTTCGATATATAACTTGGAGCTTTTGAAATTTGACTGTAGTCTACTTGTCCTATAACTAAGACTTGGGTTCTGGTGATTCAGATAGGAGTCACTGGCTGCAAGAAAGCTCTTCAGTAGCAATTTAGCTATTACAGTCCTGGTTGCTTGCAGTTGACACTGGTGGGGTCAAAGCTGTTAGGTGGTCCAGAGAGCCTCAAAGGCTTCAAGTGATGCTTACGTGGAGGGGTGGTGAAAATGGCTGGGAAGAGCTACCAGGAGACCATGTGTGGCTGCATGTTTCTGTGGGCCAGTTTGAGGTTCCATGGTGACTCATGCTTGTCCAGCGGCTGCTCAAAGCATGTTTTTCATCTGTGTAAATAAATTTCAGAGCTGCCAGGATAGTACTGAATAGACTGAAATTTTTAAAGCCATAGCTGAATGTACTTTTTACGCTAATTTGCCTTGTGAGTGAACACCATATTGGGCTCATTTAAAACTCCAGCTAGGTCCCAGTTCTCTCCATACCTAAGTCATAATCTGAGACGTACTGAGTTCTTGATAAATTTACTGGATTGATACCTTTCTCCTTTTTCAGACCAAGACAAATAAATATGAATCCTAAGTTGCAGCAAACTACTGATGAACCCGTGTTCTGATGGCAGTGGGAAGGATGAAAACTCTGTCAAGTCTTGCTCTGTTGCTGCTTTTTTCTGGAAGCTTGATATTTCTTTGTTTGCATCTCTGCAAGAGATGGTTTAATGTGTTCAAAAACAAAATAGCCCTGCAGTTGAATGTGCAGATCTTGATGCCAGAATGTACTGACTTTTTAACGGCTCCTTTTACTTTGGTTTGTATTAGTATAAGGCATGTTGAATGCCTGGCATAAAGCTTCTAAGGACTGTTTGCAATACCTTTTAGAACTTTTCTGTTTTAATAGATGTAGTCCTTCACCTCTCATTCAGTCAGCTGTTCTTGCATTTCGTGGTTAGTCATTTCATTATCTTCTGTGTTTAAGATACCTTGCCTCTAAGTTGCTAAAAATGGCAGTTCTCTTTGTTTTTCTGCTTTATCCTTTTGTTTACTATACTTCCTAATTTTAGTATCAGTTGTGACCTACAAAAGATCTAGCTTTGTCTCCCTCCCTCTGTATCTTGCAAGCTAAGTTGGGTGATGCTAGAGTCAGACCTTGGAAGGGGAGGGAGACCTTGGGAAATCCTGGGATGCTGATGGAAATAGTTTTGGTGAGTCAGTGGATTGCACCAAGTTAGTAGTGAATCTAATGACATTGCATGACTTCCTTTAAAAAGCAAAAAGAAAATTTGTACTGTGACTGTAATTGTATTTGTGACTGTAATTGCTGCTGTTTTGCTTCTGCAGCTGCTTTCCTTAGCTTCAGATACACAATCCGAGTTGTTCAGTATCTGTGATCTGTAGGCCCTGTAGTGTAGGTGTAAGTGTTGAGATGATAAATGTGTACAGACTAGCATCCTCATGTTGTCTCACCATTTAGACAATTATATTCTGTTTTAAAATTTCTTCAGAGTTCCTTGTGGACAGAGTACTCTGCTTTTTCTGGATGGGAGAAGAACTATTGTGAACAACATCAGCAAATTTTGAGAGGTACCATGAATGAGATGCACAGTGCACAAATTCAGAAAATTTTTTTTAGTTCTGGGGATCAAGCATCTGCAGAGTTTTTCCCAAGGAGCAACGAAAAGTAACCGTGTTTGAGGGACAGTGAGGGCCAGAGCTCAGAGGCAGAAGCTGGCGTGATTCTTTAGGCGAGTCAACATGCTTTTCCAGTCATAGAGTTGGAGCAGTGAGTGAGGTCAGACAGGACAAGGCAACTCATGAGCTGATTCACTTCCAAAGCAAATTAAATTAAATAGAATTAGAATAATTTGAATTCTGAATAAGTGCCTATCCAAGGTTTGAATGCTGTTTAGCTAAGCCACTTTAAAAATAATTTGTATTAATTTTCATACGTAGCCCACCATATGGAGAAGAAATGAAATAGCAGAGGACAGTAGTAGATGGCCCAGGAGTTTTCATCTAATTCTGTGTACCAAAAATTGTTACATTAGAGCTTATTTTGCTGCAGTAACTTGCTTAGAGCATTCAAACTAGCCAAGGGGATCAGCAGCTGAGCCTGTAGTTTGGCTGTGCTGGCTCCGCGCGCTTTTTAGCAGTAGTTATGCTCACTATACCTTACCCTTGTTAATGGTTATAGCCTGGTGGGTTTGCAGATGAGTTGTATTAGCTCACATTGCTGTTTCCAAATGGCTGTAAAAACTGATGGTTCTAGAAACAAAACAAGGACTCCACCAATAGTGTTCGAATTTTGATATTTCTATGTCTGAAATGCCCCAATCCATTTTAATATATGAGAATTAAGAAAAACACGGTTATCTTAGAGTATTATGCCTGAAAGAAAGGGCAGGAGCGAAAAATGCATATTATCCCTTTCATTCTCACTGCTGCCTGTCCAGAAGCAATAAACCTGGAAGGAAGCAAGAAGCAGCTCAAGCCTGGCTGAAGAGGGAGGCAGTGCCGCTGTCTGGTAAACGGTTAAAGGATAACACAGCCCAGCCGCGAAGCTCTCCTACCCTCTCCTCTGTGTCAGAACATCTGCCACGGTTTTGAGATGAAGCGGGTGCCGTGGGGAGGCGAGGAGGGGAAGGAAGCTGTGCATTGCTTGATGTTCGGTGCGCTCATTTTCGGGTTCATAACACTGCACTTCTGAATGCACGCACAGAGTGCTGTGAATGCTCTGCCAAACCATACAGCTATTCAGTCAGCATGGTACATTTTTATTTGCTTCTTGTTTGCAAAGTATTAGTATTTGGACTACTTGATAAACCAAGATACCAAATAAGCAGTAAGGCAATGCAGTGTTGTCAATAATATTGAGTGACAGGATTGTTTTACACAGTTTAGTGTCTGGAAGAGAAGTAGTTTTATAATTAGATTTAAAGCATAGCATTGGATTGATTCTTTATGCAATTAAGTGTTTTCTCCCTAACCTAAAAACTTTTGGTTGGCAATAGGTTTGCATATCATATGGTTTCAGGTTTTTTATTGCTGCTTTCTGGAATTTCTCCAGAATATCTCAACTCTGTAACTGTGTCCCTGTTTGTCATCAGCTGTTGACAATGTGCAACTACTGTTTCATTTAATGTACCATATGCATATTGGAAATGAGTGATTTTGCACAGTCAGCTCATCTGCTCAGTCATGTTTGGTGTAGTGGATGCAAACTTGATGAGAGAAATAGTAATGGATCTGGTTGGTCAAAGTCGCCAGCTGGGCTATATATCCCAAACTGGCCCCTTCCTGCTAGTGCTTCTTGTTACCCTTTACTGCTGGCCAGCACTGGAAGAACTGCTGTCATCCTGACAGTAGATACACAGGCATGGTCTGGATATTTCTTTCTTGGATTTATTATTTGTGATGTGTTTAAAACGAAGTTTAAAAAAATTGTAAATAGCAATTTAAACAAGAATAATTGTTTTATAAACAACTTCTCAGGAGGGAAAAACACCTGAGAAATCAAAAGTTCGTTTGTAAACCCTGTTTTGCTATTTATTTCCAGCTATCTCCATTTACTCCTTTCAGTTCAAGGGATAAAACTGGTCTCATGGTCAGAGTGTATACCCGTCATCAGTGGCAGTGGTATTTCAGCCTTGAAAAGGGAAATGAATGGCAAATTGGTGTGACAGTGGTGACTCGATTATTTTTCACAGTCTTGGCAGAAAACCATGCAATTGCTGTTCAGTCTGATACTTGCAGATGATGGCCAATAAATTTGCTGAAGTAAAATCAAGCAAATAAACCAGGCTTTTGCCCTTGCAGTGTTTATGAACTGGGCACTACATCAGGTAGTCAGGCCCTTATAAAGCAAAAATCTAGATTAGAAGAGGAAGAAATAAATGTAAATAGCTGTGATGGCTTCTTTGTTTCCCTGGGAGTGCCAGGAGGTTGACTAGGGTGCTCACACTAGTTCATGAACAGAGCACTTTGCTTTAGGTGTGGGCAGTGTTCAGGTGTGAATACCTCCTGGTACATAAAGCTGAAATTAGCTCTGTCGTGAGCTAGGATTCAGTTGTGCTTTGGATAAGACGAGCCTCTCCTGATTGCTGCAAGTGAAGTAGCTTACATGGCTGCTGCTGTTTGTGCTGTTGGCTTTACCAAGCAGCAAGCTTTGGGCCCTGGCGATTTGTAGAAGCTGCACCGAGTAGGAGAACGGACCTTTGGACTGTTTGTTTGCTTAGGCTGATGATGCAGCTTCTCGTGGCAGTGCTTGTTCCTTGAAKCTTGCTGCTATTAATACTGGAGCAYCTCTGCTACTCAGTAGGATGTTTTGTGCTGTGACAAGGTGAACAGCTTAGAGTCACTGCTCTGCCCATGATCTAGTTATACCCTGATGTCAATGCAAGCAAGGTGCAGTTGGAGCATAAGACTGATGTCATGAAATACACGGGCAGACATTTAGTGGATGTAGATACGCTCCTCTCAATTTCTTTTGGCGTGTATGTTAATGCTGTTCAAATGAGAGCACTGTATGGTCTTGTTCCTTGAGATTAGTTATGTCCAAGCTTAATAATAAAAACTTATAATAAAGACCAGGTGTTTTCCAGATACCATTACTACTTTCTCTGTTGCAGTCAGCAAAAATGGCAGAGTAAATCCCTGTTTCAATAAACAGTCCAGCAGATGCGTTGCTTTCCATTATGACTTCAGATTAAAGCAACTCCCAGGGGGCCTGCGTAAAGAATCACCAAACTTCCTATTCTTTTTTTTTTCTTTCCCCTATACAAAAGATTTTTATTACTTAAAAGGAGCTCCCAGCAAGTCTGCCTTGATATACTACTAATTGATTTTAAGACTTGAAAGCAGTGAAGCTCATTAGTATTTGTCGAATCAGCTAGAAGCCCTCCCCCTCCCCAAACATACTAGAAGATGGAGTGAGACTATTGACCTTTGTTTCTGCAGCACCAAAGGAAAATGGGGGAATATTAAGCATCTCATACTGGCATTTGATTTGCATATGTAAATGAGATCAATCAGTGCAAACGCGGGAAGGGAAGAATAATAATGCTTTGCAAATAGGACCTGGTATTAAGCATTTAAGCAAACAGCAAGTGACGCTTGCTCAGCTACAATATGGGGACTTTTTGTTGTCAGAGGGGTCCCACTGCTACACCCTTCACAGCACAGCTACTCTGATCAGCCTGTTTTGGAGAAAAATGCATGGAAGTAGTGCAGAAAATGCTAAAGAATTTGCTCCTTCTGCTTTCGTGGCATTTGAAAATGGAGGTCCCTGTCCCATTGTCCTGATCACCTACGGTAAAAGGGTAAAAGAAAAGTAGCATGCCTAAAGTAACGCAGGAAGTCTGGGGGCAACACTGAATCTTCTGTGACCCAAGCTAACACCTGAACATTAAGACCGTTCATCCTTTCATGGCTGAATAGTCAGTTTTGCCTGGAATTTGAAAGCAGCTGAACCAGCTCTATAGAACCTTCCAATCCTGAGGAATGAAAGTTGAGTTGGCTGTTGCAATGAGTTTGCCTATGTTTCAGAGCAGTTGTTATGTTGATCTCAACGAATGAGGTTCCCATTCTCTGGCAATGGAAACAGGATGAAAAGTGGATGTGAAAAGCTAGGCTGAGATATTCTAACTGTGCTCTTTGAATGACAAGCTTAGCAAGTTGAAGCTGCTCATCAGGATTATTGACAGATGTGTGCCAGGATCTCATGAGTGAAACTGTGGAGAGCTTTAATGACTGGAATATACTGGAAAAGTTGCATGAAGAGCTAAGATTAAAATAATGAGTGCTACTGAGTTCTAGTTTGTGCTTTGGGTGTGTTTGCCAGAGCTGTGTGTTGGTGTACGTGAAAGGCTGTGTGAAGGGTATTGAAAATCAGTACCTGAATCTCTGAACTGCAGCATAAGGGTATCTTAAAACAGGCTGTGATCTTGTTGGTTTTTTTTCTTGTCAGACCTTCATTTTTCCTCCCTTCTTGCTCTTTTTGCTTTTGCATATAATAACCATGTTCTTTTCAATCAAGGAATCTATTTGCAGAACATGTAGTCGTTAGTTGCGTTTGGTTTTGTTTCAGCATACATTTCCATAAAAAGTCACCACTAATGAGCTGTGAGAAAATTGCAGACTTACTGCCAAGCCAATTTGGTTAAAAGGCTTGTCCGTCCTTCATTACCATTTGATCCTTACACATGCACAATGTGTTTGAGCAGGTATTGACCATGGTAGCTGTAAAAATGAAGGTGAAGTGCTGAGGATAGCATCTCGGATGTCTGAAAAACCCTCCGAATGCAGCTGCTTAGTCTTGTTTTTGTTTTGTTTTATTTATCTCCGAATGTTGGGTTCCCAGTTATATCTCATCAATGGATTGAGGCTGTGGGAATTAGAAACAGCTTTTGAAAAGCTGGGAGTTTCTTTTCATAGTTAGAATTGGCTGACGTCTTCTAATTGTAGTCAGTGTTAAGGAGGTTTTTGGTCATTTTGTCTCTCAATTTGACTGCGGTTGAGACATAAACAAAACGTATGTTGGACTTGTTCTAGTAATGATCTAGGAAATGCTTTCTCTGTCACTGTGGTTTCTCAGCTGTCTCTTCTCTGTGAAGTTTTGGGGATATATTTTAGTATAGTGGCCTAGTCTTTATTTTTACTTCCTGTTTGGGCAGGTTAAAATAGTTTTTAAGCAATGGCTCTGTTCATAAGACAGGGGACTTGCTTTCTGAAATATAATGTGGAAGGTTATAAAATTTATCAATTGGGAAAGAAATGCTGGGATCAGATCTGCAGCTAGAGAGACCTGTCTGTCTGCTGAGACTTTTGCTCTGTGAGAATCCTCATGATCTTAAACTGCTTTAAGTGGTCAATGTTTTTGTTCACTGGGATGAGTATTTGTGTGCCTTCGTCTTGATTTAGGCACATAAATCTCCTATCAGATTTGCAGATCAGATTGACTTGAAAGGGGATTGCTGAGAATCTAAACTAAAACTATTTATGTGCAGCAATCTAGATATGAGAAATTAGCTTTAAGCTCTTTATCCATTAGTGGGAGACCAGTTGCCTTTTATGCAGGCAAAACAATTACTGCAGAAAAAGAGGAGCTGATCTGGGTGGCCAGCATTGCTTTTAGTGGCTTGCCCTGAACTGGTCATCTTGTTCATAGTAGTAATGGGTGGAAACAGAAAGCGGTTTGCAGAGAGACTGAAAGGAAGCCGACCTGCCTGCCTAACAGAAAACCTATCCCACAAAATCCTCTGACGTGTGCTGATTGGATCTAAGCTCCTATGAGACATCTCCTCTCAATCCGTTCAAATCCACCTAGCCTGTGGATGGTAATTCCTTCCCCTCTTCTTTACCCAGCAGTATTTCTTTACTGCTTTGAGATTAAAATGTCATCTGTCCAAGTAGAACCTGGCTATAAATAAGTAAATAACTTCAAAGCAGTTTGCTGGGCCTGTCTTAGTGCAGGAGCCCAGCTCTCTCTGGCTTTCGCGTGTTAGATAGTAGCTTAAACTTTGATTTGCTGGTGACTCCTGGTGGCTCCTTGTGAGGAGAAAGAAAAGTGGAAGGACCTCAGTCCTCTGTTCAGGTGCCTGGGACGTGGGCAGCAGGTGGGATGTCATGGCTGGGGGACAGAAACGTTCTCTCTTTCTGGGCGTTCAGAGGTCTGAGCTGTTAAGCTGAAAGTATGGTATTTTGGGGTGATGAATTGATCTAATGCAAGGAGATCGGTGTTCAGGTTTGCCTTGGCTCCACTCTTGCCCTGACGTTGGGTGGGAATGTAGGTGGTTCTTAGTGTTTGTTCCCTCTCTGCCTTCAGCCTTTTCCGTCTCCTTTTCTAAATCACTTTTCTTCATTCTTCCCTCCCTCAGGTGTATGCAGAGCTCAGGAGTTGCGTGGTGTCATACAGGTGACTTGTGCATCTGAACAGCTCTTTGAGCACTGATTCTGTCCACCCAGCAACAGGACAAGATTCTCCTATTGCTTAGTCACTGCTTGACTCTTTGGAGCAGAAGAGAACTTCTCTTCTGAGAAGAGCCAAAGCAGATGATGGGGAAAAGGCCTGTGTGTATGTATTAGACTGCACAATTAATGCATCTTCAGGAAAGTTTAAATAACAAAAGGCAACTACTGTGTGCGGTATACCTTTCATTTTAGGTTTTGATCAGCTCAGGTAGAGTGAATCCATCTTAATTCAAATTAAATGAGTATTTAATTAACTTTATCTCCACTTCCAGAAGTGAGCGCACATACTACATGGTTATCTGTCTCTCCGATTACCATGCATTCTCATCTTGAATAATATTTTGATTAAGCAAGCAGTATGAGTAGTTGTCAGCTTTTTAAGATTAAAAATAAAAAAAAGCCCCTCCTCTTTCTCTCCCTCCACAACATATCCCTTTGTGCAGGCTGTGTTCACCTGAAATTTAGAATTTTGAAACTTCAGAGCATGGGACCCCGCTTGCTTTACAGCTGTGTGCAACTGGGAGGATGTATGCTGCTGTTCACTTGGAAGAATTGGTTACTTCAGTGGAGGCTTGTTGTGAAATATCAAAGCAGATCCAGGACTTGAGCAATTCTCTCTGGCAAACTGAATATAGGTTAAAAGAAATTAAAGTGAAAGTAAATCGTGTCCACAGTGCGTGTTAAGGGATCAACATGGCAGAGGGTCCTTTCCTGTGCTGCTCTGCTTTATCCTCTGTGATTTACTCGCGTTGGATGTTGTTAGTGAGACCCCAAATCGTAGTCAAACGCAGACCGATGTGGCTGTCCCTCGCCAAAATACAATCCTTGAGGGATGCCGGTCATGTATGGTGGTTTGTGCCTCTAATTGCTGCTCATGGGCACTGCTGGRGCGCTCCAGGAACTGCGGTGGTTCACGGATGGAGCTCTTTCCTCTGCGGGATGGTGTCCTTTCCCCGAGATGCACAGRGGCCGCACGGGAGCACCCGTCTGCTTTTCCTGCTTGGCCATCTTCCCACCGAATGCTGAATAGCTAATTAGTGCTGGCTACCTTGGTCTGATGAGTTAGTTATGGCTGCTCCTGGTTGGCTCACTTCCACTTTCATCGCTGTGCTATTGGAAAGGAGAGATCTTTGCTCATCATCTTGGTTTGGGTCAAGGAACAAAAAAATTAGGTGCTTCATGTCTTACCCTAAGAGCTCTTCGTGCAAACGTGCAGTATGTCGAGTACGGTTTGGCTTCCTATGTATAAATAGAAAGCCTGTGTGCGTGTATGCATATTTGTATATGTGTGTGTGGAAAGGATTTTTTTCACAATTTAATATTCTCTTCATGTCCTAATTATCAACTGCCTGTAGAATTCTTGGTATTGATTGCCATATCTGGAAAATGAGTAGGGAAAAAGGCATTTACTTAAATGTGTCTGCAGCTCACGYGTCTGGAAAATGCCAGGTATAGACGTTTGGGGTGAGGCAAGAGCAGCGATGCTTCATTCAGAGCGTGAGCTGCTGCTATGTGAGGAGGGTGTTAACAACAGTTTTAGGGAGGTGGCAGAGAAGACAGCRCTTGTAACGCTGTCAATATCTAGATGAAAAYGCACTTTTACATGGGTATCTGCTCTGCCATCCAGATCCGAGATGATTCAGTGTTCAGGGTGTTTGTGGCAGGCTGCGTTAAGGGAGTCTCCGAGTGCGTAACCAGCGCAGAAAGTGCAAATTGGTTCTTTCCTCAAGTATTAGGAATGGCGAGATGAAATGCTGTTAAAAGAAGGGAGCATCATGGGTTGTTTTTTTGTCATCCATCTGAGTTTGTTGTTATTGTTCTGATTATTAGGGACTGATGTGTCTGGAGATGAAATGGTTGGAGCATTATCTCAGTTGCTTTATTTTTATCAGTTGTCACTTCTCAGGTGTAAAAGGTTACTATGGTTTTATGCTCTTAAGTCTCCCAAATAAATGATGCCCTGCTGTTAGAGGGGAAAAACAATGATTATTCAAGCACATAACGGCTCAGTGATATTATTATTACTTGTAAGAATAGGGCCTGTCAATCAGTAATCCCTGAAGTTTACAGCAGAATAAATATAACTTGGCTTTTTCTCACCTTGAAGAGGTACAAGTAGATCTGACCCATGTTTTTATAACAATGCTCTACCAAGCTTTGGAAAATGTATTTTTTTTTTCAAGATGATATTAAAGCTTGTATGAATTAAAGAACAGGTAGTTGAACAAATAATTAAAAAAAAGCTAAACTAAAGAAACTACAGATTAAAATATTTAGGAAAAATCATTCAAGTTGTTTCCATTTGCTAGATAACCCTGGCAAATGAGAAATTTTTACAAATTTTTGGAGTTTTTGAGGAATTTTTGGTACAAAAGTGGAAAAAGTCACAGAAAATTAAAAACTTAATTTCAACGCTTTTCCCTCTTATCCA
Source organism: Apteryx rowi (assembly GCF_003343035.1). Lineage (NCBI taxonomy): Eukaryota > Metazoa > Chordata > Aves > Apterygiformes > Apterygidae > Apteryx > Apteryx rowi. Next base: position 2,250,958 of record NW_020450960.1, read on the forward strand.
ATTGCAGGTGGGAAATTTCAACTAGCTCATTCCCCCCCCCCCCCTCGAAAGTAGGCTTTTACACATTCTCTTTTGTACTGGGAGTATTTAATCCCTAATGATTTTCTAGTAATTCTACATTTTTAGAGCAAAAACCTTAATAGTGCTTAATTATTAGAAGTGCTGGTCTGATGTGACCAATGTCCACTTGAAGGGAATGAAACTGAACGTCTCTTCCAGAAAATTAGATCAGGTTCCAATATCAACTATTGGATATATTTTGCCCAGATTTTCTGAAGAGTTTAAATGACATGCTAGCCCCAAATGTGGCTGAACTTACACATGTAATGACAGAACAGATATGACTGTTTCTCTGAAAACTGCCTATTATAAACTTAAAAGCAGATCTCTCTTCACCCTGAACCTTTTAACTGGCAAACTATGGGCAATCCTATTAGCTCTCAGTAAAGAGGATGCATTTAGAAAACATATTTTTCCTCTGGGTGATGAATGTAATGGTCCAAGGYGTAGCTGGTGAAAATGGATGATTTCAGTTGAAGTTTTTGATTTGCATCATCCTGGGACCCAGTTCAATGCAGTAGCATAAGCTATATAAACTTCATTGTAAGGGAAATCCTTTAGTTTGTATGAGTTAAGTATATGATCTAATTTATACAATAAGTGGAAAGCAAAATGTGTTACTTAGGGCATTTATTTCTTCAAGTGTAAATTTTTATTAGCTGTCTCTGAGTATCCCTGTCATAAAATTCACTGTTGGTTTTAGATTGGCTTCTGAAAGAAATGACAAATATGCCATTATGCCCTGTGTGAAAGGGTGTGTGTGTGCTTGTCTCTCTCTGGACTAATAATTTTTTAACCCAGTATTTCAATGAAATTTAATGAGGATTAAGTGTTGTAAATGATAATTCATTCCCTGCGAGTTTTATGGTTTAAAAAAAAAGTGGGGGGACCACCAAATTCCTAAAATAAAAATCCAACCATGATCAGTTTAGAAAGATGAAGCTTTTCCAGCTAAAACAGTAATGAAGTAAGCCTGCAAGCATATGAAAGTGCAGGTTCATGTGATGCTATCCTGGGGCTCAGCAATCAAAGGTGATAAGAAAACCACCTTTGCTTTAAAAAACAAACAAACAAAAAGTAAACCCTCCCACGCAGCACCCAGTACATCACTGATTATTTTGATTACTTGATCTTCTTGTCCTCCTTTGCTCAACTGCTTCATCTGTTCTTTAGCACACAGGCTTGTTTGGCTTTTGCCTTGAGGGATGGCAAATGCATTTTGTTTGGATTTCTGTGCCAACAAAGATTAATTGAGTAAAAATAAACAAACTGGACACACACACAYGACCCCTTGAATATCAACCAGTCAATTTAATGCGCACTCATGGAAAGCTGTTGATGTGCACAGTCTGTAGCGGAGGTTTGCCCATTCAGTTGCAAGTAGCCCGAGAGGAAATTTTTTATTTTTAGCTCACACCGCAGCAAAGGAGTTGCGGAAGGGCAGATAACACCATGAGCCATAACACCTCTCCATGAGGGCACGTGCTTGCTTTGATCAGCTCAGAGATGTTACTTTCTTCAGGCTGACATAGCTGTGAAACAGTCGCTTGATTATTMTTGTTATTTGCATGAAAATTATAACTAGTTACTTGATAAAGTCACGGCAACTGCCTTCTGCCCTCAGGGAAGTGATGTGCTATGCTTTATCTTGGAAATTTCACAGTGAGAGATCTCATCTGTAAGGATATAGCTAAACAGTTGGTTTTATCTCTTTCTGCTTCTTTCCCTTCAGTGTTCCTTCCACCTTGGCTCCAGCTGATTGACAGACCGGGTCCTTTAAAATACCTTTGCATTCAAAGGATTAACTCATACAGTTTTCACAGGGTTTGGTACAGTTGTTCTTCTATGACTTCTAGCAATTCCTAGGTAGGAGAAGTGTTAGCTGCAGGGTGGTTCTGTTTTTGCAGGTGGAGATATCATCCAGCGTTTGGCCTGGTTCAGTGGAGTCAACTGCAAAACATGCACCAAGTAGATTCACTGAACTCCTCAGATTCCTCTTCTGCTCCCTTCAGAGCAAGGTTCTAGCTATTTCTTGATTTCTAATTTTTCARCCAATTTCAAGGCCAAAAGCAGTTTATGCACGATGTGTACTAAGGTTAAAAAGTAAATTTATAATTTTAGCTATGAATATTTTTAATAACATTGGTGTAAATCCAGATTCTTCCCTAATGAGGCAGATTTTCATATTCAAATACTTCTGTGTTGGGGAATAGTGATTCCAGATGAGAAATTACTTGCCATTAATGCATTTTGGAGCCTTGCCATCTTGTCTACAAACCAAAAGGCTGCTGTGTACATCTTAATATACATACGCTTCCAGGCACATACACACATAAAGTCCCAGTGAAATGGAGACTCCAGTCCTGAAAACACTGCTAAAATTTTCTTTTCAAGAAACTTCCTGCCAACACCCTAAATCATCTTATGGTCCTTAACCCTCCTCAGATGCCCCCAAACAGCGAGGAAAAGCACAGTCTTTGTTACCAAATTCATTTTTTCTCTTCCATCTCTAAAACTTAAGGTCCTCAGCTCCTCTTCACATCTACTTCTAACTGGGAAAAATGTGAGCTCATTCATTCAAAACAGATCTTTCTGCCAAAGAGATATAAATATACATTGCTTCGCCACTATTGTGGCCTCCATTCTTGATAATAAGCAATTGAGCATGGAGGGTGRGAAATTTGGCAATTCTGTCCTTACTTGCACAAACAGGGATGCCTAGATATTTTCAGCTTAGTACAAAAGCTCAAGAAAAGAAAGGGGGGAGGGGTATAAAAAGAATAAAAACATGAGTTCCAAATAATCCATTAAAGCTTACTGCTGCAAGAAGTGTTAGTTTCTGAACACTTATCCTTGTTATTTATCTGATGATTCTTAAGATTAGTCCTTCACATGCTTATTTATGCGTTGTGTGACTTCTGAAATACAACTAAATGTACTTCTCCCCCTCCAAGATTCATAACTTTCCACTTTGTGCCCTCTTTGAGGTAAAGATGTGAAAATGGTAACTCCTGCTTGTTTGATGAAAAACACATTATTTTCATGACAGTTTTTAATTGGCCTTATGGAGGAAGAAACTCTGCAGTATTTTTTTTTTTAGTCTTGCTTTTCTTTTATAGTCAGTTCCCCACTTAATAAGCTAAGCTGATCTGACTTTTAGATGACTGTGTTTGGACACAGAACATCTGTAGTTGAAGCTGCAAACTTCTGTCCATTCCTGTTCTGAAGGTGGACCCAGCTCATGGCTCCCCCCAACCCTCTACCCTTTCTAGTCCACTAACTTTCTCTGTTCGGCCTGGGTACTTGCTGCTGGAAGGTTGGTTTGTTTGTTTTTTTGGTGGTGTGTTATTGCATTCTATGAAAGTTTGCCTTTTTGCAGACTGATCGCTTTAGTGCTCGTGCTTTGTACATCTTTACTAGGACTCAGAAATGTGAGTGTTGTGCTAGCGTGTTTCATATAGTGATCTCTTTAGCGGTTGTGCTCCGTTGTGAATATATGACCAAGTTGTCTGTGCATGCTTTTGGGGTGTGTGTTTTCTAAACCATCTTCCAGCATCTTCATTTGTCCTTCTGTTTTCATGATGGCATGTCTGCATCCTTGGGCTGGTAGCCTGCTCGTGACTTGAAGACATAAGACTGGTGGAAATTGAGAGGTCAGAAGTGAGTGTGATGCAGCTTGGGTTGTAGCGTTCCCTGAGAATAGGTAAGGATGGAGTTTCTCCAAGATCAAGCTGGTCTACGAAGGCTGGGACTGACCCAAAACCATAATGTTGACTTTGACTTGAATGTCCGTCGTACTGTTTCATGCAGTCATTTTATAACCATGCAAACCACTTACCCATCTCATGTGGTAGTGGGATCATGCTTGCTTTGGGTTAAAAACATCAGTGTTGATGCAAGCTGTTTCCCTTTGTCCAAAATGGAAGGGTTTTGTGATCCAGCCAGACCAAACTGGGAGTCAGGAGATCTGTGCTGAGGTTACGATGATGATGAGCGCAAAGATAACCTAGACTCAGCTTACAGCATGAGTCATTCATGAATGTTTGTGCTTTGAGTATGCAGAGGGTGAGATGAAAAAATACTGGAATTTTTCCCCAGCATGCTTTACTAGAGTTGAGCAGGCACACAGAATACCCAGACTTCAGTGTCATGGTCAGTATAGGAGCTGTAAGAGAGTAYCCACTGGAGCTGGTTTCCACTTGGAAACATAATCCTGCCAGCGGGCAGCACTGCAGCCCAGCGTAGAGCCAGTGTCTTGCCAGCGGTGGCACATTTAAAGGGCCCAGCCAGGTTTCATGTACAGCTCCCAAGCTCCAGGGGATGACCGCTCCATCCAAGTCGGGGGGGTTGTGCTTTGGAGGAAGCACAGCCYGTGCTGCTGGCACGCTGCCTTTAAGAGGGTTGTGACCCAGCTAATATCGGCCCTTTGAAGCTCCTGTGTGAAATGACAGACTGCCATTTTTTTTGCTTAGCTTATGAGGACTATAAAATGCATTTGTAGCTGGGAAAAGTGACTAAAAATTACATTATTCATTCTCTCTCAATGACTTCCAGATCAGTGGCTCAGTTTGCATATCAAAAGATGATTTTTCTGGCTGTCAATGCTCTGCTCAACCTGGGATCTAGAAACTAAGCTAAACTAAGCTCTTGCTCTCTGCCTCTGACAGCAGCACTGGGAAAAGATTCAGCATTTGAAATGTAGTTGATAATTCTGTTGATGTACAAGATAAAACCCAGGTTGCTCTCTTTTTTGCTTAAATGGATCTGCAAGGTTATAAGGCCTAAACAGTTGTGTTTTCCCATTAAAAAAGGCACACAAGAATTGTGCAGCAAGTGCCATGTAAAGAGTATGTTAATGCTGTGCTGTGCAGAGACAGCTTAGCTAGGGCGTTCTGCAGATGTTTTTGGCACTCCCGGGACTACGCAGCTCCCAGTACTTGATGGGTTTGGATGTCTCTGCTGAACCATGCTCTGTATGGTGGACGTGCGCCCTTTCGGGTCCCATGCTTCCTGCAGGAATCAACGGGATGAACCTAAAGACTGTGAACGGACAAATAGGGGCAAGATCTTGGGCAGCATATATGTACTTTGACTGAAACGTTCTGGTTTGGTTAGTCTAAAATTATTGTAGATATGCCACAAGTCCCATCCACTGAGCAGCATGTATGTTGTGTCCTGGGGAGACCAGGGACCAGGCAGCGGGCTTTGGGACAGCACCTGCTGTTCGGATCTGTTGTAGCACTCTCCATCTTCACCCTTCTCTCAGGCAAAAGCGCTGGGCAAAGAGCAGGATAAAGTCTCCAATGATTAACCCTCCCTTTCGTGGCAGCTCCATTATTCTGTAGTTTGGCTGCTAGATATGAGGAGCTGTGTTTACAATTCTGTCAGGTTATCTTTATAAATGAAGAACCCTGGCCACATTTATTAAGAATTTCATGCGTTTTCTATTCCCTTTGTACTTCAATGCCAGGGAAAGAAAGTTAGTGAAAATAAAAAGTTTATGATGTTAGAGTTCTTGTTCCAAACATGTAATTACATATAAGCAGATTCTCAGTGGGCAAACCACTTGTAATTTTTTGTACTTTACAGAAAAATCTATCTTGCTGAAAGTACATTGAATCAAAGCACAACAAAGCCTGGTGCAACTGTGTACAGAAATGATAACCATTACTTCTCCCTAGAAACTTTTGATTCAGACTGTAGTGCTGAAAGCAGACAAGTGTCTTGGATAAAATAAGAACCATCACACTCTTTGTGTAGAAATTGAATTAAAAAGACTTCTTAGAGATTCAAAAACAGTCTGTTCTTTTGAGAATGTAGGTTGTGGTGAAAGCATACATGCTGTGATACCCCCTAAATCTATTTTTATGTTATTTCTGGCACAAGTGAAGCATCTAATATCAGAAATCCCATGAGAACTACTTCTAAACAGAGTTCCAGCCAGACTGATGAGGCCCCTGAGCTCCAGGTAATGCCTAAATGATGCTTTGAACATATAAAATATTATATAAATGCTGCATGTTGTTAAACTTCCAGTGAAGCGTCTGTGTACTGTAGAATACATCCAGTATCTTCCTAGTGCTAGTAACTTCGCAGCTAAAATTTTACTGGCCAGCAGTGTGTAATCCTGACTTGAGCCAAACCCCGTTGGCGGCCGGGCTGCCTTTGGCCCCGCAGAGCACTGGTGTGACTGGAGGCAGCAGCGTTCCCGGGCCCCAGCTGCGCTTTGCAGGCGGTGAAGAGCTCGCGGGRGCACTGATGTGGGGCCTGCCGCGTTGGTGCGGGGGGAAGGAGTTGGGGAAAAAATGTAGCTGCGTGTGGATGGAGTTTCGAAGCCTTGGATCAGGAGCAAAGACTTTCTGCTTAGAGGCAAAAATCTAGTGGAATTTAGTTAATCTGGTGGAAATAATCCTCTTTGGAAGAAGTCTGGGGCACTGAGTTGGAAAAGGTGGTGTTGGGGGGGGGGGGTTATTGTATTAAAGTGCTTGGCTAGCCTGTGGAGCAAAAACTCTTGAAAAGAACTAATCGTATTAGTTTACTTGTCTTGGAAGGGTGAGAAATTGAGGTGGGACAGGATTGGCCAGCGGGTGTGATCCTGTAACTTGGAAAGTTTGCTTTGGCCTTGTTTATGAAATACTTTTTTTCCCTTCATCCTTTAGTTGTTTTAATACGTGCGTAGACCTCAGTAAGAACAAGGCCTAGGATGTATCAGTAGGATCACAGATTTTAAATGTTCTTACTTTGGTGACAGCCTCGCCCAAATACTGGTGTCATAAGAAGAGAAACACATCTGTTGCCTCTGTGGGAATTGCCTGATGAAGTCCTAAAGAAATGTGCTGTAGGATGATAGTATTTTTTTTTTCCTTCTGGTTTTCAAATGCGTGATGTTGGTTTTCTTCTGACTTGTGGCACAACTTCCCTGATTTCGGTAAAATCTTTCCTCATTTACAGAAGCAGGTGGATGGGTGTCTTCAAAACAGCATTAGAAAGTTGTCCAATTTCCCATGGTAAGTGCTGAAGGTGTGCGGTACAGTGTCTCTTCTGTGGTCGCAGCAGTGTAGCATTTCTCCCATCAGGGCAGCTTACAAGATGCTGATGGTACTTGGAAGCCTGGAAAGCTTCAAGTGTTGCAGGGTGGAAATCAGGGCTTAACTGTTGCTCTTGTGGAGGTTGACAAAGGGGTTCTGCAGGGCGAAGTCCAGTACTGAAAAGATGCTTGTATCACTTTCTCCTTTGTGGGATGTCTGTAACTTTTATAAAGTAAATCATGTCCTGAATATCTTTTAAGATGCCAGCAGGAGACAGGGCTGAGAAATAACCATGGTCCTGAATCTGTGGCGGTTGAGTCCAGCGGTTGCTTTGTGCCTTTTAAGAATGGGAAGGTTAAATCTGCAGCCAAAGTAGCCTTTCTCTCCTACTGCTCTGATCTTTAGCTTGCTTAAGCCACAGCCTGCTGTGCTGCTTTGGAATTTATTTAATAGCTCAGTTGTTTGGACATGATTAAAAATATAATGAATGGAATGAAGCAGTAATAAGATGAACAGCTCATAAAGGGTTTTAGTCTAAAAATATCTGCTTCAGCACAACCAATATAGTGAAGTCTGCAGCAGCAGTCACAGGAAAGTCCACTGCATGAATGTCTTGCAAGCTTTAGCTAGTTGTTGCTGAATATGAGGCTTATGTGTCGCCTCCCCTAATTTATCTTTTACAATGGGCCCTATTTTTTCCACTCCAGTGTTACTTTGGCTTTCTGTTGTTTCCCTTCCGTGTGCCTGATGCATAGCTCCAGAGAGGTTTTTCTTTTGTAAATTGAGTTGCACATCAGCTATGTGCTGTGTAAATTTTTCTTTTTCCAATGTGAGAATTTGAAGGGATTGACTTTCTCTGCTCTGCCTGGATGGGTTTTGGCCACTTGAAGGGTTCAAGAGCTGAATATTGTTCACGTTAAGGTTTAGTGTTTTCCTAACGGTAGATGTTCAAAGCATAAACTGAAGGTCACAGAAGTTGGGAATTCTCTCTGTGGCTCCTGTGGTAGATAGGTTAAGGGAAATGTCCTCAATGAACAGATTTGGCTCCTTTGCCTTCATCCCAGCAGCTGTAGTGTCTGTAGTAGAGAATGCAAGAGTGCGTGTATGTGTGTGTGGTTACTTTCCATACTCCCCATTTGAAGTTTAAGAAGGGTTTGCTCTGAAGAGTAGAGAGGGCTTATACATATGTGCTGCATATAAAGAGCATAGTTATAAAAGTAAAGGTGTAGGTTTTGTTGGGGAAAAATAGAAGGAATGATTTTTGAGCTGTTCAATGATGAATGCTCACCTGAAATGCCCCCTTTTCCCCCTCTCTTTATTTCCATGCATGGGTATGCTGCTGCTGCTGCTCCTGCAGCACACTATCCTCTCATCCAGGGGTTTCAGTGTGCTCCGGAAATGTCCCACTTTGCTCCCTTTTCACAGAAGTGAAGGCATATTACAAAGTAGYGGCATATGTGGGAACCTAACATAGCATTTTTGTGGTTACTTTTGAGCTCTTTCAATATGATCTTTCTCAGTGTAGGTTTGTGTTACCAAGGCTAAAGCATTCAGCTTTAATGTRTCAGTTATGTCAAATTTAAATGACACACAGGTTTGCCCCTTGTAGCTGAACAAGATTCAGGCCAACTTTGAGATCTTGAGGTATCTTCTTTTCTAGGTCTAGTCTCAGTCCTTTCTCTTTCCATTAATCTGCATTCCTCTGAATGTCCTTGAAGCAAATATGTGTTCTGTTTCCATGACAATATTTATACAATAGATGCTATTCTTGAAGCATGTGTGTATGGATTTTTCATTTGTAACTTCTTTGCATCAATTTCTGATATATTCAAGGTCTCCTTGAAGTGTTTGTACCATCATGTTATTTCAGATTGACTTAAGAGGAGCGTCTCTGGATGGATATGGGCCTACCCTTTGCTGAGTTAAGCTTCACAGTCTCTCCCTTGGAGAGATGAGTGAAGGATATGATTTTTCCCATTTTACTAATGAGTAAAATGGAAGGCCAGAGGCATTCATCATGTGATAGATGGTCTGTCCAAGTTCCCCTCATCCCTCATTTTATTTTCCTTAACTAGAATGTGGTGCTTATTCAGGATAACTAGAACTGGGTACCTATGCTAATGATTGCAAGAACAGCTATTAGTTTCTGTTTTTCCTTCTGGGATCTGTGAATGATGGTYAGCAGCCACTGCAGTTACACAAGATGACTGGATATTTCTCCCTCCCTCTCAAGTACATATGCCAGTGCAAAGGTCTCAAAGTGGATGTTGGCAAGCAGGCTGCGAGTGTCCCTGTAGGGCATGTCGAGAGTAAATTTGGACTTTTTGAGAGTACAGAGTGTGATGTGATTCCCCCACCCCAGATCAGCCTATGAAAATCTTAAGGGCATGTCCCTTTTCACCTTCCCCGTGTCCCTTAATCTGTAACTTGCATAAATGTCTTTTTAAGGTTTGTTGAATAGGTTGAGATGTATGTATGAAAAGAAAGGGCAGGTCCGAGTAGCCAGATCTGCAGCATCCATATTTGAGTAACGGATAGAAGAAGATTTTAAAACAGAAATAGGCTCCTTGTCTTCCTGCTTCTGAATGTCTTCAGGCGTCGGGGAGCTCCCATGTGGGGCTCAAAACTTGTTCTCCAAGATGAGTACATGTTATTGCATAGCTTGCAAAATTATGCTTCTGGCAAATTTTGCAAGATAGGCACCTGTAAATTTAGGAAGCAGGACTGAGCCCTAGGCATGTTTTTATGACATAATTAGACCATCTTAGCTTTGTTTTCAGTGAAGAGGGTAAAATTACCTTCTAGATTTTTTGATTAGTTATGACCACAAATTAATAATAAATCTCTCTAGTGCCAGATGCAAAAGACTGCCTAATTGCTATGACAGCTCAGAGGAATCTTGGACCCTTCCTTGAAATTTATTTGCTTTCTGTATCTTGATAAGAGGTGTCTGCACCATGAGCTCAGTGTTCCTGGTTGCTCTTATATTAATGACTCTTCTACTCAATGGTATAATATTTCACCTTTCCTATTTTCAAGTGCATTCCCATATGGACTGTGTGATATCACTGATTTGATATTTAGTTAATGTACTGCTCTGTAAAGTTTATGTCCTAGTTAAAACTATGCCTGCAGTGTTGGCCGCTGCATAGTATTAAACAGCCTTGTGATACTTCCTACAGAAGCACAGAAAAGCTAACCATCAGAGGGAATAAATTAGAGGCAATAAATTATGAAGGCAGTTGAAACATGAAAACGTGCTAGCTTTCTAAAGCTACTGTGAGCTGGTGTTGTCCATGGTTATTCTGGGGGGTGAGCCGGGCCGTACCGCCTCTGAATGGGAGCCGAAGCAATTGGAAGTTGCGAATTACAGGTATTTCTGCCCCGTTGCGGCGGGGTGGGGAGGTTATTCGTGCGTTAACCTCAGGGCAGTAGTGGGCTAACCAGATCTGTTGTGCTGGGGAAGAAGGGTGGGCTGTGGGCCGGAGTGGGAGCAGGGTGGTGGCCGCAGTCTGCGCCTGGCTCACCAAAGGCTCCTGGAAGTCGGGAGCAAGCGGGGGGGGGGGGAAGGGTGTGTGGAAGCCAAGAGCGGAAATAAAACCAAACAAACTGGCTGCGACACCGCTGTGAAGCCTCAGCAGGTCTGTGCAGGAGCTTGGAGCCCGCCTGGGGCCGGGTTAGACCTGCGGCAGCCCAGCGCCTGGGGGCCATGGGCCGAGCTGTGCCAGGAGGTTCCCCGCGAGGCTCGAGCCCCAGCAGGCGTCGGTGCGGCTCTGTGCTTCCCTGCCTGCCGCTTCCGCAGAAGAGGTTGAAAAGAAACAACAACTAGGAATGATATGTTACGGTGAAGGCCTTATCTCTACTGTGAAATATTTATTAAAGCAGATTTCGTTGGTTACGGTTCCTGTTCCTGGTAATCAGCCCATAGCTGGAGAAGATCAATAAGTAGACAAACAATGTAGCCTCTGAAGTTGGAAGTGGCTTTCTTTTTTTTATTTAATTTTTTTTAACAGAACAAAGCAAGTTCCCTGTCAAGGGACACTCTCCAGCAAAATACAGAGTGGATCAACACTGGCACCCAGTGTCTAGACAGAATCAGTTCAGAGCTGGGTTTCCAGACCCGACACCCTTTTTTCACACTGACGCCTGACTTTTGATCTCGGTGTGCCTGAAGGTGTGAGCTGCTTAGTCCCATTTGGCGGGTGAACTCTCTGGGGCTGCAGTTTTTAATTCTGCTTTGGTTTGGTTCCTCCAGTTGTCGTCTTGTGCTGATAACTACCTCAGTATTGCTTTTTTTTCTTGGTATCTTTTATATTATAAAAAGATGCAGATCTCTTTGTTTCCCTGGGAAAGTTTAACTGTAGTTCAGGGAGGAAGAAAGGAGACAAAGGCAAAACCATCCTCCTCCTCCCGGGGGAAGTTTTTTCAGGTTACTCTGCAGCTGTTAAATGCCAGTTCAATGAAGCCTTTAAAYTTGCACTTAAATCTATTCCTGCTAAGCAAAACACTTAGCCACATGCTTTAAATTAAGCTTGTGTTCAAGTGTCGTTCCACTGAAAAGCAGCAGGACTGGAGCATGTTCACGAAGATGAGCACATCCTCGAGTGCTTGCTGATTAGGTTCTGATTCAGGAAAGCGTCCCGGTTCGGGCTGGTGCGCAAGGACCCCTGGCTCTGGGAACTAAGCGTCCGCCTCCATCTAAGCAATTGCCAGCGTGGTGTGGTCTTTGAGGTCTAGTAATAGATTTCTGAACCCAGGCTTCAGTTGCTTTATTTTCATTCTTGCCAGGCTTCTACTGAGCTCAGGAAGTAGTGACAATTATTTACCAGTACAAATAATGAGCAGCTTAAAGTCCCAAATGTTAAGGAACCCTGCTTGCTGCATCTCTGGAGATACCTTAATGTATCCATAATTTACCACTAATCCCTCCAGCTATCTTTGAGGACCTCTTGCCTTCCCAACCCCTCCTGAAAAAGCTGCCTCTTAGAAAAGGATGATTTACAAAGCCTGCTGTCCTAATCCTGCTAGTAACAACCAGCTGATTACAGGAAGCGATTGTCACTTGATTAGTTAAGGGAAATAAAAATTGTGTGTGTGTGTGTGCCTGTCAAGTTTAGCTGATACTGGCCAACACCTTCAATAAACATTTTAAGGGCAGAGAGAAACACAGTGTAATGGTCTAAGCTTGTTTGTCTCAGAGATTGCATTAGAGTTCATGAGACTGAGGTTCTGTTCATGGATTTTGTGCAACACAGTTGATTTCTAGCTTCATTCTCAATTTGCCAAATGAAGATAACAATTATTTGCTATCTCCAAAAGAGATCAAGAAGATAAATGCAGAAATAGTTGATCATTTACAGTCTTAAGCTGAACTCRATTAATACGAGTTTGTTTTTAACACACTAGTTGGTCCACGGACACAAGGAGCATCTCCAACATGGTTGTGTGGTAGGATGCTGGTATAGGCCAACATTTGGTGATCACTCTGTAAATATTGCAAAGGGTGGAAGAGGCAGGATTGTTCTCGGGATCTCATTTTTTTCATGTTTTGAATCTTTTGCTATTTCTGTAGTGGGGGGTCATCAAATCTAAAGTAGTACTCAGCTGGCTTGCATGGTACTATTGGTATGGTGAAGTTGCTCTAGCATGTTGCAGCAAGGTAGATTGGAATCTGAAAATGAATTTCCAGAAAAGCCCTAAAACTACTACCACAAGTAAGATGGATGGTGAACCATTCTGGCCTGTTATTATCCAAAAGTAACTATCTGGCTGTTTTTTAGTGAACAAAGAAATATTAGAGGGAAAAATAGTTTCCATTTAGCTTTATCTCTGACTGTACTGGAAATGAATCATGACATAAAAGATAAAATGAAATGAAAAAGATACCATTTATTTCCTTTTCTGTAGCACACACTGGACACTTATTCTGAAGGTTAAAACTCTCCTGAACTAAAACAGATTGCACTAAAACACTGATGAAAGATATTAGAGTCATAGAGTATCCCTGTGGTATCCCCAAAAGTTATGGGCAAAGAGGGAGGGAAAATTGATCTATATGTATCCCCCTCCCATTGAAGTTCACGTTTGTGCTGGCAAAAGGTGCACTGCCAATGTGGTGCATAGATGTTTCCGTTAATTTTCCAGGTTTCTCTGGAGCTCTCCTTAATCTCGTTCTCTCCTTGAGTTTCTCGGAAGGCAGCAAATACAGTGCAGAGAGTCTTCTGAGTGAAACATTGCACTTCCTTGGCCAGGCTGGGGCTGTAGTAGAGGAGGCCTTTCTGTTGATTTATTTGGATGTCTTGACTTCCAACTCCCACTAGATTCAGGAAGCATAAGAAAATGGGAAGAGGGTTAGAAAAAGCACATGAGAGATTAATTCTGAAATGAGGGTTTGCGGAGAGGTATAAGCCAACTAGTCTAGGCCAATGGTTTCTTTATTTTGCTTGATCTAGCTAACATCCTTCCATAGGGATTTATAAATTATCCCATGCTGTAATAGCTATGTTCAGGAGCTAGTGAGTGCCTGCTCTGGCATGGCTTTCTTTTCTTTTCCTTTTTTCTTTTTTATTAGGAATGAAAATTAGTTGGGAACGAGGAGATAATCATGGTCTTGTATTGTAAAAGTTGTGCTCCTTGATAAGATTTCAAGGTTAGAACAACAATAGCATTAAAATATCTGTTGTAAACCACCATAGATAATTCAAGCAATAAAAATGTTTCTTTTAGCTATGTAAATAGGGTAATAGACTGGAATGCAGTAACTGGATCTATTGAATGTTGGAGTTATTTTATATTTGAGCAATATAAAGAGAAAACAGAGCCGAAGATTAATTTGAATAGGAAACAGTGAAGATTTCTCTTCTGAATGGTGAGTCAGCTAGGGATAGATTTGAGTATTTTTGTTTTATTTGAAGGTACCTGAATGATAACTCAAATGTATCAATGTGATGAGTAGGRTGAGAAACCTCTCTCTGCCTCTCTGCTTTTTTTTTCCCCCGACACAAAGAGCAGTGGGGTTTTAGGAAAGGCTGATGAAATTAGCCTGAATGCTTCTTGATGGCGGGATGCTGTCCAAGGATGTGTTGAGTCACATCTAATGACTTCAAAACTACTAATTAATTCCAAATGAACTGGAATGATGAGACGCAGCTCTCAGAAGTGCTAGGTTTTTAAAGCTGCTGATTTTGAAAACTTCCAGTGTAGTGATCCTGGACATGGGGATCGGAGAAGTTGTGAGCAGCCTGTTGGAAAGGGCAAAAACAAATGAGGGTAAAAGTAAAATCAAGGGTAAAAGTAAGGTGAAGGGTGTGGAGATCTTGCTGTTCTCCAGCTGATTTGCTGTGGAGATCCAGCTTTCTTTAGCAGCTCACAGGAATGGATGGTGGAAGATTCTCAAACTTACTGTTTTCTGTTCCAATTTCTTTAGCAGTTGGCTTTCAAACATTGCACTGTCAAACCTGTGGGAGACCTCTAGTCTTGTACTGATGGATCTGGGTAGCAAGTTTATGAAGCCCAGCTCTGAAAAGGAAATAGATCTACAGTGCTCTTTGATAAGCCTTATAGAAGCTATGTAGCACACAGGATATTGGATGGTGCTCCCAGGGTAAGACAGTGTCCTTGCATCCAGGACATGGGGTGTGGGAGGCATCCCTGGAGCACATGCATGTTCCACAGGATGAGAATGCAGGGGCACAAACTGAAAGACAAGAAAAACAGGAAACCAGAGAAAAGTTTAGAGCAGAAGAGAGCTAAGGTGGGCAGAGATTGATCTGAGGCCCTAAAATTTCATTTTGAAGAATAAGTGAATTTGAAGGATAGGTTGAAAACTATATACAGAGTTTTATGTTTTCATGGTTTTAGTCCTGGCTGATGATGTTCTCCAGTGTCCTGACACTTTGTGGTTCCTTGCTAGAAAGATGCTTTTTCTCTCTCCTTTCTCTCAGATCACCCTTCCTCACATCACTTTGTAAGGCAGTTGCGGCTTTAGGTCTCACCTAACCTTATTTCCAGAGATCAAGTAAGGGTCTGGTCCCACTTGTGTCTGTGCTGGCATTTAATGCCATGACCATGATTCCTCTGCCTTGTCTTAGGGAATGAGCTTTCCTGGGCCATGTATCTGAGTAGTGCTTGGGACAATGTTGTTTGAGGTATGTTGAGGAGCTCTGCAGGTGCAATTGCAATAAAATAATCCTATTTTCCTTTCTTCTGTCATAAAATAGGATATGGTTTGGCAGTTGTTCAAATCAAGACAAGTAAAATAAACTGTTCTATATTCATCACAGAAAGAAACAGACTTAGCTACAAAATGAGTAACAGGACCTTCTATTCATCTGTACCAATCTGGTCTGTGGCTGCATTCATTTCCATACAATCACTGGAAAATATTATGTTGATTGCCAGGAACAAAGCTTGGAGGGTGGGGGGGAAATCTATGCTACTAATCTACAGTGGAATTGGTAAATGGGTAAGACAAAGCTTTAATAATATTATTCTGTGCGACATCTGATGTAAATAATACAGTTCTATTAATCTCTCAAGCAATCAGAGTCTGGCTGTTAGAGGCAGCCAAGTATGAGCAATAATATTATCTCTTCTAAGGAATGTTGGAATAAAATCACAAATCCATTGCTGTGAGAGTGGTGGTTGCACTGGCTCAGGAAGTCGCACCCGGTGCTCAGACAAAGCCGCTGGCTGCCCATGCTGGCCGAGGGGGCTGGAGAGGGCATCTCCACGCTGTTCACCTCAGGTGCTTGGATTTCTACCTTGCCATCTGCTGTCAGGGTATCGTGAAGCTGTGCTTTCTCAGGAAGCACGTGCACTTTGTCTTTTGACTTTCCTCCCTCCCCCTGTAGGGGAAGGTGGACTTCACAGCTCTTGTTTTGGGGTTGGCCAAATTCATCTGCTGCACAAGTACATCAAAGGCATGGCTGGCAGCGGATCCTCCTGTGGGCAGCTGTATCTGTTGTTCAGGCTGAACCCGCGCTGTGGGTGTCGTACCAGCCTCTTTGGAAGCTGTTCTTTCTGCGCCGGAGCCAGCGATTTGAAGATGTGTTTGCCTTCTGCAGATGCACAGCAGTGTTCAAAAATCAATACTCAGTCATGCAGCAACCCCACTGAATCCAAAGCAATCAAGGAGTTAACGTTGCCTCCCCACAAGGAGACACGTGTGTGCTCTGTCCTGTAACACAATATTAGTTAATGCAGCCAAATGAAGTAGAATTTTTAAATGAGATCCCATTTTTCAACTGTGATTTTAAGATATGATGCAGGTCAGGGTTGTCTGATTCTTCACAGTTCATTAAGTAGAGAGCAGCTAGTGTTAGAGAGTGACTTTTAAAAATGATAGATTTTTATTTATAGAAAAGTTCCAGTCATTAATTTTGAAGGAAGAAAGCATAAAAGCAGGAGTGGGTTCATTTAAAAAAGGGGGGGGGAGGGGAGAAAAAGACATTAGTAATTTAATTAAATTGTGGTTTTGAGTATCATTACAGAAAATGAAACATTAGTTCTACACTGCTTTTCAAGCCATGTGACATATTTGATAGCATCCTCCCTACTTACAAAACCCTGGTCGTTAATATTTCTATGTGAAAATTGTTGATGACCAGATAACTGCCCAGCTGCAGGGGCTTTTTGGAGGGATGTAAATAGTATTTTGGGGAAGGGAGCGAGGGGCAGAAATCCTGCCGGATGAAGCTTGGACACGGCCACCCGGTGCTCTGCGGCAGGGACCGAAGTGCAGCGTTGCGTTCCCGGGCTGCTGGAGGCGCTGATCCGGGCTCGGGCAAGGCTGGGCTGCCGTGCGCAGGGGTGTAGCAAGAGCTCGCAGTCACAGCGGACTGGGGAAACGGTTAGGAGAGGAAACTGAAGCAGTGCAGGAGTCCCAGTGCGTGTGACATTAAAATTAATCGAGTTCAAGATGGTAAGGTTGCATTTAATCTGGAAGAGGGCTACCTAGAAAAGGTGATCTGTCTGGATCCAGGGAGCCTAATCCTATACTCATTACAGATTAATCTTCCATTGCCCTCACCATGAGGGATGCTGTCCGCGTATTTGCTGCAGAGAGGCCTCTTGCGGTACCTGAACTATAATCCTAGGAGGCAGCTAGTCTGCTGGCTGGGCAAGGCCAGCACTGGAGGCTCAGCAGGGGTGTTCAAGTCTCGCTCCTAAAGCACAGTCCCATGCCAGGACAGAAAGGTAGCGTCTTTGTATCAGTGTTTARGGGTTTATGTTTCATTTCATGTGGCTACACAGTTTTGGTTATATTTTATTCTGCTGCATGACTTGTATGGTAGCATCTCATTTTTCTCTTAATCTCCTCCTCCTCCTTGGCAGAGCTGCAGACTAGACCTCCTGTTGCTCCTAGAGATTCATCTGTTTTTATGCGTGCCCCAACAAAATTCTGTTTCGTATGTTAAATCACTATGTAACTTTGGTCACGTCTTCCTTCTATTGATGTTTCAGCCTTAATGAAAGAACCCTGCATAAGGGCCTGATCAAATCTGATTAAGTCATTGTTAGTCTTTTGATCATCTTCGCTGGGTTTTATACTGGGCCCTAAATCCRTGAATTGAGTGGATCTTTCTGGAATGGTTCATGGGAACCTGTAGAATTTTATTTAATTTCTCTGAAGCTGCTATACAGAGACATTGGTTAAGTGTGTAGGATTGCTTAAGCGTGTAGCATTTACACAGTATTTTACCTGCAACTTCTCCATTTATATTAAAATAATGTAAATAATTTCTGATGAAAACTTCTGACTATACTTTGCCTTCAGTGAAGTTGAGTCCGTCTGCATTGTTCAGGAATCTAGTTGGATGTATCTATGTAAAATCCAGGTGAAACGTACAGTGAAACGATAATGAATCCCTGTGGACTGAAATATTGCTCATTTTGTCTAGACAATAGTTACTAATTATAGGTTTTGCTGTCTTCTRTATGGCTCTAAGGCATAACACACTTCTGACTGTTGCAGGGGCCTTTGTGAGGTGCCTGGTAAAGCTCTGCTGAGAAGCATTATTTTGAACAGGAATGTAATCTCTGGATTTTAATCCACTGTAGTCATGTCAAATGGCTGGAACTGCAGGGGAGGTGTAGGAGAGAGGAATGCTATGGTTCAGAAACTGGGGAAACAGATCAGGAAAGAGTAGATTTTATTTCTGACTCAACTGATTGGGACTGGTTGTGCTTGCTTTATATATACTTAGTAGATACAGTGCTTAAATGTTAGCCTTAACTAGCTTAATGAATTCTGGTGTAATCCAGCATGGTAAGTTTAATGATTATTTGCTCTTTACATTTTAAGTGATACATTAACTTTGAGACTAGGAGGATGCCATTGAGATCGGTCATCTCTGTGGATTCTTCACCCGATATGCGTGTTATGATGCACTGTCCTAACCAAAAGCAACTTTCTTTGGCAGTTCTACCAAGTCATACGTGTGGAAACCCAGGAAGGCTGCAGAACGGGATCCAGCAAGGGACAACATTCAGCATTGGAGACAAAGTGAGATACAGCTGCAATCCAGGCTTCTTTTTGGAAGGACACGCGTTGCTCACATGCCATGCCAATTTGGAAAACAGTGCCTCCTGGGATTTTCCTCTACCCTTCTGCAGAGGTAAAGTGTCCTCTCTTCATCTGGAACAAGCCACAGTGAAACAGGATTTTAAGTTATTTGGGCTTAATAAAAAGTTCATGAGCTATAGGCTTGATTTAAAAGGCTTGAAGACTAAACATGATGTAGGTAACACTGAGATTCCATTTTATAAGATTCCCTGAAGCTGCCAGGATTTGGATGAATAATAGGAAAGACAAGGTACTTGAAGTATTCAAAATGCTACACAGCTACTTTTAACTTCAGTTTCTTTGCCTAAGGTTAAAGGGGGGGGAGGGAGGGAGGAGTTAACCATCAAGATAAGGCACCTTCCCAAGACCATGGGATTTTCTTTAGATCAAATATTAAAAAATGAGACTGAATTTTCTTCTTTTTCAAATGTCATACTTGCTTCCCTTTTGGCAAATTCCACAATGGTTCTAGTGTTTTGCTTGTAAAGAAACCTGAGTCCGCACAGACTGCTGATGTGCTATAGGATGCTGCCAGTGGGGCGTGCAGCCTCAGAGAGGCAGGTTGCTGTATGGGAGGTAGAATCTGGCCTTTGCTGCGAAAGGCTAGCCAGGTTTTCTGCCCTTTTGGGTATGGTAACTTCAATTTCTTTATCAGTATAGAGCACTTCTTGCTAATTCTCTGGGGCCACAAGGGACTAGAAAGTCCGTAAACATTACAAGTGTCTGGGTTGTTTTACCAAAACGGTTGCTGCTGCTTGAAGTCTTTTCCCCTCAATTCCTTGTATACTTCAGCAGAGCATCTTATATTGATTCTTTTTATTGACTGTCTACTTGTGCAATCAATTAGTAGGTCCAAGCTGTAGCATAAATCTTGAATTTAAAATGAGCAAATATTGTTTGCTTGGTGTGTTCTTAATGCTTTCTTGAATGAGTCACACAGCAGTAATACATGCTGCTTACTATATGTCTTGTATGCTTACGTACTGTTTTGGGGCTGTGGGTATTATGCCACTGAAGGCCAAACCGATACTAGAGGGACAGCTGGCATCTTTTTCTTTGACATTTCAGGATGATCAATTATGATTGTTTTCTTTTGAATCAGGGTTTTCATTATAACCTTTTAAAAAAAATGAGGGGGAGAAAGTGTCTCTTCTAAATTCACTGGAAATGTGGGGGGGAAAAGCATCTACTGAATTTCAGCCTYGAGAGTATCCAAAGCTTTATCCTTTTTAGAAGGAAAGAAATTCTCTGCATGAATGGACCAGTGTTTCCTCTAGTCTGACAGCAGCCTTCCTTGCAAGAAGGCAGTGTATTCCCCTTGCCCTGCTGCTATTCAGGTATTTGTGCAGTAGTCTCCAGTAAGGGAGGGATCAACTCCTGACCCAGGAGGCTCAACAGGTCAGGCTGAAGTCCTGAAACATGAGGATGGGCATCACTGTAATTTTTATCTGATCCCTGCTGCTGATGGAGTAAAAGATCATTATTGCATTTTTGTCTTGCGCTGCCAAAGTTGCTTTTAATTGTAATAACTGTGTTTGAATTTTGTATGCAGGAATGATGATGGTAGCATCTGATGTATTTCAGAATAGAGGAATATTAAAGTCTATGATGCTTGCAGTAGTGCTGTGTGAATGGCTCTGATCACAGCAAACCAGCTGCTTACTAAGGTGCTCTTGTATAGCAGTGTAGCCCGCAGGTTCCCAGAGGTAGCCACCCCTTCTTGGTAGGTTTGGTCCTGATCCTTCAAGACTAATAGTAAAACTTCCAATAAATTTCTTGGAAGCAGGAACCAAGAATCTATCCATGTAACTTCTACATCTTGTTCCAGAAAGGTAGAAAGTAAGTAGCAAAAAGAGTCTGTGAATTGACTTGCAGAATTTGAAAGCTGCCTGCCTGGCTGCCCTCCTTCTACCGTAAGAGTTTTCAGCAGTCAGGCATTTGTGCTTGGCTGATAAAGTGGTAATACAGACTTCGGATGTTGCAAGGGGCAAAAAGATTTGTGTACTGACAAACAGATTTACCACCTTGTTCTTCAGGGAAATTAATGTTTTCAGAACTGCTGCATGAAGAGGAATATGTATTTCCTTGACAGAGAAAAGATCTTCATGGCCTATGCAGCTTATATTAATCCAGAAGGATAACTGTCTTAAGAAGACAGTCAAATATTATAGCAAGTTTTTTAAATGATCAGTCAGACTTGTAAGTGATATTTGTAGCTATATGAACTAGAGTCAGTCAGTCATGTGGTCCAGAATTTCAGATGATACTGCGCCACTCAATAAAAGAAATGCTTCCCTGTGTAGAGAATTGTATGATTGACTGGTTGCATTTAGATTGTAGAAATTGTACATTTCCAGTGCATCAGGCATTAACATTTGCTGGCATATAAACCTTTGAGAGATGTCAGGCAAAACTTACTTTACCGAGGTACTGCAGGGGAAGCTGCTGACTATGGGGGAGCTGATTTATTTCTTAGAGTTCTTTCCCCTTTTAAGTAGACCCACCAGACAAATAACTTTTTAACAAAATGGCAATGAATGGCATTAACAAATCAGCACCTGTAAATAGATACCAGAAAACAGTGGTATTACAAAAAGCTCCAAGTGTGTGGAAGCTGTTAAGAGATGATGAATGTTGCTCTTACCACAGGAGCTACCTCAGTGATTTCCCCAAGTCTGACTGTAATTGGAATGACTTTCAAACGTGGGCAAACGCAATAGTGTTCAGAAACAGTTTCTGTTATTTTTGTGTCTGTCAATCCATGACTAGAATGGGGATGCTGAGGGCTGAGCGTGCATAGTTCTTTCGTTCAGCCCTTCTGGAAAAACAGATGTAGCAGAGGGTGTTGGCTCACTTTGTCCCCTGGGATTAACTGTGATATTCACTGGAGTTGCTCTGTGTTGTCTCTGGTGGACCGGTGACAGCATCATCCAAGCAAGACTATGAGCCTTTTGCACTCTCTCCTCTTGGTGATAAATTTTTCTGAAACTTGGGGCTATTGAAATACTCAGAGGCTTTTATTTTCTATTTGGCTGGCTCTGTATTCATATAAATACCAACTGTGTTCTACAGGTACATTGTCTTCACTGTAAAGTAGGCAAAACTAAACCTGCAGCTCATTTATGAGTTAGAATAGACCAGAGCAACATATTCGGTGCTGGGAAACAAGAGCACAACCTTATGCAGCCTCTACTGGGAGCACCTTCCTTAGGTTAATCGTGTGCTTGTGCTTCTGCTCCCGCTTGATCTTTTTCTAGGTTCCTTCCCTGAATAAACTTGGACCGTTCTGGACCTGTATTATCCTGATCCAGGATTGCATGTTGGTGGTTGTGTGCATGCACAGTGGAAAGCATCCTAATTGCTTCTGGGAGAGCATTTTGAGACCTGTTTTAACATAGCCTACTACAACAAAGAAAAATCTTCATTTAAAGGACAATTACTTCCTATGCCTGGTGTAAATGTAGCAGTAAAAAAGAAATCTAAGGGATTTGTCTTGGTGGTAATTCCAGCTGAAAGTTTGTTAGACGCATTTGTACATGTTCTTCTGTTTTCTAATGTAAGGTGGAGGTGGGTCACACTGCAGGATCAGATTTAGACAAATCAAGATGAAAGATGTCCTCTAGCAGAGCAGGTATTGCAATCTTGAGAGCAACTATCTTGGGAATAGACATGTCTAATGTCACTGCAAAGGACATCATTCAGTGTGGGGAACTCTGCCTAATAAAGAATGCCCTTTCCCTCTTCCCCTCCTCTCCAGCAGAAGGGCAGAGGTGTGAGAAGTGCTGAAATCGGAGTGTAAATTCCTGCAGTGCTA
The DNA here is from genome assembly GCF_003343035.1 of Apteryx rowi. Lineage (NCBI taxonomy): Eukaryota > Metazoa > Chordata > Aves > Apterygiformes > Apterygidae > Apteryx > Apteryx rowi. Next base: position 2,273,426 of record NW_020450960.1, read on the forward strand.
ATCAATAGCTTTCTGTTTCTTTATGCTCTTGTCTTTGTACTTGTCTTCCTCTTTGTAGCATCCTTTTATGTACAGTGCAAGCCTTGTCTCTGTTCCAGCCTGTGTGATGAAATAATCAAACATGCAGGGAAGTGCATGGTAGAAAAGAATAAGAAGCAAATGTGAGAAGCTAGAACTTAGCTGTGCCAGGACAGCAACGCTTTAAAGAAGTGTTGTGACCCAGCAGCTCTTTCTTCATAAGCGTTGTCTGTACTCCTTTACATATCTCTCAGTTTTAGAAGTACTGTTTTTATAAAGGGTAAGTATAATCTTGGTGAGCAAGGGAAGTAGGAATGAGTTCCAGATACAGAAGGTATGGCTTGTTTTGCAGAGAGCAGTTGAAGCTGCTAGTACTGTGGCTCACCAGTGGTTTTGGAAGCAGTTACATCAAAATTGATTCTTGGACTCTGAGCTAAAGGAGACTATAAATTCACTCTGCACAGAATCTGCTCTAGTGAGTTATGTTTCTTGCTTATGTGGCAGGAAGGATTAAAACTGCAGTGATCTCATTCTAGGAGCAGCAGAGTAGCAGTGAATGACACCTCGGTGGTGATCTGTAAAGTAGCGGAGCAGAGAAATGGGTGGCAGCTCTGGCTGCCCAGAAAAGGAGCTTGTCTGTGCCTGCTAGACAGTGTGTAACTCAAATTTGCCTTCAGGACTGTAAGTCCTCAGCCAGTCTGGTTCAGATTCTGAACTCTGGACAGAATTGGCATTTATCTCATCTGTACAATATGTATCTGAAAATAACCTGGAATAGTTTCCCTATTGCATGTATGTTGTATGTCTTATATCTATTTTGCACAGTTCTGTATCCACAGAATAAAATAAGGCCTACTACTTAGTCTAAATGGGACCTTAAAGCGTATCCTACAGGTCTAGCTCTACTTTTATCTTGACAGTTGGTATGCTGGAGGCAGAACCCCAGCTACACTTGGAATCCTGTCTTCTGGTTTTGCTGTGGTCACTGAAGAACAGTCCTTACTTGGGTCAGTTAATTTCAGATAAGCCGGGATGTTATGCTTGAAGTTCCAAAAGAATATCCTGATACATCTCTGATTCTGTTTTCTAAAGCCTATCCATGAATGCGGGGAGAGAAGTCTTGTTGAGATTGTTTGCTGAATTTAAGTAGAAATGAAAGGTTTATGGTTCTGGTAGGCAGATGAGTAAAAATTCAGTAAGCCAGCTGAAAAGTTGAGAACATTTGTGAAGCTACATTTTAAGCGTATCAAATATGCATAATCTCATTAAAAGTGGTCTGTCTTATATCTCAAACAGCTGCTTAGACTGCACCATGCCCAAAATATTTGAAGGGCTGTTCTAGAAGATTTCAGAAGATTTTAAAATGTGTTTTAAGAGTAACAAGCTCTAAAAACATAAGGAAGTGTGTAGTTAGAGGGGGGATGGGAAAGGAATACATTTTCCATTAAATATCTTTTGCAATGAATATTTTTTCAATATTTTTAATTGAAAACAGTCTCCTTTATAAAAGACCTTTGGATACATCTTCAGCTACTGTAAGTCAGCTTAGCCCAATCAAAGAAGGTATAGGCCCCTTATTTAAGAATTCTAAGACTAACACAACATCAAGAGTTAATTCTTTAGTATATTCTCCATACCTCCCTGTATTCCTTCTAGTACTAGAACAATTTTAATATACCAGATATAGTCTCAGATTTCTTGGAACCCGATAGTAACCATGGCTGAGAACTTGCCCACAGGAATAGCTTCTTCCAAATCCTTGTTGCTTTTACACTGCTTTGATCTGGGGACTAGTAGAACTGAGCCGTATGAATGCATGATCATAGTGAAAAAACAAGTTTTTGGTCAACACCACCCATGCCTCTGAGAACGTGATGTTCACATGCAGAATCTGGACTGCTTGCAGATGTCTTGTGGTGGTGATGCAGGACCTTATTTGCAATGGTATTTTGGACTGTTGCCTGAGGCCAATAGTGGCCAGGCAACAATAATCTTTAATGTAATGTATTATGCTGGAGAGAGCTGCCCTTCTGGGGGGAAATGTCTCAAGGATAAATTGCTTCTTCAGATCTCTGTGCATTGCTGAAGCAGCTAATGATCTTGCTTGGTCTGGCTGGCTGCTAGGCATGCGGTCTGAGAGAGTTCACTGGCTAAGAATCTTTTTTGCATGTATTTCTTTCTAGCATCTGCAGGGGGACTTATTTGTGAGAAATTAATTTCGAACATGTCAATAAACTGGTGAATTATCCTCTATGGCTAGAATTCGCTCATCCTCTAAAAAGCATTTTCATTCYCTCTGTGGGGAGGGATGGGTTTGGAAGTAGCCATTCTTTTACTACTTGTCTCTTTTGTGTGGACCTTCTCTGGAGGACACACTCTGACTCTTGTGTGTGTTGCATTGAAGTTTGAAGGTACTTGAGCTCTGCAATACTCAGCAAGGTGCTTCCCCCTGTGAGACAGAACCAGTTGTAAAGGGCCTTGATCCCCACTGGGGCTTAGAGGTGCTGGTGCAGCATGCGTAGTGTGTTGGCTTACAAACAATAAGTTAATGTCCTGGGGTGTTCCTGCCTCAGTGACTTGCCATCAGTCAGTGGGAAGCACGTGTCTGTGCCTGGGCCTTCTGCTCGTTCAGTTGGCTGCCTGCGTTTGGATAGCAGATGGTCATGAGAAAGAAAAGTTGGCATGGATGAGAGGTTTGTTTTAGTTTGTCTTTCAAGTTTCAGGAGTTAAAGGCTGCAAGTTCCGGCCCTGCTGATAATCCTGCTGATAGTACAAGCCACTAATTCCTGGAAAGGTTCTGATAGCTGAACACTATAAAAGATCCTACTGAGCTATCCTGCAGAGTCCTCCTGTCTGATCCTGGATGCCAGTGAACCATTGCATTTTGCAAAGGTTCTTACTTGTGTTAAATTTCAGTTTGGAAGAGGGGTTTTTTTTGTTTTTTATGATTTGTCACAAAAACACGTGTTCATAATGTAAAGCCCCGAGCTCCTTGACTAACGCATCTGAAATGCTGCTCTGTAGTACAAGCTGTAAAGTTAACAGGCTTTTCTTAGCTGCGTTGCAAATAAATGCCAGGCTGATGCTGTATGTACAAGAGCTGTGTGCTGCCTGGGCACTAGTCAAATTAATTCTTGGTTTCCTTTATCTTCCTGCACATGTTTTCATTAGATTCTCCTCCTTTAATTGTTCTAACAGCTACTGCTGATGAAAGTCTCACTGTAAAATAAAAGAACCTGCAGCGAATGGGAGATCCAGTATATAATCCAGAAATGTCACTGTTTGATTGTTGAACGAATGGTTAAGTTTTTACCGCTGTGGTTTTGGCAACAAGATCAATTTCTTTCAGAGAACAGGGCAAACCAAAGACCAGTAAGGCATGTATGTAGAGTATTCCACTACTTTCTGTTAAACGTTGTCCAGGCTAAGTGCCAAGCTTGGTGGCTGTGTAAGATGGCTGCAGCTACTTGCTTTCCCTGTCTGGCGAGAGCAGGAGGGGAGTTACTGAGTGTGGTCACCTGCAGGGAAAATCCCTTGTGCCTCTTCCATGCTGAAGATGCTCTTGAAACCAATGCAGACTTCTCCTCCTGGCCGCTTTTCAGCGGAAGTCAAGACCATGCCCTCCATGTGCACTGAGTGTGTCAGAGCTGCAGATCCTGTGGGGTGCAAATGACGACTCCTTCAGTGAATATCTGCCCTGATACTAACTACGCTTCAGCATGCACGTGTTCCTTGAAGAACAGAGCTGGGGTCCTAAATCACATATTTCCAAAAGATTTTTACCTGTTTCAGGTACCAGTTTTTCCCTACCCCCCCTCCCAAACCAGCTACACTTTCTAATTTGGAAATGTCTTGGGCTTTATTGACTTTCTGTAGAAATACGACTTCCAAAAAAAACCTGGATTTCATTCCCAAGTATGAGAGTATGTTTGAAAGGTGTGAATGTTGGATGTGAAGTTGGAGGAGGGACTTTTTCTTCATTCTTGGCTAAAAGGCATATTTAGTGTTTTGGTTTGGGCATACATTTCACTGCGTTTGTATTCTGTTGGATGGGAACTCTTTCAACTCTTGGCAAACCAAAACCCCTTCTCTGCTATGGTTGGAGAAGGGGGCCGTGCCTGTGAAACCCTCTTTCTTCTCAGTCTTTGAATTCCCTGTGGTTTTCCTCCTGCCTTGCCATCTACGGGGATGGGAGGAATATTATAGAAAGCACCTCAGAGGATCCTAATTAGGAGTAGGGGCTGCAGCAGAAGAACACAGGCAACAGCGTGTGAGGAAACAGTGTCCTGACAGCAAGATGCATTAGGCTGAGGAGCTGCCTCCCCAGGGAAGTGGTAGAAGCTCTGTCACTTGGGATGTTTAAAATTAGACTAAACAAATCACTGGAAAGTGTACAGTTGGGAATAAGCTAACACTTGCATGGAGACAGACTGGATGACCTAATAGTATTTTGCATCTCTCAACATCTTTGTTTCTTAATAGTGTGTGGAAACTCCCCTCCTGCCCCAATAATATAATTTTTAACAATATTCAAAACAAACAAACAAGAGGTTTTAGCCTATTACAAAAGTATTGGGGCTTTTAAAGCTTTGTTGTGACTTTTTTTTTGACATATTGCTTTGTGCGCTTCAAGAAAATCTAACATGCGTTGTGTGTCTTCCAGCTGATGATGCTTGTGGAGGGACATTACGGGGACAGAGTGGAATTATCTCAAGCCCTCATTTTCCTTTGGAGTATGGCAATAATGCAGACTGCACATGGACTATTCTAGCTGAACCTGGAGACACTATTGCTCTAGTTTTCATGGATTTCCAACTGGAAGATGGATATGATGTTCTAGAAGTTGCTGGAACTGAGGGATCATCGCTCTGGTAGGTTACTGGCTATACTTCTTTGTGATCTGCAGGGTAAAATTTTATGTGTAGAGATACAAACCATGATAGGAAGTTCAGAGTGAGCAGAATTAGTATGGAATGGAGACAGTTCCTAGTTATTCCCAATCAGAGGTTATACCTGCTCTGTTCCAGTGAAAGTCCCTTGGATGCTTTTTATTTGCTTGGTAAGTTTTATACTAACTGTTGTCTACTTTAAAGCATGTTTTTGCAAAAAGATTCCACAGTATGTGACTGGTTAGTAGAAATAAAGAATTACAAAATAAAAACAAAGAAACCCTTGGCTGTACCATACGCAAACCTTGTTTTTGTTAAATTGCCTTCTGATTATTGCTAAATATGTTGCTGACAAGTTGACTTTACTGTTAATGAACCTGCAGCAAATGGCTACAGATGAGTTTGTTCTTTAGACAGGAGGCTGTGTATGGAATTTAAATACCCCTCTTCTCTCATCCCATTAAGTTTGCTTGAGCAGTGCTTAAATGTGCAAGCTTTCAGAAACATTGCATTTATGTATAATAAATGCCCCATTGATTTTTTTCAATATACTAGAGCGGCCCAAATGATCAGTGCTATGAAATCTGAAGTGAGGCTTGCAGAAGGAATTTCACGTACTGCTTATAGCAAAGGAAAACTGTCTCTAATCGATCTAGACACTCTGATTTTCTGCTTTGTGATTTCATTCAACAAACAGTTAAAACTGCTATCTAGTAGAAGATGATAGGGAGTGATCTTAGACCCAACATTCCTCTGGAATGGAAGAATTAAGTGTTTGAAATAATTAGAACTTGCCTGGGATTATCAGCAGGAAGTTAAATTACGATTATTTATGAGGATTCTGTCACTGCCACAAATAATATTCATTTAAGTAATTTACACTTGCCTGGCAATTATGGGGGAATAGGATTTGAATGTTCAGGATGCATTAATATGACAGAGTTTGCCATTTACTATGTACCAATTGTTTACTGTTCCCAGGACCCCTTTGAAAATTAGATGCTGCTGTTTCATAGAAAAAAAAGTTTTTATTAGCATGCATTAATATTTTAGGGCACTGTTACTTTTTAGCCATTATGCACTGCAGAGAGGATCAGTCATCTGTGCTATGTGGTAAAGAAGAATGTAGTTAAGAAACATTATTCAGCCTGGAGGTGTTGCTGGTGCAGCACTGTGTCTTGTCATATCAAAAATAAAAACAATGCCTGTCAGAGGGAACCTGCTGGGAAAAAAATAAACTACCCAGAAATACACCGTGGTAAAAGTTTAAAAATGGCAAGTATGTCTTAGAAAATCAAGTCACTCAACTTTCAATAATACACACACAAAAAACTTTTTAGAATGAGATATAAGAGCTATTTTGAAGGAGTAAGTCTTAAATCAGTTTTGGGACCTTTTCACAGGGAATAATGATGTATTTACTAACTCCCCCCAACCCCAAACACCTACTTGCTGCGTCTTTAATGTCTCCCTTTCTCCTGATGGAGGTTCCCTGGCAGCTGGATGAACTCTGCGAGCTAGTAACAGCAGTGGACTCTGTCTGAATTAGCTGGTAGAGCAGTCCAGGCAAGAGATGGGTTGTGTTAATGAGTGAAACAGGCCGTGCAAACAGGAATTTCATCTTGAGCTGGTAGCAGATGCTGTTCCTGCTTTTCAAGGTTGGTCCTGCATTTTTATAGCATCATGAAATGCACGTAGGCAAGATAAACACACCAGTCAATTCAAAGAGACCTGGTTTAGTATTCTCAGGAAGTAAAATTTTCAGTCCCATAAGCAGAATTACAAAGCATCTTATTTTAAATTTCATTTTTCAAAGCTGGCCTTCACAACTCAGAGCCTGGTAATTAAATTCAGATGACTCATTTTTCCCATTTTAAAATAATTTTTGCCTGTGGGGGGGAAAAACTGGAGCTCATATCTCCTCTTTAAATATGTTGATATGATTCAGCTTGAAAATATAGCTAAAACTTTTTTTTTGACTTCCTCTATGAAAACCTAGTTTTAATTATTGGCAATGCGGCAGATAGACTCATGGCCAAATAAACCATTCTATTGAAGTATCTTGTAGCTAAATATTTCATAAGCATTATAGTTTTAATCTGGTCCAGAAATGTACACAAACAATTAAATTTCATCTAAGGTATAACTCATGTCTATTTTCAAGCTATGGAATATTATATAATGACAGTATCTACAAGAGCACCAACTCAGCACATTAAGCAAGCTTGCTTTGGGCTGCTCTTCTTGAAAATCTTCTGTGTTTTGTTCACCCTCCCCTATCTAAAAATAGATGCCGTTCTTTTTAGGGCAGGCTCTCTTAACCCGCTTGCCTTTAGCAGTCACGGCTACTTTGCCGCTAAGGTGCGCGTTGATCTGAACACGCAGAACTGCCTGCTGGCGAGTCGCGCTTGAGTTGCGTCGGGCATGTGACCTGGCATGCACGGATCCTGCAGAGAGCGTTGACAGAGAAAGGACACTGTTATTCTGAGCATCCATATGTCAAGCAGAGCGATAGAGGTTGAGGAGCTATTTGAGGCATTTTAATACAATAACACATTTACAGCTCTTTTATTGTTCTCACAGTTTCTGTCATGGGGCCTTGGGCCTAGATTTCCTTGAAAAGTGAGAACTAAAATTCTAGTGAGCAGAGAACAGGAGGGGAAAACAGTAGTAGCGTGAAAAAGAGCCTATCAGATTAGAAATGACAATGTTGGGGTTTCAAAGATGTCAGTAGCTGTCTTGGCTTTCTTTCTAGGTTTGCTGAACTGATTGCCCTAATCATGGTGTTTTCCTACTAGGATTGGGACTGGCCAGATGTGGGAGGGAATTGGTAGTACGTATGCTCTCTCCTGTCGTCATCCCCATGCTGCCGCTTGTCCTTAAGACCTGGGGCTCTGTTCTTCCCCTTGTTTTGGAGTTAGCTTTGGGACCCGAAAAGTTTGATGGCATTTTCTTCTATAAATGCATATAGAAGAAGAAAATCCCTCCAAGCAGCTTGGGCTCCAGTTCTTAACGGGACTGAGCTTTGTTGGTCATGCGCTTTGTTTAGGTATCTGCTTAGAACTGACTAAATCCCTCCCTAACACTTCTCAGGAATATCTGCTGATTAGCACTGTTTCTTGGCACCTTAAAGCTTTGTTCAATGGCAAGTACCTCTGTGGGTGCTCGGCTACACTGAAAATAGCAAACTGTTTCAAGCTGGATGCCTAAAAAAGCCAGACCACTTGTGATGATAAGAAAGCCTCCAGTCTGGTCCTGGATGGTACTTAACCCATTCTGTGGCTGTGCTAGATGTTCCCCCCACCTTGTCTTCCTTTTAATAGCTCAGTGATTGCTCTGAAGCTTTGAGTAGGTGTTGGGAAGAAAACATCCTGGGATGTTAAATTGTTTTTACAAAAAAATCCTAGCAGCTTGGCACACCAGACAAGATTTGGCAAGCGCATCTTCTGTGTGTTGTTTTTTTTCTCTCTCCCCAGCTTATATTACACTCCCCTCATCTCTGCCCAGTCTGACTCCTTTTGTAGCTTATTTTGCTGTGTCATAGCAGCGCGTCCTGTCCTGTCTTTTGCAAAACAGTATTCTGGAAGCTAATGGATCCTGTAGCTAAACAGAAGCTAGCCTTGAGAATGACAATTCTCATTCAAATAATTTATCATGGTACCTCATAAGTGAATGAGGACTTCCTGTCTTAGCACAAGTATAATTTAGGAGAGTAATGGAAATAAATCTAGTTGTCTGTTACTTCTGCAGAAAGCATGATTTAGTTGTTTAAAATATTGGCTGTGACCTCCTGCATGCTTTTGTGGAAGTCTTTAGATAAGTTGCTTTGGGGATATCTGAGGTTATGGTATGGGAACTCCCGCAGGGACCAGTAGAAGTCTGGGTACAGCAGCTCAATATTGGTTATTCTGCCCTTCTGTCATTACTGCTGCATTGATGCATCTCCTTAGGTTTAGAGAAATTCACCCGTGTGCTGTGCATGCTGCACAGCCGCCTGGGCTCTTAGCCCACACTAGTAGCGGGTAAGTCTTTGCCTTGCCTGCAGTGAACGAGATCTGAATGTCCTATATTTGTGCATATTAGCTGCAGTTTTAAGACAGCATGTGTAAACAAAGAAACTATGATTGACTTCCTTGTGCACTTTTCTGTCATCTCGTCTAACCAATCAAGGACCTATATACTGTGGATAGGTATGATGACTTGTATTACAATTAAAGTGTTATGCTGCTATTGACAGTGAAGATGGTGGTGTAGGAAATGACTTAATACCCAATTTATGTATATATGTGTTTATGGGACTTGACCAAGAGAAAGTGTTTATTTTGCTGTGTACAATGCAAATATTTGGTGAAGGAGGTCTTTGCAGGCATGCCAATGCAGCTGAAGCAGACAAGATAGATAATAGGAAGCCTTGTTCTCAGGCCATATAGAGCTGGGTGCAGCAGAGTTCCTTTAGACCAGGGATCCTGGAGGTTGTGGAAATATTAAAAAGGGCAATCGAATGTTTGCTAATGTTTCTTTTTTGCTTTTGAGTCAGAAAATGGGGGAAAATGGGGGGAGGGCACTAAGTTTTAGCCTGTCTGCTGAACAGGTAAGCAGCTAGTGATGATGCTCTTCCCCCAGACCAGCGGTGTTTGGCAGTCCATGGCTGTTCGTTCTGCTGAGGAAACCATTCAGAAACCTCTGCTCCTCCCAGATGAATTAGTTCCATGAGATAAAACTAACAAACCTCTTATTTGTCTGACTATGACAGACTGTCTGGCATGTTTTGAGGTTTCGTTAGATGTTTCTAATCTTCAGATGAGAATTTACTTTGAGATGTAGATGACTTTTTTTAATAATGAAGCTTTTCAACTCTTTATAACTGCTGTATTTTGCAAGTGTATTTGGTAAATTATGAGAATCCAGGTTGGTAGGAGGGACAAGGCTTTAGCTGGGAAGATGCTGTTGCCTGCTGCTGGATTGTAGTGTGATGTTTTTCAGATGAAAAATATTGCAATATGCAAAGGGTCAGGACCATTTCGGGTTGCTCTTTAGCCTTTTGTTGGCTTCTAGTGGAGTGTTGAACACCCTCTTCCTACCTTATTTCACACAGCCTTTTTGTTCAAATTCAGCTGAAACCAAACCTTACCGGCAAAGCACCGCACGGTATCATGCTGAGAAGTTGCATGTTGACCTGCGAAAATGACTTGCTTTTGAATTACTTCGTTCACTTGCCCCTGGGTCCTGCTTTTCTGTCCAAGCTGTTGAGACTGCTTAGCCCCAAGCTATAGAAATCAGTGTCACTTGGAAATGGAAACTGGTACAGTTGTTCATCCTTTCTTCTGAGCAGTCCAGGGTGTGCCTGCCCTTCCAAATTCCAGCTCACTGCGGTTTGTTTCCATCCTGAGCTTAATTACACTTCTTGATTTCTTATTGTAACTTTTACTGACTGCGAATATGTGTTTAAAATTTTTTTTAATCTTTAAAAGAAAAGGAAATTATGCTGGCCACTTCCAGAAGCCACCTGCTCCCCCTTATATTTTTATCAGTGATTTCATGGTCCTTTAAAATTTTTCTCCTCAAATGCCTCACTTATGTACCTTATTCCAGGAGGAAATAAGCACATGCCAAATTTCAGTGTTAATTCAGAATCTAGGTCTCCGATATCTTTCTTCCCTATGGTCCTTCTCTTAATTACTCTCTTTTATGGAACAAAAGTCTAATTTTAGGGGTCTGCATCATCTGTCGTGCTGCCCCTCTGTTACCCTCCGCTCTCTGAGCCTTCCCTTGTGAGTTCCCTGGATGCAGTCCTCGATGCTGTGTTGTTAATCTCATGCTGGGTGACGGCAGTGGGAGAAGCAGTAGGTGTCCCCAAACACCTAAAGTATTTACTTTCCAGAATTCTACTCTCTATTATAGCTTTGTTTTTTACAATCACAGGTGCTTGCCCCATCAGTGAATTACAGATGTTGAACAATGAATAAAAACAAGGGAGTGCATAGCAGGGGTGAGTCTGGGTGGAGAACTGAGGACCTTTGAATTCAAGGTTCCTTTGCTTAATTCTGTAACATCTTCCTTTCTGGAGTTGAGCCCAGGAGGCCCCAGTCAGACACCAGCCCCTGTAGAGGAGCATTTCAGAAGTTCTCTCTTGTTGCTACATATCTGCAGAGAGCTGAGTTAGGGGAACAAATGGTTGAAAGAACATCATCTATGTTTCTGCAGCTCCTCTTGGCTGTTGCTGACAGTATTTCCTTGTCGTTATCTGCAGTATCTTCAGAGTACCTGTGTTTTGAAGGTTGCTGTTTCAGATGATGGTGATAATGTTGGTTGTCAAGAACTGTTCTCTGTATTTGCTTCTAATGAATTATGTGGAACCAACCTATTTTCTTTATATCAAAGTGGTTTCTGATCCTTGGATATCTGTCTCAGAGCTTTCAGCGTATATTTTCAGCTCGGACCTCAGCCACTATCTACTGAAGTCAATGGGAAGACTTTCGCTCCAAAGGATATCTGAATCAGGGCATTAGGGTGTTGTTACTTAAACTGTATTCCTCTGTCCACCATGTTGCAGCTCAAGAGACGTGAACCTGCATCTCTCACTGGTGCTGGTTGTACTGATAGTGCTGCTACCCAGCATGTGCAGAGTAGTGGTAGAGCATTTGCAGGAGTCTTGCAGACTTTGTGTTACACTAAGCAACTACCCGACACACTTGTGTCCTGGGAATCGGCGTTCTCCATTGTGCTTCTGCTTCATACTCCGAGGCAGCTGCTGTTCGTTGCAGGTTTTCTGTAAAGCGGATTGCCAGATGACTGCTGAAAAATGGTTTTCGTCTTTCACTTGCCACCCCCCTGCCCCCCCTTCCAGGACCTGCTTATATTTGAAAGTTGACAAGCATTATCCTGCCTCGATGCATGCATGAGGCAGAAGACTTGAGAAGATTATTTATTGCGTGTCTTGAAATAACTTATTTCATCACCGGTTAAAGCCTAGATAATGCAAGTGTGAAAGTTTTCTTTTCCTGTGCAATGAATTAAGCTTCCTTGTTGTAAAAGCCAGTTAAATAACCGATACTTTATCTGTAATATTCAGATGCTGCTCTTCCTTGGTCCTGTTTCCCATAGGACTGGGAATGAATAAAAAATGTGTATGAAGTGGCTTTTAAAATCCCTATTTAAATGTCGGTTACATCTTCATCGGGATCTGGAAATAATTTCCTTATTTGACTTGTACAGCCTGAGTTTTTTTCTTTCTTTTTTTTCTTTGAAGGGTTTGGTTGTGCTTTTAATTGGAAACAAATTTTACACAGGCTTTAAAGCTGTGATATCTAAAAGGTTGCTTCCCTGGGAAATAGTCATCTTGCRAAAATCCCTTTTCTCCTAGAATTTGTATTCTATGGAGAGAACTTTTTGGAAAAGTGCTGAAGAAGTTTGTCAGAAATCAGACCATTCCTGCTCATGTGGCTGACTTCAGAAATGCTGGGAGCTCTCCTTGCTGGCCATGCAATGGTGATGGTCATCCCTCGTGGCCTCTGGCATGTGTGCGGCAGCTCTCAGGATGCACCAAGCCTTTGAAGCATGTTATACTGCACTTTAGTCCTTATTCTAACGTGAATCTGCAATATGAAGAACAGGAATTTGTAGGTCAGTGAGCTGATTTCTCCCTGAAGGGGGAGAGAGTACTTGGAGTGTTGGGTTTCTGGCCGCAGCTGAGAGGTGGAGCTGATTGCTTCCCCAGTGGGTGCAAAGAACTGGTGAGCGTTCGGATTACTGTTTTGAAGTGAAGTTAAAGGGTTGATAATGCTTTGTACAAAGTAATTTCAGTAGAGTAATATTGCATATTGTCCTAAAGCCCCCTTGGCCTGTTGCCTTACAGAAATAACTGAATGGGCAATTCTGCAAGAAAGGATTTATCAGGGTAAGCTGGTATTTAAAGATGTTTCATGGTTTAGCATACCTCCCTGGTAGGGAAAGGAAGACTTCAACAGCACCCCAGCCAAGAAAAATAATGTGGCAGGTCATGTTAGCTCTCATCAACTAAGGACTTAGTACACGCAACAGCTTCCTGGAGTCATGGTGCGGCTGAGCACAAAGCCCAGGGAACTCGTTTTTTCCAGCTGACAATTTGTGGCACATGCTGCTAGGCCAAGCTTAGGAAAAGCATGGCATTTAAATACTGTCACCATTTCACATGACTTCAAATAATGAGAAAGACACTATGTGAAGACTGCAGAGCTGTAGCTCTGCAACAGTGTTCCTTCAGTGAAAGCCATGAATTTGTCCAGATTTCGTTCTTTGCTTCTTGTCAGAGTAGCCCACTGTCCTCCTTTGATCACTGAGTTGTCACCTGCTGCTTCCCTCTCGCTGCGTTTCCCTACTGATCCTTCCTGCTGGGACAGGGTCTGCTCGGGGCTCCTGAAAGCCTGAGCAGCTCTTCTGCCAGAAGCGTGACAGTGAGAGTGACTTCTGTAACAAATTACAATGAAAGGGCCTCTCGACCTCTCCCACTCATGTTTCATTCAATAAAACATGATTAGATTTCATATACTGCTTTCTGGCTAATCTTATTTTTCTGTGCATTAATACGATTAATTCTATTTGCTAGATAGTAGAGAGCATCCCATGAATATTGAGGCTAACGGCAGGGAAGATAATGCTTTTTTAGGCTGAAAATTATGCTAATCATGTTTTAATTGTCCTTTTTATCCCAATTTGTCCTCCTTTCATTTGTTTGTTTTGTTGGTCACCTCTGAAGCAGAGAACACCCTATGCGAAGGCTACTGTTGCGTGGACTGTGCCTCAGGAGATGAGGTGCAGGAAGAGCTGCAGCATATGGGAAAGTTCTGAAAGAATTCCCAAACATGAAGAAATTCATACTTAGTCATTTCTGTGCTGGATACAAACACTTGGGGGGAAGAAAAAAGGACAGGCTTGTTTCCAAAAACACTTGATACCTGCAAGCCAAAAAGTTCTCAAAGATAGACTTCATGTGCAAATTAGGATAATGCAACTGGCTGAAAGCTGAGAAAATATTGGTAATCTCAAGAGTACCTTCTGGACATGACCCAGAATGTAAGTGACCATATAGATTGAAAAGCAGTGAATAGCACCTTTATTTGGCAGGGAAAGGGGGCTTTGCATAAGTGCAAATGTTGTCACAGGTTGTAAATAGCTGGACATCTGGGACTCGTTTCAAAACCTTGTCTCCTCCTCTGCTCTTGTAGTGGGATATTCATCTTTCCCAGGTCATGCAAGTGTTCGGACAAATGTTGTTGGGAAAGTTTCTGACTTCATGTAAAGGTCCTTCCAGGAGATGCCCCTGCCTTTCCCTTTATGAAGGGTGTTTGTGTGTGTGGCTTTGGTTCACTTTTTTTCTTGATCAGAGACCGATTCATGTCAGTGTGTGTGAGGTTGCACAGTTGCTTTTTGAAGTTGGCTGATGTATTTATGCAGAAGGTCTCCCTTTGCAGGGAAGCTCACCATGTTGAGGGAAATTGGATTTGCATGTCAAAATCTGTCTGCCGGAGCTGATGGCAGTCTTGTTTTACACTGCTAGTCCTTATCTAAAACTTCAAAGTGAAAGAGCATAGAGACCTCTGCAGCTGTTTCAGTACTTTCAAAGACTTTTTTCTTCTGGGTTTTCTTTGTGGACAAGCTCATAGATGGTTTCCTGTAGTTACAAGTTGTGTAAAAGAGCTTAAGTGCTTTGTTTTCAGATGTCACCTGTTTCCCAAAATATATTTTAAATGATCTTTGCCTACTGTGTTTTCTTCCCGAGGTTCAGAGCAGCTGCAGGAAAGCCTTTCCTAGTTCGTGTGTTCAGTTTTCTTAGGCTTTTCTCCCTGTGCTGTGGGTGGAAGTCACAACTGATTGATTCAATTTGGTGCTAATTCATAATTCTCTTGTTTAAATTCATTTTGGATGTCTAATGGTAATGTATCTGATATACTGTGATTAAACTACAGCTCTAATTCACATTGTATCTTAATTCATTAGAGTTAGGGAAGAATTGCATTTACCATGGTTTGCATAAGCTTAAGCTGTGGAGAAGTATCATTACATTTCTGTTGGAAATTCTCAGGTCTCACTTAGTCATACACATCTGCCCAACCTTATCATTACATTTGTCCCTGAAAATATTTAAGTGTGTGGAGAACAGGGAAGATGCATCCCTGGAGAGCCTACTCCAGGAGAGGTTTGTTTTTCTTCTGCCTTGGGATCTGTGATTGTGTTTCAAAACCCCGTCTTTTTCCTTTTTGCACTGGGTGATGGTGCCACTGATGGATCTTGGCACTGGCAGAGATACCTTTGCTGTCTCACGCTTCTTGACTTGACCATAGACTGCAAATCCAGTAATATTAGATACTAAAAGCAGATATGCATTATAAACATTTTACCTCTTAATGTCTTTGACATCTTACACACAGATCTAATGAGACTTCCCAAAGCCCACATGGAGAAGGAAATAATGGTTTCGGATTTATATGGCTATTGTATTTTGCTTCTTTCTTTTTGTTTTGTCATGGCAGGTCGTGATCTCTTTAGCTCATGCTGAGTTTGTTTTTGACAGCCTTGGCCGTTTCACAGTACGGGTGCTTTGATCCTTCCTCAAAGGGACATCTCTTGTGGCTGAATTTATAGCAGAGATCAGGAAGATTTCAAGACATAAGTAAATATTAGAGGATTAGTAATAGACAAAATGTTGTCAACAGCTAATATCTAATCACTATATTCCTGGCCTCATTAAGTTGGAATTTTCCAAGACACTGAAAACTGAAACAGAAAACTGGAGAAGTTATGGTGCTTCACTGAAGCAGTTGTGTGTAAAATGCAGTTGCCACCTTGTGCAAATTCAGCTCAGCATTCTGAATGCTCTGTGAGAAGTTGTAACCCCTTGGGCTCTGGCATGCAGCGGGCTGTAACCCTTCCTGCTGCTTGCAGTACCTGTGCGCCCGCTGGAGCTCTCCTCCCTGCTGCCGGTAGCTGAGACCTTACCGCTGCAGTGGCTGCTTTGGACGGGCAGGAGAGGAGGAGCGCGGTCACTGATGGGGGAAGGAATCACAGGGAGCAGGAGCGCTTCAGGAGGAAAGCGAGGATTCGTGGGGCCACGCTGAAGCTCTGTTCGACTGACCTGTTGCTTCTGATGCAGTGCTGAGAAAAAGCTCTGTTCTGGGGTGCAGACTCTTGGGAAAGCAATGGATTTGAGGTCCTAGCTAAATTAGTATATTGCTTAAATTATAAACAAACTGTTAGCTGTGTGTTGGAGGCAGGAGCATTGCTGTCTGCCTGCATTTCCCCTCACCATGCAATAGCATCCAGCGATGTAGCTTGGCCTGCTGCGTTAGGGTAAACACCTGCTTGCTTTGCCTCCTGGGACAGTCGTGTCCCTGCAGTGCTGCAGGCACCTTCAACCTTCTTCACCCTTTCAAAGTTGAATGGGTACCTGTATCGTGCTTGTAATCGCTTCCAGTATTTGGAGTTTTAACACAGTGTGGGTGTTGTGACCTGTTTCTTACTGGGGATGCCCTGCTTTCTGGTCCTGGGTCTGCAATTTAGCACTATTTCAGATAGTCACAGGAATGTACATCTTGTTTTGGGGAGGTTTTTAGAAATACCTCTTAGGATGACAACTGGTTGTTGCTTTTATTTTTAGAGTATTTAAACAGGCTTGCAAAATTAGCTTTTGGAAAGGCAACTCCAAACATCATTTCCAGTGTCAGTATTTCTAGTGTGCTATAGCAATGCCTAATGGCCAGCCAGAGCCAAAGACCTGTTGTAGGCATTGCATGGCTGTACAGCAGACCGGCCCTTCCCCGAGGTGAAGGTCGGTCTCAGTGCACAAGACAAATCTCCTGCCTCACGGAAGGGGAAAGAGCAAAATAACATAATGCAGCAGTAACGGATGTGTTGTGTCCCACCAGCTGTCAGCTTACCTCTCTAGCTGGGCTGCTAAAGGCAAATCTGCATGAAACTGCCTCCCACCTCCGCCTCTAGCGTAATGAACGCAAATCCATTAACATTCATTAAAATCAGTTTAAGCTACATTTATTACCTTTTTTTTTCTTTTTTCCCCAACCTGTATTTTCTCCTGTGCTGAGGGGAGGGCCTGGTGGCTGAGCCATGGAAGAGGAAGAGCAAAGCTGATAAAGCTGGATGCCCCGGGCGCCCAGGCAGACGCCTGGGGCTGCATGCGACTCCCAGCGCACCTCGCGTGGCCTGGGAGCAGCTCTTGGCGCGGCAGTGGGAACAACTTCGGTTAAGCACTTTTAAATAATAACCTGCTGATTTGTTAGATGTCAGTGAACTGTAACCAGAGTTGCTTCCCCCCCAGTGACTTAAACTTGATCAGCCATCTGCAGGCTTTTAAAATAGACATCCTGGTTTGATACTTCCGAACTGGAGCATATGGGAAGTACTGCCTTCACCCCTTCCTTTTCCCTTTTGTTGTCATCCTGCACTTTCTAAATTAACTTTTTAATCATCTTTTAAATGATGGAGCATTTCAAGTTAGCTCTTTTAGTCAGAATTACCTGYATTAAAGATCTCTTTTAAAGAGAAAGGCATAAAACTAATTAATTGCTTCAATTATAATAATGTGGCTTAGCTTGTGGTTTTCTGTTACAAAAACCTGTTTTTGATAAGTCAGCTCTTAAAAGGGAAAAAAATAAAAGTGCTTCAGGGTGAAAGTTGGCATGAAGGAATTTTGAGAAGAAAAGGTTATTCTCTCCGTAATGTAATGGAATAAATTAACACCATCGATCCTGGAGCAGCGCCCTGCGCTCGAAACAGCCCACTCGGGTAGCAGCGTGCTTGGAGACGTTTCTTGCCCAGTTGCAGATGCTTTGTGCGACTTTCAACAAATATCCTTTGGTATTTGAAGCCATATTGGGATTTGGGGAATCTGGAAGGAAGGGAAAGCAGAAGTTTCAAAACTTGCACGTTTGGGTGACTGCATGCCTAGATCCTGGAAACGTATGGCATGTGCCGAAGCACCACTGGGCTCCCCCTTCGGGGGGTGTTGGAGGACCCAGAATAGTAGTGGAAGGATGGATAGGGCGACCGAACGCTTTTTGCTACAGAAAGCGGAATCCAAAACTCTGCTGCCTTTCTATGAATACTGTCACAGTCTGTTTAATTCAAACTGAAGATTTTATTTCAGGATTTCTCATCTGATCAAACACTTGGAAATACGGAATGATGGGCAAGTGTTGAACAACCAGTTCCCAACACAGAATTCACGTCAGTGGGGGAGACTGTACAGAAGGCTTGAGGATGGATCTCCTTGGGGAATTTGGAAGAGGAAGAAAAACTGCTGTAGCAGCAGAGAGACCACAAAAGGCAGGTTTAAAAAAATTAAAATAAAATCCACCTTTCATGTGGTGGTAGTGCTTTTAAGTAGTCATGTTTCTGTAGTATGAAGCCTTCAGATTATATTAAGTTCATCCACACAGACTGTTAAAAGGTAGATTTTGCCCTTGTGCAGTTCTCATTCTGCTATCTTAGCAACTTTGCTCAGATGTTACAGACTTCTCAATCTTTCCAAGAAAGCACCCTGAATAACGCTTACTGTGTTAGTCACTGGAGAGAAGTGACTTGCCCAAGGTCCTGCAACAAGCCTGTGGTTTAGTCTGAAGTTCTGACATTCAGCCCATGCCAAGCCCTCACAGAGCTGTTGTGGTCTGATAAAGCTGCTCTCAAGTGCAGCGAGGAAGGATTAATATGTTTGTTCTGTCTTAGCTGCGTTTGATGCAAGGCTGTGTTTCATTCAGCATCAGGATTAAGTCAAGCAGTGAACTCTATTGATTTCCAGGGGAACAGGGACATCCGATGATCTTTGTTTTTTCCCCTCTTAAAATTTAAGCCTCGCTAAAACAAAGCAGGTTGTTTGTGTGTGCTTCTCATGCACATGTAATAACATCCTGTAATACTARTGGTGTTTGTGTGCACATACCCAGAAGAGGTACTAGTGTCTTCAGCTACATGATCTAGCCAAGAAGACAGATCATCCAGATAAGTTAATGTACAGTAACAGGCAGTTGAGATGACTGCTTTAGCATCCTTGTCTCAGCCAAGTCCTACTTTACAAGCAGCCACTGGAATTCTGCAGCTAACAATTAATTTCAGGTTGCTATTGAATAATTTCTCCTATAGATTTCTGTAGATTCACAAGTACGTATTAATTGATTTAAACTTCTGTGAATACTACTTTTTGTCATTTGCTGTTCTTGGAAGCATAAAACCTGTTGCAATGAAACACAGGAAAAATGTACTTTGAATCAAACAATGATTTATTAAGTATATTTAATGTTATCTTAACCAGTGCTCATGGTATCCTAAATGGTAATCTGATGAAATATTCATTTGTCATGCAGAAAACAAATTAATATTTTAAGCTTATTTTTCTTGTTTATATTCTGTAGTATTTTATGCATATTACCACCCTACTGGGGAATCAGAAGTCTCATCTAAGTTAAGTGTCTGCCTGATTTACCGTACCTGTCACGGTTTTAACTGAGATTGGGGAGAACACAAGCAAATATTTATTTTTACCAATCTCAATAGTAAATTCTGGGGAAGACTGAACTGAACTTGTCAAACTGCTCCTCTAATTGCACTTCCAGTAATTTAGCACCTGTTTTTTGGGGGAGGATAGCTCTTATCAAATAAACAAAACAGATGGGTTTGCTGTTAGATGAGTGGCACACTTTTGAAGACCTGTTTCATTATCTTCACTCAAAGTTGGAATGAAGATGCCCTCTCACCACGAACGGCTGGGTCTACAGGCACTACCTGCGCTGAGTAAGTTGCCTTGCTTGACAGAAGGGGAGGTGGAGGAGCTTTTAATTAAAACTGTCTTAGGTAGCATCCTCAAACCAGGACTTCTCTGCGCTAAATGTTGTGCAAGCGTGCAGAGGACAAGTTTGTTATTCCAGAGATTTGTGCTTTAAATCAAAGTTAACAAGGGTGGCAGGGTATACTGCCTCTTGAATCCGTACAGATGGGTATGTGCTCTCTAATGCTCAGTCTGTGCTTTGTTGCAAGATGGCCTTGAAGGAAGCAAGCTGTTGCTCTCTTTACCACAGATAGTCCTGGCAGCTTTTTAGCTTATAAGTAAGTTGGTGTCTTTTTGGTCACATTAAAATCAAGCTGTGAATAAAAGCAGGTCATTGATTCTTTGAAACAGAAAAGACTTTTTGCCAGCCAGTTAAAGAGCAAAAAGACTGCTTGAACACACTCTTCAGAAATCAGAAACTGTAAGTTGTACCATCTCAGTTAACTCATGACAGAGTCCTTCCTACAAGGTGTATGGAGTAAATATTAGTCTCAAAGTTTTAAGGAATTAATCTGTGCCTGAGTAAGCGGATTTGGAGAGTGACGATTTTTTTCCGCTTCTAGAATTCAAGGCTGCTTTTGTGCTCTTAAAAAGTTGGGCTTAAAGTCTCCCATCAAACCAGTAATGGGGCCTGGGAATAGCAGTTCTGAGTTGGAGACCTCTGTGGTACTTGGACCTCTCTGCCAGGATGGCGTGGTTCAAACTTGCAGGGATCCTTCTCAAAACCCCTCGGGGGGCCTTGAGATGCTGGGAGCAGGGAGGGGAGAGAGCACGGCTCTGACTTGCGATTCCCCCTTGCTGCATCATGGGCTGCGGGGGATTTATGGGGAGACTGCCTAAAGGTCACTCATCACCCTCTAGGGACATAACTGCAGTTAATGGCTTACTTAACTGCACTGTAGTTGACGTGGGTTTTCATTAGAAATCATTTAATTTTGTATTCTCCTTCTAATATTTTCTTTAGCTTGCTGAAATGCCAATAAGGCTAATAAAAGATTACTCATCCCTTGGCATATTTAATAAGCAAATTCTTTAGTGGTGTATTGGCTATATTCAAAAATGCAAACAAGTGCTTTCAAAGGCTCAACCCCTCACTGTTTTGCAATATTCAGAGGAAATTGCAGTGTTTAGCCCTGGAACATTTGTGGGGTTTGTTTTGCTTTTAGTCCTGACCTTTTTTWAAAAAAAAAGTATCAAAATTCCGTGGATGTGGCTTCTCATGGCTTTGTCGCGGAGAAGATAAGGCAACAGCGTAGAAGCATTGCTGCAGAGAACATCTATTAAATAAATCTGCTATTCAGAAATATTTTAGTGCTTCCATTATTGTTGTAATAGGAAAGCTTTTATACACACACAGAAAGAAATTGCTACCATAAAGAGACTGGAGTTTAAATGAAGGAGGTAGGATGAAATGTCGTTATTCCCATTTATCAGATAAAAGAGGGAATATCTGCAGAGAGGCTACTCTTCATGGACTTAAATCAATAGGAGAATGAGTGGAGCGTTCAGGTTTCCTTATTGATATTTACACTTTGTGCTGAGACCTCCTTTTCAGGAAGTTTGAGGAGTACCTGAAACTTTGGCTCTGGGGTTTAATTCTGCTTTTCTAAATGCAAGCTGGATTTTGAAGTCTGATCTGGGTGTGTAATGACCCATCTGTGTTTGTGCCCCTGCTCAGAGCTGTGAGTGCTAGCAACCGCACAGGCAAATGGGTTTCTGAAGACTTTGTTGGATAAAGATCTAAAACTTCAGCTCTGAAACTCGGCCCTTCGGAAATCTCTGCATCAAGATAGCGGGGAAAGTAAGCGCTGCCTCTCTGGTGCCAGCCATTCAGATTAGTTGGCTTGAAGGGGAAGTGGCGTTCCAGCTCATTTTCTCCTGCAGAACTTGCAAGTTTTTTTTTACTCATCTTTTGCTTAGCAGCAACAACAAAGGCAGCATTAAACTCCATACAAATGATATTACTAGATCTATTATAATGTCATTATCATTAGTTTTGAGTACATGAAAAGCATGTGAAACAGCTTTCATGTAAAGGCTTGCAGTGAGCTGCAATTTTTCCAGTACCGAAAGAATCCGTAGGCTTCACTTTAGAGTTTTGTTGCCTGCTTTCGCTAGCGTGTGGAAAGCAGATGGAGGGGGAGACTATCCCAGGCCTCCAAGATATGTTTTCCCCCYGCCACAATAGGCATACTAATCTTTTAATCACCATCAGTTATCCATAAACTCTTATCAGACCATAGTTTCTTTGCAACTACTGCAAGGCATCACCAAAAATATTATTTCTCATTGTTAATGCTTGCTCTTAACTACTGTTTTCATCTATAGTCCATAGGCAGGTAATGTGAAAACAGATACTAGTGAAAGACTTGATGGCTTCAGATGCTCTATTTTCCAGGCCTTGCTCTTTCCTTTCAGTAACAGCTATCCCATGAAGGCATGCGAGCAGACGTGCAAATGCTCTGCTAAAGCAAACCAGCTCGAGGTCCTGGGTGCTGTGTGGAGTTGTCATTTGGAAGACAAGAGCTATCTATAATTACTTCCCTTTTTTGGCACCATCTTTGAGTAATCTGTCCTGGGGCCTAGTTTCAAGATGACAAGAATTTCTCCTGATCTAAAAACAAGACTTGTGCTAATCTGAATTTGGACAATGTGCTTAAAATATCTCTAGGTTTATCTTCTTATTGAGTTGCTTAAGTTTAAATTTTTGAATTCAGATGTCTCAACTTTTGAAAAAGGGGGGTCTCTAAAGTGGGTGCCTACTTCCAGATATGGCTGCTGAACTTTGGGTACCCCAAGTTTGGGAAATGTTGATCCTTTGTTTCCCCATATGTGAAATGGAATAATAAGTACTACTGGAAAAAAAAAAAAAAAATCAGTGACTACCCCACCAAAAATGCTATATGCAGCCTGCATACTGTTACTTAGATATAGCTGTACTGCAGATAACTGGTGTTTTATTGCAAGTCTTAAGTCTGCAGTCAGCAGGCATCCATGAGCCTCTTGGATTGTATTTCAGTTGGAGAGGCTGCTAGAAATAGCCATACTGAGAGTTTATCGGAGTGTGTGTTTGCAAGGAAGTAGATGTTTTGAGGCAGTGCTGCAGGAATTTGAAGACATTGCACACAACCAGACTGTGATGTGCTAAATTGAGTGGAACCTATGTGCCAACTTCACAGAGCATGATTTTGCCTGAACGCCAATTGTTTGTGAAGTATGCAAGTTGAGGAATGGAAGAGACAAAGATTCCCTTGAAAAGTATAATTGGATGGGTAATATCTTGGGCTTTTCTGATGCATCTTTTTTAACCACTTCATATTCGTAATGTGCCAAAAATAGTTGAGCAGTCTGGTGTTGCCATCACTAGTGCTGCTGGGAATAGTTTTTAATTGATGGATCCTGTCAAGCTGTTAGCGGCCATGCAGTCATGAGAACCATTAAAGTGATATTTCTTGTCCCTGTTCACTTAAGCACTCTGCTACCAAGTCGTAGCAGAGTATTATTTTTTACTTAATATGTCAGCATCTGTACTGATGATTTAGTAGGGTCATGTCCTGTATTTTTAAGTTTCCCAATAGTGATAGCTGCTGACCACTGACTTAATCTCCAGGTATTACAGTAGATGGTGCTAAGACCCTAACAAAATCTAGTATATGGAATAAGGGGTAGGCGTTTACTCTGGCACCTTTGGAGCCTAGTTGGCTTGTGAGTTGTTGGGTTGTTTGTGTGTGTGTGGTTTTTTTTTTTTTTTTTTTTTTTAGCTGAAGCATTCCCTCCCTTGGTGCACAGAAGGAAAGACAACAGAATTTGACCACGGTTCTCTGTGTTAGACTGAGGCCTTGCTCCAGCATGGAATAAGCGGAAGTGTTTTGGAGTATTCCACTTTTATTGGCTACTTGATTCTTTCCTTATGTGTGTGCACGCGTGTATTTGTTTATACTGTTTTTAGGTGGAGGAACTGGTTTTGAAACTTCATCTTGAATTGAGAGGAAAGTGGTTAAACATTAGCATTTTTCAACCTGGAGTGGAATTTTAACTTCAAAAAATTGTCTAGTATACCCAAGGCAAGGGCATGTGGAAAAAGACAGTAGCAGCTTCATACACAAGACAGTAGCATTTAAGAATGAATGCTTTCCCTGCTCTTCTCTCCTGCTGACCTTTCCCTTTAAAAAATAAAAGAAAAAAGTGCATAAGCAGGGAGCAGAGGGACAGAGGCTGACTGCTGTATGCAGAACCTGCCCAGACCAGCTCAGGGACAAGCTGCGTCAGGGATGCGGTTACCAAAGACTTTTTGAAGTCCAGAAAGCAATTGACCTGCCCTCCAAAGGGCAGACTTTGCGAAGATGTCATTACGAGCCAGATAAACAGTGTTGACTGGTTATCTTGCTTTAGCTGTAAAACGGCATGGGCTCTTAGCCTTTCTATAACAGGTCAAGGCTTCTGCATCAGGTTTAGGCTTCCCTTTGGCTGAGCCAAAGAGGAGAACTTGGGGTGGTGTTGTTTAAAGGAAAGAAATAAGAACTAACCCTTTGGCAGATATGGGCTTTGGCTGTTATTTTAGGAACCTGCATCAGGCCTGGGGTCAAGGGCAGAAAACCCTCTGATGTAAATCTGTCATCCTGTCCTTCAGCAGGGTCAGTTACCTGTGCTGGTTTGGGGTCTGAGCTCGTGTGCCCTTCCAAAGGCTTTCCTCCCTCTGTAACCTGCAGAGTGGCAACTGTTAGTTATTCCTGTCCTCAGAATGGAAACCGCCGTCCCTTCCAAATTATGCTGCAGTTCAAAATGTTGAATATTGAAAAACGGAATCTAGAACAAAATAAACACTTAACGAGGTGAATTGCATTTATCAGTTGTTTAGGAGGTCCCCAGAGTTTCAAAAAAGTGATTTATTAACCCAGCAGGCCACAGAAATTGCACTTGTTGCAAATTAGATTTTCCACCTTAATCAAACAAGCAGGTTGAGTGTTTTTTTAATCATGAGTGGGAGAATGGTTCTGCAACTCAGTGACAGTATTGTTATCCCCATTAGCGCTGGGAAATGCTGAGTATCTCTAGTGTTGCATCTCCATTTGCTTTGCAGACCGTGCTTTCTCCAGCTGGTTCTTAGACTGCATGTTTGGGATATGCTCTAGAGCACTTACTCCAGAAATTGTCGTGTTGGTTCTGAACGGTGCTATAGCTGTTGCCATAAAATTGTAGGAAGTGTTAGGTTGGAGGAGACCTCTGAAGGTCTCCAACCTAAACTTTGGCTTAAAGTGGAACTGACTTACTGGTGGCATTCAGGAGAAAAGATCGGGTTAGTGACTCTTAATATACTAAAGTATATTGCAGTTAAGTTAATTAGTAATATCCCCAAGCAGGGCCCAAGGCCAAACTCTTACCCTTCCAACCTCTCTGCATGTTTCCAACATGTCTATTTGCATGCAACTTATACCAGTGTCAAAAACTGCTAGTGCTAGAGCCTGTAAAATGTAGAAATCGGGTATATTAAAAAACAAGCAAAAACCCCTTCTCGGTACGTTAAGCTGTACTTTGTTCCAGTGTTAGCCACTCTCAGTCCTAGTGTTGCACCCCAGTTGCTCAGGGATGGTTGTGGTACCAGCCCAGAGCAGCTGTAGCAGAACCGCAGCAGTCTGCAGCGCCGCTCATCTTGCCAGGAGGGAATGCGTGTGCTGGATGCAACCGGTAGCTGCTCCTTTACGCCGCTGTTGGGAGACAGCGGGTCCAAACCTGCCAGGGCTGGGGAACAAATGCTAGTCTTGGAGATGACCCATCCTAAACAGACTACTGTGTGGGCATGGTGCTGTCTGGCAGGTGTTTGTACGAGGCTGCGTACGTGAGCTGCAAGCACGTGCCTCTGTTCCTGTACCCTGCTCCTGTTCGGGAGCAGATTAGATGGCTCAGAGACTGCGCCGCCTGCCAGTGTGCGGCAGCAGGAGAATTTAGGTCGGCTGCACGCTCTGTCCTACCTGCCCTGTCGCCTCTGAGACACGTGAGCTGTGCTGTGGACCGGAGCTGCAGGCTAAGCAGGTCACCGGCTGAAGAGCCCTGGCGGAGGTGCAATGCCTGTGGGCTTTCCGGGGGGGCAGGAGTTGACTTTTTTGTGGTCTACCAGACTCGGCAGAGAATGACCCATGGAGCTGGAGGACCACAGTTCCTTGCTTGTGGAAGGACCCTGTTTTAAGTCATGGTTTGGAGGGGTGAGGAGGCAGAGAAGACTCATTCCTATTTTCTTGTGGAGAAACAGAAAATATCCGTCTCTAGGCTGCACAAATGCTCCTATTGCCRTGAATATGGGGCTGACTGTATTCTGAATTATTGCCCTGTCTAAAAAAATTGCAATTATCTGTCATTTGCGGTTATTTTTACTGAGGCTTATGATGAACTGTACTGAAACTTCACAAGGAGCTGCAGTTGCACAAGTGATGAAACGAAATTGCTGAGGGTCACAGTCTTATCAGCAAAGCAGGCCATCAAAGCCTTCATTTCCTCCCTTCGGCTTGGATTTTTTCTGTCGCGAGCTTCTCTTTCCTGGCTGGTTCTGGCTCACGCCCTAACCTGCTGCTTTCTGCTCCGGTTTTTCCTCCTCAGCAGCGCGGCCTGCTGTTTGTACATTGCTTTGTCTTTTTCTGGCTGTTTGTGCCACATTTTCCCAAGCTTCTTGACGGTTTCTACAGCGGTCCAGTGCGGGTTCAACTTCCGCAGCTCTGGACGATGCTTTGCTGTGAAGAGAAAGAAAGCAGGTAGTGGCTGCTTCTTCGTGGTGAGGCTGTTTCTTTTCCTTTGCCTTTTTCTCTCCCGTCTCCTCACTCCCCTTAGAGGATCTGATGTTCCCTTGGTTGTGTATTTTGCGTTGTGCTGCTTTGCCATGTCTTTGTACTTCTTTTTTTCCTCGCTGGACATGGCCTTCCATTTTTCTGAGCATTTCTTGGAAAGTTCCTTGCCGTTCACAGGCTGGGGGCCGGCCTTGGCGTTCTCCTTGAAGGAGAAGTAGAAGACGAGGTAAGAAGTGAGCTTCCTCCACTTGGGCTGCGCGGAAACCGGAGCCATGGCCGTGCAGCAGGCGCTTGCCCTCCTGCTCAGTGCCACCGCGGTGGGAGGGGGCGGCGTTTCCCCCCCCTCGGTGCTCGGTGGCCTCCGCTGCCCCGCGGCCTGCTGTCCGGCAGGAGGGCTCGGCCGGCCCCACTGYGCGCGGGGGGCTTGCTCTGGCGCCCCGCAATTGTGATGTGGAGCGAACGCAGCCAATCCCGCGGCGCCACGTCCCCTCGCCCGCTGCCTCCATTGGCCGGCAGTGAGGTGACGTTGTTGGGCTGCGGTGACGTCACCGCAGCGGCAGCGAGCCCACGGAGCGYGTGGCACGTGTGGCGCCCGGCGGCATCCTGGGATGCCTCTGCTGCTTTGTCATGATAAAATGCGAAGCTGCTGCTAGCTGCTGAGAGGTGGCAGCTCGTAATGTGAAAATGGTTTAGTAGCAGCCCTAAAATAATTGTATGTGACAGCTGTTTCTGGGTTCCTGTCAGGATAACTGCTGTAATTTAAATCCGCAGCTCCTGGACTGCATGTCTAATTTATTTGGGTGGACTTTTTGTTAATTTGAAAGGTTCTGAGGGTTTAAAAGCCTTCATTAATTACATTTGAGTAAATGAAAATGTAATAAGGTTCTGCAAGGCTTGTGTGGGAACGTAAGAAAGAGATTTCTCATGTTTTGTTTACTTGTTTTTAAAAGGTTAAATCAGTTGTCCCTGGGAAATGGGCAGCTTTCCTGACTGCCTCGGAATCCTCATGACTAAGGACAGAAGCATGAATAAAACAAATTGAAATTGTGACCATTCATTGCAAGTATAAGGTGACTTATTGAAGTTCCAGCAGTGTTAAATATTCAAAAGTAGTGGATTGCGTAAGCACTAAATTATGAAAAAGACCTTACTTCTGAAGAACTGGTCTTTTTTGAAAGGTAAAGAAGGAGGAACAGAAGACTAAAAGGAAGGGATTTATCCTTTTGTTACAGGTAGATAACTTCTTTAATGCCTAATTCTTTTGTATTCGGTAGGACTTGTTTAATTGCTGCGCTGTCTACCTGTGTCAGAATTAGGCTCAGGCAACTTGTCGTAGTTACGTAGGAGTTGGTGGCAAAACCCTAGCTCCAGTCTAGTTGTTGGTAAAATCGAGCTTAGTCAAAATACTTCAATATGCTGCTTTTGGGGATGTCCCTTTCCTTTCTGTGTTTACTCTCTCTCAATTTCAAGTGACCCCGCAATAGTAAATAAGATGGGAGCAAACTCAGGGTGTTTGYAGTCCCATCAGGCTTGCTCCTTTCATGTCGCTTTCTGTTTGGTTGGTTTGGGGTTTCTGGAGGTTTTTTGCTTACTCTCCAAGCGGAGGGCGATTTGCATTCCATTCATCTATCCTGGTTTTCCTTCTGTTGTTTCTTTGCCCTGAGAAGAGAACCTGCATTTGATTATTCTAGGGCAATGAAATAATTTCATTACAGCATTTGGAGGTCTCTTCAGCAGGTGCTTTATTATGTTGATAATTCAGCCTAAGAGACTTTTCAGATTCCCCAGTTCCCAGAGTTCAGGAGGTACAAATAAAACACTCTTGCTCTTTCCCTGATTTGGTTTATTTAGCCTCATTTATCTGTGTTCTTTCCAGATCTTCCCCAGGAATTTCATTTAAATGTGGAATTGACGATATTCAGTGAAATTGCCTTAAGGAGTGATTGTGTTAGAATGCACATGAGATGGGCAGGGTCCCACTTGGTTTAGGTCATTTATAAAATTCACTTTGAATTGAAGCCATTAATCTGGACTCGGTGGAATGTTTGCTCATGTCCCTGAATTACCCGCATAATTCATCAAAATAGGCCAGCTCTGTTCAAATAAATACTGGGACTGGAATAAACATGGGTCAGCGTCAGTGTTGGGGACACAACCATACGTCTTGTCCCCCTGTCCTCCAGTGGGGAGATGTAGGGTAGGTTTTAATAAGCTACTACTTCTATGGGGCCTCTGGGGGGAAATACACTATAATAGTGATTTACAGCCGTCTGTAACTCGGCTCTCAGTTCTGGAGGAACTTTCTCCCAGGAAAACAAAGAATATTCCCCCTTCAGAACAGGGGGTTTGTGTGTGTTCCTCTCTGCGGCGGTTGAATAAGATTGCTACTTGCTCACTGAGAAACTTGGCAACCAGTACGTGTTTCTAACCCTTTGCTATCTTGCTGCTTATGAATATTTATACAAGCAGACTTTTGACTGCGCAGTTGTTATGTGGGCAGTGAATTCTAAGCCTGTAGATGAGACAGTTTAATAAAATTGATTTAAAAATATTATTTTATACAAATGTGAATAGTTGGATTTATCCAGTCAAGAAATGGAAGCGTTACCTGATGAGAGACCGACCTCTATTCCGTAGAGGTTAAAACGGACTGTAGGCAATGTGGAGAGTTCATGTGTGATTAATGCCCAAGGCATGTTAACTGAAAACTGTCCATTAACTCATTTGAAATACAGATTTAAAAAAAGAAAAGGGGGGGAGGCACAGTAGAAGAACAAGTGGACGAAACCATGATATGTGCTGCTGTTAGTAATGAACAGTTTCAGCGTCGTTAAACTCCCTGGTTTTCTCCGGCAAGCGGTTTTTCTGTAGGAGGTGGCAGTCAGCTTGATGTTCCTGCAGTGTGTTGTCTGGTCTTCCACATGCTGTATCTTGCTGTCCACAATTCTGCCTTTTCTTCAGTTACGGGGAACGTTTTACACTTGTCTTAGTGCTTCTGGAGATGGCTACAGCTAGGAATGGTTACAGGGTGGTTGCGTCCCCCGCCACCCCTGTCATATATGATAAGTCAGAAACATCACAAAGTAGAAAAAGGGTTATCTGATACGAGTTTATAGGGAATTATAACTTAAAAATGGCTGTCCTTTCCTGATAACGCAGTAAGGTACATTGAGTTCGCTGCGTGTTTTGCTCTGAGAAACTCAAGTGCAGAATGGGCAAGATATTCTGCGCTATAACACTCTTCCAGGCTTTATTTTCATTTGACAGTGTTTACTTAAAAGCTCARCTCTATCTCTATTAGCAACCTGGCTTTTTATTTCTGGATAAATGTCTTTCTGGGCCTTGAACATGGCAGCTTTCCTTCTGTGTGTCCTGACTCACCAGTTCTTGCCTTCATCCTACATTAGCATCCCACGTGTGGACCTGGGGAGTGCTTGTGGGTCAACAGACCGAAGGGGAGCAAAAAGTGGGTGATGCAGCTTGAAAAAACAGAAGCCTTAATTAGGGCATTTTCCAAGCAAACAATAATTTCATCCTAGGCTTACTTCTTTGTTCTTGTTTATGACCTGTAGGTGAGAGTTTGATTTGGTGTTTTTGTCATTAGTCACTGCGGTAGATGCAGATGCATCTTGAGACCGCAGATACCTAATTATCGAGAAAAGAGATTTTGCTATCAGTCCTGGAAGAAAATCTTGGTTGTGGGCCTGTTCAGATTTCCAGTCAAAAGTGGGATCTAGATGGTTCATATATAATACATAATAATGTTTCTCTAGTATTTTAATGCTTCGTTTAAAAGAAAAAAACCTACAGGCTTTGGCCATTGAAATGGCTCACTCATCTAAGACCTTACCTCTCTGCCTATTAACTAATGAGTGCTGATGAAGGTATGAAACTGGTTCTGATTTACCATGGTAGGTGAAAATTTCATGCCAGAAGGAACAATATAAATGGCAATGCAGGAAAAATTAATAAAGCTAGAAGACTCCACGTGAATTGCGCACTCAAAAAGGTAAACCTTTGGCTTTCCATCTGTTGCCAGAATGCTTCAAAGGTCAGTGTTGCTCAGAGTTATGGCCTCATCTATAGTTATCCTTTCAATATACATTGGCTGTTAATTTGAAAGAAGTTTTTGACTATTTCTTTAAAAAAGTGAAAGTGGTCCCTTGACAAAAGCTATCAAGACACAAAAAAAAGCAGGAAGAAGAGAAAAATGTCTCTGCTGATAATGATGTTAATTATAAGGTAAATGAATGTTGACATTTGAGAGTTCAGCTGAAAAGATCAGACACGCTAAGGCGTAGAATATCTATGTAAAATACGATGTAGGGAGAAGAACAGTTGTGTAATGTCTGAAAGCTTGCCATTCTTTATATAAGAGCAGTAAAAAGTAAAAGGTATAGTGCTGTGTATTTCTTTTTTTGTTGGTTCTCCTAATTATACAATGTGAATTTTGAGATGCTTTTAAATGCTTCATCTCTGAGTCTTTCTTATGCAGTCTGATTTGTGATTGCAGAAAAAGGACCTGATATGATCATGTTATCTTAAAAAACACAGGGTAAATGGAAAGAATATATCACTTCGCATTATCCCATGAGATTTTGGTACATGCCTTATGATTTGTGAATGGTTTGCATTTGCTAGAAATACTGGGATTCTTGGTTGTGTTAAACTAATGCCAAAGTCTCAGTTTTAATGGGAGTAGATACCTTTTTGGTTGAGGTGTGCACATGGTTCTTTTTAGTGAAATGTTGCTTCATAAGGTACTTCCATGGTGCCAAATATTGCTGCTTTGCCTCCCGTGCAGAAGTTAGCAACAGAGTGCGAATAAGACACATCCTTGCCATCTCTGTTTCTTTCTCTTGTGAAGGTGAAGTGCTTTCTCTCAGGTTTCTGAAAGTGCAGTCAGCCATCATCATCCTCTAATTCCAGACCTGGGAAGGCTTGATGTTGGGCTTTATAAGCTGGAATAAAGAGTAATCACCCTCAATAATGCATGAAATTGTGCTCTGTCAAGCTTGTCTTCAGCATTGCTCGGGGTCATCACAGACATTTTCCAAAGGATGGCCTTTATTTTTTGGAGTCTCCCTTTTCCTGCCCTCAATGGGGACATCAGTATGGTCTTGTTGCACCTTGCAGAAAGGCTGTGAAGCCAGTAATGGTGGTTAAACTGCTTTAAGGCCTTTGGCTGCCAAACTATCAAAGCGCAAAGTGCTGGTGTGACACTTTAAGTGGATGTTGCTGCAATGCACCATGTCTCTGATTACATCTCAGGAAAATCATCTGTGTCGGTGTCTCGTCCTTGACCTAGTAACTTTGTACCTGAGCTGAATTCATCCCTTTTGAGTTCCCTGTGAAGAGTGCATGTTTTCAGCAGCACCTCCCCCTGCCTTGTATTCCCCTTTATTTTCCTGATTGCCATAAGCTAAGGTGACTGGGAGGAGAACAGTCTCTGATGTGCTGAACTGGTTTTCAAGATGCTGCTAAACATGCCAGATCTTCAGCTGCATGTCATAAAGTATTTATTTTCTCTATAATTCACACTATGTTGCCTTTTTATTTCTGATCCTTTTTAATATGAGCAGTTACTCATGTTTTCCACTTTAATGCAATTATACCATACTTTGCCTTTTTTCTATTCCAGGTAGCTGACAAGCTTGTTCAGCCATTATATGGTATTAAATGAAGTAATTGCAATATTAAGTTCCTTCTTCCATGCCATAAAAAATGCTATTAAAGAGTAACTGCATTATACTGCCTGGAGAATTGTGCTTTGGGTCAAAAGCTCTGTAGGGGCATTTTACTGCTCTTGGCTGCACCAGGATGCCTGGGAGGGTACTATGGACTCTCCCAATTCTCTGACCTCCAGATCCGTGCTCTGACGAAAGGAGGAATGCAGGGTTGGTTTCGGATGCCTCGTGCTGAGGGACTTGCCGACAAGACTGGTAGGAAATGGGCTGTGCACTGTTGCCTCCAGCTGACTTCAACGAGAACTAAATCTCTCCTGCATCACTAGAGTTTATCTCCCCTAAATAAGTATTTTTGGTGGTTAATACCGAGGTGAAAGTATTATGAGGCTGTTTCTCTTTTGTATCCTGTTTTAATTCAAGGGAAGATGCTCATTTTGCTCAGCTGCTTTCTGTTGATGGCATCTGCAAGGGCATCATCTTGCCAGGTTATCAGGATTAGAAATGCTGTGACAGCCCCCGTTCTCTCACCAGATTGCTGGCGTATGACCATTTTGTGTGGTGAKAGGCTTGGAGGTGAGGTTCTCCGCTCCCTTGGTCGTCATTGTGATTTTGGGGCTGTGCCGCGCGCTGCCCTCGCTGTGTCGGCAGGGCTTTCCTTGCTTAACCCGAGGCACAGCCTCCCTTGAGATGAAGTACAACTGCAGTGTGTTACGTGTGGGGAAAAAGGACAAACTACAAAGCCACCTTGTAAGTGAAAGAAAGGGACTTTGTAGAACTGACAAGCAGCTTATTTTAGAGGAATTATTTTAAATGCTCTGTGTAAATGCTGCAGAGCTGGAGGGCTGTGAATCCCCAGATAAGATGCTGTTGGGTAAGATAGCAAAGGTTCAAGGAGTGTGGATTTTGGGAATATTTCTTGATACCAGTTGTGTTTGAATTGGACACGCTGCCTGTGTTTTCTCGATAGGGAGATCACCTCCCTCTCAGCCCGGTGTGCTTCTCTTTGGATTTTGTGTTCTGGTAACATTTGGTCAGAGTCCCCCCAGATTAGTTGATTTTTGTTTTAACATGTCCTGTTGCAAACATCTGTTGTTTTTAGAGACTTTTCCTCTTATCATAGAGTCTCTCTGAGAATGAAATGCCGGTACGCACTTTAATCTTGTGACTGTAAAAATTTGTTCCCAGTTGTATTTGGTAGTTTAATAGTGACACAGCAAATATTTAATGACTCGACTGCCCTTTAATGGAGATATCATAATGAAGTTTGATATGTTACAATAGGCAGAGGAAGTTACTCTGAATTTTATCTTACAAACAATTACAACAATAGCTTCCCCCCGCCCCCAATTATTCTCTTGCATTGAATTTTACAGAAAATAAAATGGACACAGAAGCTGCTAGCCCAAAACATGGTAACCAGGCCAGCGGGAAGGCGCCGGCTGCCTCTGGGGCCCCAGCCCGGCGCTCTGCCTCAAGACCGCGTTGCCCCTTCATGAGACTCGTTGTTACTGGCATTTCCGTCCTGATCTTGTATGGGAGAGTTGGTATCAAACAGATGAGATCTGATGCCGGCGGGGGGACCTGCACCCATCCTCAAAGTAGCTGTAGTGACGCCAACTGTTTAGGGAGAAAGGAGCCAATCTTTTCTTGGCTTTCCCTTTGCTGCCAAAGCCTAGGCAAGCCCTCTCCAGCTTCAACTCCAGCCAAGCTTTGGCTTTCTGAATCCGCCCCTCCATGGCTGATGAAATAATTAGAAAATCATGTAGGGGGAGGATGTGGGGGAGGGTTGGAGTACAGGAGAAAGACCTGAAAAAGATCAGTTCYGGAATAGGTGTAATGTTGGAGAGAAGGAAAAAATCTGCTTCTTTACAGTAAAGAGTGAATTTCTACCAAGAACTTGGTAGGGCAGAGTTGATCTTTCTGTAAACTGTTGAAAATATTTTCATATTGGGGCACCAGCGTTGTCGTGGGCTGTTTTGGAGAGTACAGAAGAAATCTGTGGGTGCTGGAAGGAGATCTAGGATTCTTGCTTTTGGAAAAAGAACAGGGATTATCATTTAAAACAAAACCAAACCTGTCATTCTGTGCTGTTTTCATCTGTCACAATAATATCTAGGCGCCCAGTGAAATTACTACCTTGGGGTACCTGTATAGGAGAGTGTTTTTATACAAGTGGATGACTGAAAATAGAGAATGAGGTTTTACCATGTGGGAGAATTGCTCGTTTGAAAGGCTGTCAGTCTGTGTTTTGTGCGTGGTGCGGTAGCTCAGGAACCCAGGCGTCAGGTRAACTCGCTCTTTCGAGGCTTCCCTGATAACCAGTCCTAATCTTGTTGTGTTTAGTGGCTGTTGCAGCAGATCAGCTGTGGCGAGAGCTCGAGGCGATCGGATGATGTCTGGGGATGGCTCCTTCCTAAACGCAGGAAGCCCAGCTGGAGCCTGGCGGCTGCCTGTCCCTTCCCTTGCCGCCTCCAGCTCCTGCCATCGCTGGTCTGGCATTGGGGTTGTGTGTGTGAGGTTTTGGGCTGTAATCCAGGCAAACCATGTTGCTGAAAGCACCGCTGTCACCTTGGGCTTTCAGCCCCAGTGCTCAGCCCCCTGCTATTTGACAGAAAGGAGCATTTCTTCCAGCTGTAATTAATATTAAACACAGAAGAGACTGGCCTTCCAGCTGCTCCTGGCTGCTGTCCCTGAGGTGTCGCAGGCGTATCCCAGGCAGGAGAAGGTGCTGTAGATGCACGCTAGACGGCGTGTTGGAGATCTGTGTGTTTCAGCCGGTGCTGCGTTGTGTTGTGCCTGGCAGGAGATCTCTTGTTGCCCTGCGAGGTCGCTCACAGTAGCATCCTAGTGTGAGGTTGGGGCATTCCCTACCCAGCCCCCCCTTTTTATTTCCCCACTTGTCTGAGAACTCTGGTTCTCCATGGAATTAAACTGGATAGCTATGAATCAGTTAGGTCAGTCCAGAGTTAATCATCTTTAATTCATCTTTAATTATCCTTATGGATGATAAAATTAATTTAGATGTAAGGCCACAGTTAGTCAACCTTGACACGTGTCCTGTGAAACTCCAACCACTCAAGAAGTTTTTCTGTAGCGTATTTTATAGGAATGTATTGGAAAAAGAGGCACWTCAGAAGTGGGGGGAGTATGGTACCATGTTACTGGACAGATCTGGTCTTTGCCTTCCCCTAAGGTGTCCAAAATCAGACCTGTCTACTAGCTGATGGCTAGTTGTGCTCAGGCAAATTTTCAGAACCCTTAATTAGAGCCATGTGTGTCTGTCTGCTTGCACAGTCCAGATAGTTGAGTCATTCTGATAGTCCCTACAAAGCTGGCCAGCTCCAGGATGCCAAGCTGGATTTCCTCTCCAAAGCTACCTAATTTTCTGTAGCCACCTAATTGTCCACATCTGTATTTAGGCAGGCAGATTTCTAACAGATGTCAGTGATTTTCAGTCTGGAAGCAGAAGGACTAATATTTCTGCGTTTCAGTATCTCAGCGTGTTATGCTTAAACTCTTGCAAAACTGGACCTCCTTGACAGGCCTGCTGCTCGGGAGAGTTGGCTGCAAGGCTCCCCGATCCCAGGCGGCTATCCTAACTCGTAGGCTATTTTCCAGTTTTATCAGTCCCTGCCCACAATCCCTGCTGCTGCTTTCTAGTACCTTGGGTATTTAAAATCAAAGGAAGGCAGGTCGGGTCCTTGTGACTTGATACTCCCAACTGGCCTGTGGCTCTTGTTCTGTTTGTGCTTGCTGCAGAACGCAACAGCGTAGTGCACGGGAGGACACAGGAGGATGTAAACTGCCCCCCTCTGCGTGCGTGTTTTGTTAACCCAAAGTCCTGAGACAGTCTGTAAGGTAAGAAATGCACCACGCAGTAGTTTGAGTCTTCTGTGTCCTGATACTGTAGGACTCTGGGAAGAAGAATGGCTTTTCTCCCAGACAGACAGCAGCTGGTCCTGGCAGTCTGCCTTGGGATTCGAGCCAATTAAATCTCTGTTACTCCCCGTCCAACTCTAGCACAGACACAAGCTAAATCCATTGATATTAAGCAGACAGCATGAAACAACCCAAATTAGCCAATCCCTTTCCCTCCTCCAAACTTTTAACTGAGCAAAGTATCTTATAAACAACAGATGCATTTCACAGGACTGTTGCATAGCTGTATTGTATATTTTGTACATTAAATGACTTCTAAAATTTATTGGATTGCTTCTACTGCCCAGCTTGCTACAATCCATTTGTGTGACCTTGGCTAAATCCTTTCCTACTTTTCTTATTCTGTCTGTGGAAGATGCAAGTTCTTTGGGGACATGACGGTTGCATCACAGATTGTTTACGGCCTGTAGCAAGGGGGTCCTGATGGACTGTCTGGATTGTAATAAAAAAAATTTCACGTGATGGAGATTTTTATGATAATTTTGCAGTATTTTTGAGATGCAACTGACTTAAATGACTCCTGGAGACATTCAATTTTCAAGGACTGAGATTGGGTAGCAATGCTGTGATTTGCCTGATAAAATGAACACTAGCAGCAACCCAGTTGTGGGTTTTTCCAAAGTCCGTCAAGACTGTTCTTCGAAGCCTACTCGTGGATTTGAGTTCCTGGGGATGATTAATACTGCAATAATAGTTTCAGGACCTTTATTCCTCTGGGTGGAGCTGATACCATAAAGGCTTTTGGCAGGAATGATGCAATATAAAAAGATCAGTGCTTCTGAAAGTGGAAGTATTGCATGTGAAAGTCTAGATTGACAAGTCCTGAGAACGAAGGCCCTGATTTATTCGTGGAGCGAGTATGTGTAGACATTAATAAAGTGAAATCTCCCAAGTACTGTTCCTCGTAGATGATGATGTGTTGAGATCTCTGAAGGACAAATCGGTCCCTTAGCTCATTCAGTCCTTTATTTCTAAGGCTGTGCCAATGCTGGAGTGCATCAGCCAGTGAGATGTGGTCTCTTGTCTAAAAAGGCAGAAAGCATTACTGACAACCTCATGAACCTAACTGTAGTTTTTTTACTGATTGAAGAGAAGGGAGGAGAGTGCCAGATGGCGTTTAAAATGAGTTTGTTCTCCTTTTTTGAAAATTTTCAGTGAGGGAATCGCCAAAGTAGAGTTACTACTGAGTTGCTGAGTGTGCTGACAAGGTAGACACAGGAGTCCTCACCTTGCTAATGAGAATATGCTACTTGATCCTTGGAAGCAATAATTTATTTACTTGGATCGAAAGCTTGGAACTCTCAAACTATTTTGTTATACCAGCCCCTTGAAATGGATTTTTTAAATAATTCACCAAAAAGGATAGGGAGAGGCTTGTTTTATGCTCTTCTGCTCCAATTATTCAATTGCCTGCTAAGCACCTCTTCAAAACGTGTCTCTTGCCAGGAAGAGCCGAAGCCATTAATATTGGCTTGGGAAGGGAAGCGTTAGGGTGAGCAAAGAAAAAACACGTCATTGTCTTTCCGTAGCCCCGTTGTATGGATGCTGTTGAAGGAGCTTCCTAGTCTCTACTGCTGGATTACAACAAACTTATAGCATTAGTTTATAAGTGGCTGCAATTTTTAAGAGGGATGGAGTTCAGCTTCTGTTTAACTGCTTGGACTGTGGTTTTGGAGAAACTGTCATGTAAGATTTTCTTAGCTAGGTACTAGGAAATGGCCAATTTCAGGAATTTCCAGGTATGTGATGTTCCCAACTTGAGGCAAATTGATTCTGAGCATTTGAGTTTTTCTCTCCAAAAGCACAAAGAATTTCACTGAAGACAGTAAAAGAAAAAAGTGCTTAACACCTTCTGAAAACTGCATTTGTGATGCTAGCTGGCAGCAAGTAAACTTGTTGCAACATCAACAGATATTGTTCTTGGACTTGCTGTATTCCCCCCCCTCCCTTAAACTAAAATTGAATTAAACCTTCTGGTAATGTTTAGGCAGATAACCGCTGTTCTTTCTAAAGAAGCAATAAGGGCAAAGAGATATTCAGTGTAAAAATGAGGATTCAGTCTAACAATTCTTTGCTTTAACTGGTAGATGGCACCTCTCACAGGGCTTTAATACTCTGGCAAAATAAATATTTATTACTTTACAGGTCTGGCATTAAATAGTGTAGTGTAAAATGACAATGTCAAACCAAGTTAAGAATCTGCTTCGTTATGGGAGATTTTCCTGCAACAATGCTATACGTTATACTCCTGTAGTCGCTGCAGAAATTACCAGGGGGACCACTCTGTACAAAAGACTGCTGCTTCAACATGATCATTACTGAATCTTTACTCCCTCATAAAAATTCCTTTTGGTGATTCTGCAGATAATCTTTTTTGTTGCCTCTCTTTTATTTATTAGCCTACCCAAGGAACACCAGTGCTGCCCTTTGGAAGAGAAGGGAGGAAGTCTGGAAAGGACAGGATGGATGTGCATGGAGGAGAGGGAGGCAGAAGCCAAAGGGAGCTCGGCTGAGAGAAGCCTTCGTACCTGGTGGCGTTTGTGGTTTAGCTGGACCGTATCTTATTGAACAGGACTGATGTAGTTCATGGCATTGGTGACTTCTATAAGGAGCTCCTTAAATACTTAGCATTAACATGTCGAATTAGTCCATTCTCCAACCCCAGCTCTCTGGGTAATTATAGTCCTGGACCCAGGAAAATTTGGGAAAGGAATATTTTATATATTGTATAAAATACATAAAACACATCTAGACTGAAGCAGAATGCATACGAGGGAAGAGCACCAGACGAGCACTTGGGAGACCGGGTTCTGGGCCATCGGCCTCTCGTGTCACCTTGGCCACTTCCCTTTTTGGGGCCTCAGAATTATACTGACTGCTTCAGCCTAAAATACGGAGAGATTTACTGATGGGCTGGCTATGCAAGATGTACTGCTCTCAGGCCATTTTTCTGGGAGCTCTGCCTAGCTTTTGTTTAATTTTTGCGCAATCCCCAAAATTTTGATCAGAGGATAGGAATATCATAAATTAATAAAGTAAACATATTCACAGTTGGAAACAATCCTTATCTGTATCTTTCTCCTCCTCTTGAATTTGATCCAGTGTTTGACTTGACACTGGATTTCCTGCCTTTTATAGCTCTCACTCAGAGCTTTAATAATATTTGATCTTTCTCTTTTTTTTTTCCCTTCAAGTTTTAAAATACAGGACATGTATATTTCAGTTTTATGAATCCTTAGGGAGGCCTCATTTACTGCGAGTCTGGTGGAATGACCTTGGAGAGTAATTTAATTCTTTTTCTTCCTCTGCCCCTGCAACCTCCTTGCAGGCATAAAATATTAGTGGTTCATGCTGGAGACAAAGCAGCAGCTTCACGTTTAATAGGGTGCGGACAGGGTGTGCAGAAGACGGGTATTTCCTGGAAGGGGCCTTGCAGAGGGTGTAATTTTGCTGATGCTGTAGTTGCACGTGCCTGTGGCTGCATTTGCACGTTGCTGCTGCTGTCAGCAGGGGCTCCTGCCATGAGTGGGCTGTGCTTTCGTCGCGGTTGCAAAGATACAGCATTTCATGTGCTTCGCCTGACAATGATAAACTGCTTCCAAAGGATCTTTCCCTTAAATTACAATTAAAATGGCTTGCCGTAGTTTTGCAGGGAGCTTGTGGCTGCAGAGTGCCTGGCTCCTGGCCCTGCAAGTCACAGAGCCCTGTCTAACTGCGAAAACATCCTCGCGAGTCCTAGTCACCGGACAAGGGGGTGACGCGTGTCCGAACAGACCGGACTCGGTGTTGTCTTCAGCAACAGCTTATGATACCACGCTTGCCAAAGATCAGGTGTCATTTCTGCTATTGTTAGTTACTAAACAGATAAGCCCTTGATTTGAAGGCACATTAAATGGTTTGTCTGGGGGGGGTTGGGGGTGGACTGGCCAGCTCCATGCACCTCACCACCCCTGCCGTGCCCTGCGGTGGGAGATGGGGTCACGCAGCCCAACAGCCTGTGCCAGCGCTCAGCGGCAGCTGCCGCGGGCTCAACAGTGGCAGCAGCTGAGGTTGTTCACTTCTTTTCTAGCTCCAGTGGTTAGAAGTTAGCTGCTGGGTGGAATATCTTTATCCCTTCCAGACTTAAGACAGAAAATAACGCAAAATGTCATCTCTGGATGTTCTTGTCCTGCCATAAGCATGTTCCGTTTGCAGCAAAACGAGCAACTTTTTATTCCATCTTTTACAGCGAACTTGCTCTTGTATATCTGTTAACTGAGACACCAAAACACCACCATCCTGCAACACGCTTGCCATGCACTTTTTGTTGAATGTGGTAGGATTTAGCTCTGAAATATTAGATGCTGTTAATGTACATGCTTTCACTGACCTCCTCGTGCTGTCTAATTTCAAGAGCATTGCTATTCTGGGAATTTTTTTGCTAAAATGTGGAAGAAAGTATTTTTACATAATTTCTTATCTGAGCACAGGATATTGCAACTGTCAGATACCAAGTCAAGTATTTCTAAAGCTTAAGTTTGGCAGCTGGTAGCACAGGAGTGAGTTTTGTGATTGAGTAAGCTATTACAGAAAGCTCCTGTCGAAGGACAAGCCTTAAATGCTGCTATTAGAAAGGAGCCGGCTGAGTTTGGTTTGTATGCACCATGGCGCTCATTTGAGAAGGAGGGTTAGGTCCTGACGGTCAGGATCTCAAAATCATGGTGCTTATACAGAAGTATGAGGCAGAGTGGTGGCTTGTTTTGTTTTGTTAAGCACTGCTGATGTGGGAAATCCTTTGCATTGACATCTGCAGTATAATGGACAGTGGTGAAGGTGATCCAGTAAATTTCTTCTCCTCTTGCCCAATGCTCCTGGGAGGAGAAAGTGTTAAGGTACGAGGGAGTGGAAGCAACTGTTATTTATTTTATTTTATTTTTTTTATGGAAAGCTCACTTCAGAATTTGGACCACTTTGCAGGACCCCTGCCTGGCT
Source organism: Apteryx rowi (assembly GCF_003343035.1). Taxonomy (NCBI): domain Eukaryota; kingdom Metazoa; phylum Chordata; class Aves; order Apterygiformes; family Apterygidae; genus Apteryx; species Apteryx rowi. The sequence goes on from NW_020450960.1 coordinate 2,314,518, forward strand.
GGAGTTGTATGCAAAACGTTTCATGTGATGGTAGAGAGCTATGTGGGGCTCATTAGTCAGATCTTGATTGCTTTCTTGTGTTGCTTGCGTATTAGCTTACCATATAAAACCAAGTGCATGTGATTGCGGCACATCCAGGTGTGCTCAACTTTGTTGTAAGCTACAGGTGTTCTTCTGGGAGATGATTAAGTCAGTGCCTTCTCACTCACTGTATCAATTAAACCAAAGGCTTTTTTCTGACTCAAAATTTGTTTTCTCTCAGCAAAGTGCCTGCAGGTCATGCAGGCACTAGAGGAGAGTGGTTGTAAACCACTAGTCCCATGCCTTGAACATCAAAGAAAAGGTGAGTGAAAGGTTGAGCAAATAGGGAAGGGTTTGGTATGAGGGATGCAGCCATATGACAAAACAGTACAGCCTCTCTGCTGGTGTCCTGGAGTTGCCTTGTCCATCTAGCAAAGTACCTTCCACAAAGAATAATTCCAGAACAACCATTTCCCTTCATATCTAGAATCTATCTTTRTTCAGGAATTGGAGAGTTTAATTAAAAAATAAATCCCAGTTTCTAGCCATCCTCTTCAAGCTTTATGAATGAATTTTTCAGATTGTTGTACTGTTTCCTAATGGCATATATATAATTTTCCAGCAGCTGTCACATGTGGGGGGAATGCCAGTTCTGAATAAATATAAGATTGGAAATAAATTCCCAGAAGGGCAGCTAGCAATGTCTGGAAAAGAAAATTGCCATGGAGATGAATGTAAAAGGTGATGAAGGCAGATGCAGTCACTATATAAACATGTGTGGCTATGCCAAGGAGGCAGGGAAAGCACTTCCTCTTGGTAGTAGCTGAAGGTTGGAACAAGAAACTCTTCTATACCGTCGTGGTAATTCTTAAGCAGTGGAAGAGGCTGCTAAATGGCCAGGTTGAATCACTGTCAAATAGAGATGTTCAGGGCAAAAAAGGTGGTGCGGTGCTGGAAGGCGGCTCCAGATGCTGTCTGTCCTTCCCAGCCGCGGCGCACGGATGCCGCGGGGCTGCCGGCTGTGGAGGAGGCCGGGTTTGGTCTCGTAGCCAGACTGCAAAGTATAGCTGAATCGTGGCTCCGGCACGTTCCCAGCTAGCTCTGCAGAGTCGAGATGTCCTAAGCAGTGATAAAAAAAAAAATTCGTTTTTGTCTCTGGATTGTAAAACACAACCCTTAAAACATTAGTCTAAGGTCTGATCAAAGACTTGCTGAAGCTGATGGCAAGACTGCCATAGAAATTAGTCGTTCAAATTACATTTTAGGACTAGGTATTATCACAAAACATACCTTGGGGTTAGGCTTTGAGGCAAGAACCCGTAATCAGAGAAGGCGCAGTTCAGCATCAGCGCTGCGTGCTTGCGGCCCGCTTGGCACTGTGGGAGCCGGCCAGGGCTCCGGAGAGCCCGGCAGTGCCCTTGCTGAGAGAGTTCAGAGCATGGCTGAGGCGGGAATTTAGGGATAAAGGGGTTTCTGTGGGTTTGGTTTGGGGCCATTTTACAGCTCTTCTCCGGTTTTGGACTTCATGCTAAATTAATACCTACCATAAATAAGCAGATGGTTCCACTGAGCCCTTTTCAACAGAAAATCTAGTCTTATTGTCACCCTGCTGCATTTGGAAGTTATGAATTAAAACAGTCCCAACCATAATAGTTCAAAATTTTTCTGCCTGCAGAAAGGATTGGAAATGTAAATTCCTGGAGGTTATGGAAGTGGCGGGTTTGAGTTCCAGCTTTCCATGTGCTTTCCAGAATAGGGCAGCACTTTGTCCTGCTCGAAGCCGGGGCCGCAGCGGGCAATGATGTGAAAGCGTTGTGAGCACTGTACAAGCAATGCGAGCTGTAACTTTAGGCCAGGAGGGTTGTTGCCATCCTTCTAAGTTCATGCATGCTTAAAAATAACGAAAATAAAATAATTCTTCCAGCCTCTTCTGATTTGATGAGAGCAGCAAGCGGGACACACTGTTCCCAAAGCCATACAATGCTGCTGCTGTCAATCAGTGCCCCATTCGGAGGAGCAGGGAAGCGGTCGAGGGATGGAGCTGCTCAGACCTGCTGGCCCTGCGGGGCCATCTGTCACCTGATTAGTTCAGACTTCTGCCCGGAGGCAGGAGCCATTGGACCTGGCTTACACCTGCCTCTGGAGGCTTTACCGCCTCACCTTGTTCCACAGCCCATCACTTCTCTTCATCTTTAAGCAGGAGACAGAAGTACTGTGCCTGTAAAGATGTATTTCTGCATTTGGTGTTATTTATTATCAGCATTAAGTTGCAGTTTTGCGTCGAAACTCCAGTCACATTCGCATCCCACTGTGCTAAATGCAGAGCCAGAAAATAGTCCTTGCCTCAGAGAACTTGCAATTGCTGATTGCTTTCCTCCTCCTGAGGCTGCCTTGCATTTTGCTGTAATTTCTACAGCCATGGCTGCTGTAATTTTAGCATGTTTTCGTGGAACTGGCAGTAATCTAAGCTTCAGTTTGCAGAGCTTTGTTTTTCCCCTAGTTTCTGTGACTTAGCTATATTGTAGAAGCTACAAAAAAAGCAAACAAACAAAAAACCATGCAGCAACTCAGTCATGAGATGGCACATGGGCTTGTTTGGTGACAGCCTGTGACACCTGGCTCACTGTAATGTTTTATGGCTTCCCTGTGGCTAAAATCCTGAACATGGTGTAAAGCTTGTAAGCATYCTTTGGGACTTCAAAGAGGTCACTGTGTTTTTGTGTGTGACAGCCTCCTTTCCACCTCACTTCTAAAGATGCTTTTTCTTCCAAAGCTTGAAAGCTTATGAGCAGGCCTGGACAGGTCCCTTCTTTCCTCTCAAATGCCTAACAAATGCATCATGAAAACATACCTGCTGGTAAAACATACTAGAAACAAAGTCAGACTATAAAGGCTGGTCCGTAGAAGAAAATGGAAGGACAGCCATGAACTGCTCCAGACGTGGTGAGCTTCAATCCAGACTCCCGTTGTTACTTAAGCTTGGTGTCTTCAGTCATTAGTGTGACACTTGAACAGTGGAAAGCTGCTTGACCTTGTGGACCCTGCTGCCTGCTGAACAGCGTGTGCTGTGGAAAGGCAGCATCAGCGAAATGTGTGTGTTTAGAAGAGAAGGTGACTTGAGCTGGTTTTGCACCTGTTTCCAAAGGAAGCAACTGCGGCAGGTGGTGCTTTTCCTGGAAAAGGCAGAGACTGAAAATTGATTTGTCTTTCAACTTTCTGGGCTCAGTCTTCAGAGTGCTGTGGGCTGACTGTTGTATAAAGGTACCCCATGGCTTTCCAGCCTAACCTGTTGATAAGGAGTCCAACATTAATGGAGCTTTGTTAGACTGACAAAGACATGAGTATATCTGTGCATGCGGTGATGGAAATGGTTGTTATTTATCTAGTAATAAATATAGTGTCTCTTGCTATCAACACATCTAACTCTGCCTGCACTGAGAAAAACAATCTCTGTAGCCTTGATAATAAGACATAAAGGTTTTAAGGAAATTGTAATAAAGCTGTAGCAGATTTCTTTGGGGGATTTGCAGTGCAGCATTAGTAAGCTTCAATTGCATTAGCTGTTCTTCTGTTGTGTTGAATTAGTGTTTGTTTTCTCCTGAATAGAATAAACATCATGTTTGTTACCTTTCTTTTGGTATGACTGGAACCAAATGTTATTTCCATAGCGAAAGTGTTATGGTATGTACTTTGACGTGAGGTGACGTGTCCGTTTCTGCAGTATGGTGTCCTCTGCCAGTACCCGCTGTCGCGGTTGGTGGGCCGCGTTCTTTGCAGTCTCGCCTTGCTTAGCTGTAAAGTACATCCATGCTATTGAATCTGTCTGTAGGGAGGGTGGGTTGCAGTAAGAGCAGCTCTCTTCTTCTGTGGGGAAAAAAAATGAGCCTTTTCTTTCTAATTTGCCAGAAGCCCACAAGATCCACCAGCCAGCGGTGTTGTTCTGGTCCCTGAAACGTACCCTGCACTGGAGGAAGAGCCGCCTCTTCCCTTCCTGAATAGCTGCAGGGCCTACGTCAGCAAAGAGCAGGGATTTGTTCACCTCCCAGTTCTGGGAGCCGCTGGGACCTGCCTCTCCCGGCTGCTGATGTGCAGAAGAACGTGTTTTCCAGACTCTGTCCCTTGTTGCAGTCTGCAGCAGGGCAGAGAAATGCCCCCAGGACTGTGTCACTGCGTACGTTTCTCTTGAAAGATTTTAGAATTATCTAGACTTTCAGCTTTGAAATTTGAACTTGAAGACCTGAGTAACGTTTTGCAGTTGAAGGTATAAGGTGGCTTGAGCTGTATTACAGTGAAGGCTAAGAGTAGCTTTCTGCTTCATGGCCAACTTGAATGCTTTAAAATTACCTTTATTCCCTGTCTCCAGCATTTTGCTTATTGCTGCAGCAGGGCTTGTATCAAGTTATGCCTTTGTGTTGAAGGGGATTTTACTCCAAATCTGCAATTCTGAATTCTATTAATGCCTTGAAAACAGAGTATTTACCTGCAAGATGAGCTCTTTGCCTTTTTTTAATCCAAAACACAAATTTCCTGTCTATATATGTTAAACATAAGCTAATTATGTGAAGTGGGTGCGTCTGTGCATAAATACTGGTGAATTTAATAAATTCTCAGAGATAAGGTTATCTGTTGAATCGCTSCACAGTGACAGTTTCAGATATGCAGGTGGACTGAAGAATTCATTGTTTTATTAAAGCGATCGTTATGTAGCATAGAAATCCACCAGAATTCAGGGCAATGAGTGAAATAATTTTGAAACATTTGTAGGTAAGAAAAAACTGTAAAGAAATTAGATTATGTCAGATCCTCTGTATAGTGTAAATTAGTTTGGCTTTGTTGTCTCTGCTGGAGCTACATTGACTCATACCAGCTGAGGATTTGGTTTACACTCTTTTAAAGATGAGCTAGGAAAATGTCACTTGAAAAATGAAGAATTAAGAACTTCAGTGTAAAAGCTCCTGCAAAAAAAGTATCGATTTGTTTTTAGCGAGCAAATTTATCTGGGAACAGACAGTAATTAAAGTTGGTGTCAGTGACTGAGGGTATACTGCTGCAAGGAAGCGCTTTCATCTTCCAACRGACTGCAAAAAAAGAAAAGACGAGGAAACTGAGTGATAAACTAATCCGATTTCATATCTGGCTTTGGAAGGAGTAAATGCAGCTATGCTCAATGGCTGGAGTCTGAGCGGGGTCGTTCTCCAGTTGGTCACAAGACCCAGGTCCGACAGATCCAAGACGTTTGTTTTCAGTGTTTGCAGATAGGTTTTTACGCGGAGCTGCCGTAGGCGGGAGTCCCTCGGGATTTGCGAGCCGGCAGCGAAGGAGCAGCATGACGTGGGAAGCTGCTCTTGGCGCCTCTACTGAGCATAGTCCAGGCTTGTTTAACTGCTCTTCCGAAGTGCGGAGAGTTAAGTTTAAAGACCCAGGCGTGTTCTTTCCGTCCCCTGCAGCATGCAGTCAGGAACAATAACTCATTCCAATTATTCAGTTTCCTTGTGAAAGTCCRTTATGAAAGGATTTCTCTTGTCACTGAAAAATAAGGTGTAGCGGTGCCAAAGTATACTTTGAGATGAGACGGCTAAAATAGGTGTTCAAAATTAATGGTGCTTAGTTCAGTGCTCATGATGATTTGAGTAGAGGTTTGGATGAAAAGTTAAAAATACAGGTGAAATGAATAATAATACAGAGAGATATGAAGAGCTTCTGCAGGATGTCCCCTAATTGTACTGAAAGGGAGAATTAATCTGCAAATAGTCACAGTGCTACAGTGCAATAAAGACAGTATTTTTAGGCTATTTGGATGAGGAAGTCGGAGCTGGGATGGAGGCTCGTGCGGGAGAGCTGGGGGGTGCCCGGGCTCCGGTCCACATCCTTCCCGGGCCCAGAACGGCGCATGGGATGGTGAGCTTGGTTAAGCTGAGCACCCGCAGCCCCAAAGCGTGGCAGTGCCGATTTGTTTCACTCTTCTCTGCTCATGCACATGGCATGTGCACACTGCTTTTAAAGCCCTACTGACTGTGCCTGTCGGTCACGGTCCCAGCAAAGTCTCGGAGGAGCCGGTTATTAAATGTCCCATCTGTCAGCGAAGTTTCTTCTGAATCTTGCTCTGAAAAACTCAGAGTTCAACTCCCTTTTCCTGGATCGTGCTGGAGTAACCTTGAAAAAATAAGCTCCTTCTCAGAGACTCGGCTCATTCTCTGTTAAGAACCCTCAACAAAACCAGCTAATGATATTCCTTTGTCTTTTATCTATTTGGGCTCATTTGGGAAAACCTCAAAGCTGGTGGTTGACTGCATCCCGATTCTGGAGCACACCAGGGCGTGAGCGCACCTTCAAGTGCGTGCTTAAATCCATTACCTCAAAGCAAAGCACTTGATGTAATGGGATTTCAAGTAGACTTCTTATCTTTAGTTCTGACCTTCAGCTTCGCGTTCTCTTACGKTTTGTTTGTATAGCGTCCGCACGGCGAATTGCTTGGTGTATTAGGGTTCTTTAGGAAGTACTAAGATCAAATTCATGCTAATCAAATTTCGGGGAGGTTAAAATTGGATCTTCTGTCTGCAAATATCTTCTTCCACTATTCTGGTGCTTCTAGCACACTTCCTGACGTTTTATTGATTCCCCCCCCGTCACTCTCTCTGTGTGAAACCAAAGTAAGGCAGGAATCGGGGTTGTAAATAGATAATGGTGTGTGAATGCAGATTCATCAGTGACATCCATGTACAGTAATACTAATTGTGCCAAGGGAGGAATGGCTCAAGTGGTATAAATATTTAATGCCAGAATTCAATGTGAAATACAAGAACGAAAAAAGAAATGAAGTAAAACAGTTTAGTTGAGAAAAACACGCTTCACTGTTTTTGCTCAGAAGAGGAGCTTTGATACCGTTAACCTTCCTGTATTACATAATAAAGGATGCTGAGGAGCTGTGTTTAACTCGGAGGCTTCCATTTCACTTATGAAAAAATACCTTAATGCTCTGGTTAAAAACAATATTAGAAGGCATTTGGGATGAAATCAATAAAACTCAGAACCTGCTCCTGAAGCGATGTGTTTTTCACTGGTCGACCTTGCAGGCATGGGATGGGCAGGGGCTGGGGGCAGCGCATCCCCCCGCTGCACCGCCAGCCCAGGAGGCTGCGGGGGGAGCTGGGCACATGCGGGATTTCTGCTTGAGCAGCAAACTCGCAGATACCCATTAGGGGAAGCAACCCCTTAAGAGCGCTTTGGGGGTTATAGCTGAATGTTTGCTTTTTTTTTTTTCCAGAAGTTCAGTTGTAAGGAACTAAAAAGCAGCCTGGTAGAGCAGAGCGACRGCTTCACATAATGCACCGTGCCTGTTTCCTCGGCGCTTTCATCTGCTCTGAAATGGCAGAAAGTGCCTGAGCATGCTTTGCAAGCCCACATTTCTCTAAGCTTGTTTAAAACTTGAGATTGGAGCATGAACTCGTCTTCCACGCATGTTGGGCCTCTCCTAGCATAGTCCTCCCTGCCATGCTGATACAAAAACCGTAGTTAGGACTCTCTTCCTTATCACAAATGTATGTAAATAAACTGTTCACCATCCTTGTTCAACCACAAAAAGACCCAACTGCTCCTAGAGTGCCTTTTTAATTTTCTTCTTTTTTTTTTTAATACTCATTCAGAGAAGACGGAAGATTAAAATGGTTGTTCACTTTCAAAGCCTCCTGTGGGCCCAGGAGCCCGCCGGGCTCCCGGCAGCGGGCAGGAGCTCTTTGCTCATGTTATTCGGGAGTGTTTAGCTGCAGCGGTTGGCGTGGGGAGCCGGGAGCCTGCTGTCCTCATAAAGTTACTCGAGTGTGTGCTGGAAACGTCGCTTTTTGATATCTCTGTATCACAAAGGACTGCAGCATAAAAAGGTATAACCTGTTCCCTATCCACTGTGATTGGAGTGAGCTTAAATTGCAGGAAGAAATATTCAAGCTTAGACATAAAAACGTTCCTACTTTCTTAATCCTCACTGCTGTCCATTTTTCTGAGGCTGCTAAATGTTTTTTAAGCTATTACACGGATTCCAGTATTTTCTGAGGTTCTGTGCACTGGTTGTTTGACATTGGTGTTGAAGACACTCAAAACTTGATCGCTTTAATTCAATATTGTGTAAGGCCTGAACTGTTAGGCACCTTTTAACAAGTCCTTTCTCATGCAAAGTGTGACCTTTGCTTCCAAGGGCCTCTCATGGGTTCGTGAACACAAGGCAAAACGTCCAAAAATGTGTGTCCTCGCAGGACTTGATTTAAGCAGTAGTTGAAATGAGTTTTAACAGAAGAGCTGTTCTCCCAATTCTCAAGACCTGTGAGACAGAGGAAAGAACCTGATTCTCATTTAAACTTCATTGCCTCTGCCACCCTCTCATTACCACCAGCAACTTGCTTCATATTTTCAGGTTCAAAAAGACAAAGCTGTGAAATTAGAATTCTAGGGTGGAAGCTCTCAGTTCCTCTCTTTCTCCAAGTAACTTGTGGATTGAAAAGGTGCTGAATATAGAATGGATCCTGAATTTCCATCAGTGGGCAATGATTATTGATTTTGCTTAAAAAAAAMCCCCAATTCTTGCATAGCTGGTTAGTCATTCCAAAGGCTCAGACTTCCAGTTAACATGTTCCATATTCAGGAAGCTGAATGTTTAATCAAGTGATTCATCTCTGCTGATGATGGCAGCAAGGAAAGAAAGGGGTGGGGGGAATGGAAAACTTTTCAACCCTCCCTATGTCCAAGTTACTAATAGACTCCTTATTAGAAAAACAAAAACAGAAATCTGGGGAAAAAAAATGCAATGGCAAAGGTCCAAAGTACAGGGGCTTTTATTTACGTGACTCACTAGACTATTAGAAATTCAATCATATATTGGGCTAATGGTAGGTGTTGAAAATTCAGTGCACATAATGTGGTATAAATGTGTACTGGGGAATGTGGGAAGAAATGTCTGCTGCTTTAAATTAGCTCTGGGCATTTCTAGGTCTCTGCAATGTAGTTCTTCCTTTTTATTGAAAGACAACAAGGCAGTTTTAGGTTTATAAAGAAAAACAATGTGACCTTGAACAGTCAGCGGTACAAGCATTGCATGGTCTCTTGGTGTCACGATCAGCGGCTGCTCCGAAAGCCCGTTGCAGCCTTYGCCACGTGCCGTGGTGCGGACGGGTGCTGCGGGCCGCTGCCGCCTGGCGTCCTCCCGCGGGCGGTGGTAGCTCCTGCAGGAGGCTTGGTTGTGGCGACGGCAGTTGGCCTTCTCCTGCCGAGCATCCTTCCTGTTTCAGACCAGGTTCTGCAGCAGCTGCTGTGACATTTGCATGCAGAGTCCATGCAGCTGCTTCAGTTCAATTGTGTTTATCTGTAATTAAGTATTCCATTATCAATTAACCATTAATGCTTCCTAGTGATTATTTTAAACCTGTGGGAGTCTTATGGCTAGAAGTTAGTTGTTAACTGCTGGCGAGCATGATGTTTCTTATTAAATACGTGGCTGTAGCCATGTTGCTTCTTATCCATCAGAACATTTCCTCCTGCAGCCCACTCAGCCAGGTGTGTGAACCGTCACCCTGCAGCTCCTCAGCTTCGGCGGTGGCTGTCGAGGGAAGGCAGCGGAGAGATCCRTAGCGTTTGGGAAGCCGCACGCCTGGCTGTGTGTCGGTCGGGGTCAGAGAGGCTGCAGCCTCTGCAGCGGAGCCCGTGCGCTCCCGCCGGCGGCGCCAGGTTCCTCTTCTCCTTGCGCCCCGTGTTGTCCAGGTGGAGCGGGACCCCGAGACTGTCCCTGGGCCTGAGCTAGGCCTGAAGAAAGGTTTTTCACTTAGTTGCTTCATGCTGTGTAAGATTACAGCTGCCGTGGGACCGCGAGGGATGGTGGTGTTCACGGATTAATGCCCCTTCTGCGTCCTGCGGAGACTTCCCTCCCCGGCTTGTGCGTGGGGGCTCCAGGCTCAGCAYGGATGCAGAGCCTGAAGTTAAGTCTCTGCAAGCAATTAAACTAATTAAAAGGCAAGGCCTTTATTTTCCTGAACCAGATTCTATTAAAGAGGCCCCATTTAAATGGAATGAATTCAAAAAAAAAAAAAAAAAACTTTAATTGCTTAAATACTCTTATGTGGTGTCTGAAAAAGCAATTTAGTGGTGAGATTTGAAATGCTCCTCACCTGTTGAGAAGTTAATGTGTTCAAAAACCCTCCTGAAAGGTGGATTATTGCTAGTCTTGTTTGGAAGGGGAGAAACAAAATGGGAAGAATTCAGAAACAGCAGTAGGTGCCTTGCTTTGCCTCGGCTTAAGTTCGCCAGTCTTCACGTTCTTCCACCAGCATCTTTGGCTCGGTGGTGGTTTGTCACCAGTCGTTCCCTTTTTTGTGTCCACGGTTTGTTTTTTCCAAACTGTTGGTGTTGTCCTTCTGTGCGGTGCCTTTCCAGGTGCGTGTCCTGGTGATTTCGTTGGGATCCTGACACTCAGCAAAAACAGTCCTGCCAGGAGACGCGGGCAAGGAGGCAGCAGCTGCTTCCTCTTCGCCATCCTTATCGGCCTATCTCAGCTGTTGCTTCAATGCAAAATCTGAATTGGATCACGATGACCAGCATGACCTGTGATCTGAAGCAGCTACGAATAGCAYAACCTGCAGTGTGACATTAGCAATAAGCTGCTTAACTTCAGAAATAAAAGGGATGGGAAGATAAAAGGGAGGCGAAGGGAGCCTGTTAGACTAGAGCCCTGGAGAATAGTCTTTTTCTCTACTGAGAGTTTAAGCACTGGTGTATACGGAAATGAGAACCTCATAGTGATTTCTTGGCTGATTCAGTCCTTTCCGAAAGCTGTCAACGTCTGCAGCGAGTAACACATGGCGCTGATGAATTTCCATACAGGAAACACAGGGAGCCATTTTCTTTCACTCTAAATCTTCTGTAATTCTTTTTAGCAGGGCAAAGTGGGTGCAAAGCGCTGTGATTGATTATTTTTCTATATTCTTGCTTTTGCCTTCAGTAATTATTCATGCTATTGCAAAGGTAGCAACAGTAACAAGAAGTGCAATCCATTAATTTTTCTAATTGATTTCCGAAATGTTAATTCACTCCACTGGTAGAATTCTAGCCTTGAACTTCATGTACCCAGGATCCTTGCAAGTTAATAGATGACTACTCATCTACCTGAAAGTAAGAGTATGTTTAAGTAGATTACTAGCGTGGAGGCTACTGAATCTGCTGCTCAGAGGGGTTTGCGTATTAAAAAAAAAAAAAAGGGGGGGGGAAGAGGATGAAATCCTGCCTCATTCAGGCAGATTAATTTTATTGTTTTCTAGTTCTTATATTAGGTAATGGAATTACTCAGCTCTATGCAGTTATGAAAGCAAAATTTGGCTCTGCATACCTAAAGATTATGAGAAGTTTGTTGATTCAGAATGAATAACAAAATAACTGTTGGGGGTAAGAGTATTAAGTTTAAACGTGTTGTCATAACAACCAGCCATAGCAACTTTCTCAGAATTGGTTTTAGACATCCCATGTTTGGTCTCAGCCCAAAATATGATTGTTTGAACTTAGTTATTTGGAGAAGTTTCAAATTAAATTGGTTCAGCTACTTTTGAGTTATTCAAGGATGGAAGAATGCCATATAGAATTCATTTTGATAACGTTGTATTTCAAAAGGCTCTGCAAGAATGAAATGAAAATAATCAATAGATAAATGATCAGGAGCAATCTTAATTCCGTGGTATAAGGAATATGTTTTCAGTCACACTTCATAATTATGCAGAATTCAGCCACGTGCTAGAAGTTAATGCATGGTTTGAAGTCTGTACTGTAGGTGGCAGAGATGTATTAGTTATGCAGTATAATTATCTTGGCTACTTCATTAACAAGTAGAACAGGAATATATTGAAGTTCATATACCATTAATAAATATGCTGCCAGGTATCATCCTGGATCCTACTGTTTGCTTTAGAAAAAGGTAAAACTTATCTTTGGAGGTGTTAAATCAGTGAAGGACTTTTTAAGTACTTTCTTGGGTGTCTGTTCTGTTGAAAATGTGTAGTTATAAAATTTGACATATCCCTGTGAATTGAATAGATTTATAGAATCCTTTTGCCTTCATCCGATAAAGAACAGGTATTAGAATACCAGTAATTTTTAAATAAGTGACGGTTTGTGATCAAAAAGATGAAAATGGGCTTCGTTAACAGTAATAGGATTCCATAATAGCTTTTGTCATAGTGGTTTTGTTTGCCTTGCTGTGGTTAATGTTACCATTATATGCCTTGGTTCAAGGATGCTGTGACTTAGATAAACCTTGTTCCAGGCTAAGACTTGGCATGTGACAACCTAGCCAAGGATTATGGGCTTTTTCTTTCCTGGAAGGTAATAAAGCAAACAGCGTAATAATCGGGGATTGGGAGGGGGGTAGTAGGAAGAGAACAGTCGCCAAAACGACTATTAATGGGCTGTGGAGCTTTCCACTTCAAGTTTGATGGTTGTAATCTTCTCCAGGTTGGGACAGATCATAAATCGTTGCTTCTTGCTAGCTATTTCCAGTAAAGGAAAACCATGTGTGCAACCCTTTCCCTTCCTCAGTTAGATTAAACATTTTTATTAGCAGGCTTAACCAAATATGAAGGCAGGAACTGAATGAGCTTGAGAGCTGAGCTCATCTTGCATACCTTAGGTGTAGTGTGTCCACTGCGATGCATTTCTCATCTCTGTGTGATATCGGTAAGATGCAAAAGGTGACACAAAGCAACAAGTTTAGGACTATTTAGTACTTTCTGCTCCTCTCTGTGGTGTAGGAGAGGGTTTGAGCCTCTCCGCTATCCTTTTTGACCTGCTTTATTTGTCTCATACCACAGATGTTTTCAAGGCTCAACTCTGCCCGCATATTCTATGTCTTGAAAGAAAGGACAGAATGGAAAACCCTGTAGTTATAAGTGTGTAACCCTCCAATGGGGAGAAGACAAGCTGAGGAATGCGTGCCTTCACAGGAGTGACTTATTAAATATTCTGTTAAAACAAAAAAAGAAAAAGAAAAGACACACACACACACACACACACACACGGCAATCCTGAGTTGTTGGTAGCTTCTCCATTTAGTTCACGCTGCAGAATTTTTGATTTAGGAGAAGCTGAAGGAGTAATAAAAAGACCAGGGAGCAGCAGCTGAGTCAAGGGAGGCTCTGTATCCCGGTACGGGGCAGGACGTCCCTCATGCCCGGCTGGAGCAGCCCTCCCCTCCCCTCGGGAAGGGCTCTCCCTCTCCGGGGACGCTCCCTCGGCGGCTGCGGGGGCTCGACTCGCCCAACCCGAGGCTCCAGGAGCTAGTGCTAAATAAGGGTGTTTGAATCAGTTTTTCCTTTGTATGGGGTGCTTGCTTTGAGCAGATGGTACTCATTCAGCATCTCTTACATTCGTGTAGGAGAAAGATTGCCTGGAAGAGCAGGCTTTTGAGTATAATTCACGTGTCAAAATAACATTTGACTGTTATTGGTTGGTTTCTTGCAGGTTTACTGGAATGAATCTGCCTGCCCCGGTTATCAGCAGTAAAAACTGGCTGCGGCTTCACTTCACATCGGATGGCAACCACAGGCAGAAGGGGTTCAGTGCCCAATATCAAGGTAAATGGTTATTGCCCAGTCTGCCTATTCACAGTGCATATTTAGCCAGGCTTTTTTTTCCTCCAGGAATCTACAGTTAACTTCCTGCATGATTCTTTTGTACCCCGTTAACCTTATTTTCCAGCAGGGCATCGAGGCTTTTTCATGTCTTGTGCTGTTGGCAATGTGTTGTGTGAGCACTTGTGTGCTACTGGAAGGTTCGTTTGCACTGAATGCTTCGTTAGCAGAAGTAGAGCTTGCTTTGCCCTGCGGCTTCAGCGAAGGCGTCTGGGATATGGCAGTGCAAAGAGGGTGCTGCGAGGCGAAGGGCAGCGTAGYGTTCTGCACGGTGACACTGCTGAAGTGAGAGCTACCTTAGCCTGTTTGGAATGAGGTGTAGGCTGTCCTGTATGTATTAGTCATCTGTAGAGGGATGAATTTCAGTATTGGGATCTTAGGATGCTGATGTGGGACACAAGGCAAGCAGAGACAAGATCCTGTTACGAGGTTTGTAGGCAATCGCAGGAAACTGCAATTAAGTGATTTGCCAGTCTCGTAAAATGGAGATCAAACTACTGCCTTTCCGGAAATGATGGTTCAAAAAAATCAATTAGCCCTGTATACAGCAGCCGTAAGGATGTTAAAGCAAATACAGCATCATCTCCGGGCCGCAGTCTTCCTGGTGGTGGGGGCTGTACAAGGGGCTGTGTAGCTGGTGACAGAGCTGCGGCGTAACAGGATTACCTGCAGCAGCGCRAAGAAGAGGCAGGATCGTAGTTAAGAACATGCTGTTCTTGCATTTTCTCACAGGGCATTGTTTAGTTATTAACTGTTTTTGTGCAGGAATACGCGATACAATTCAGGGGGATAAGAAAAGGAGAAAGGGGTGGATCTTGCCTTCTTTTAACCACCTGCGATGCAGAGGCAGGCGGTCGGCAGCGGCCGGGGGAGCTGCGGGGAGACCCCGGCCCTTGGGGCTTTCCCCGCGCTCTCTGCTGGGGCTGAGGAGGAAGCTGAAGTGCTTCTCCGGTGTCCCTGGCACGGTGGGCGCAGGGAGGCTTCCTCGCCACATCATCACCGTTCGGGACCAGATGGGCACCGAAACTGGTGGGTTTGGGGTGGATTGCTTAGAACTGGCGACACCCTTCTCCCGGAGGGCTTGGGAGCGCTTTGCGGCTGCAGCAGCGTGCTGTCGTTCCAGTGCCGGCTAACTCCGACGGCAGGGTTGGAGCGGGGGAGCGAGGCAGACAAGCGGCAGGAATGGCTGTCCAGGGCAAAGAGGAGTTTCCTTTGGGAGAGCTATAAACAAAACTCCCTGTTTGTTCAGCCCTAGCAATGTTATCACGGCCTCAGCATGGGCTTTGCTTTATGAATCACCATCGTTACTTTCCTTCCTCTATAACCATAGTTTTAAATTATTAAAAAAAAAAAAAAAAAACTTTGTTTTTTCTTTATAACACAAACGAATGCGTGCAACTGATGGCTCTTGATATGGCATTTTCCTTTGCAGTCCTGATTGCTGCTTTCTTTTAAAACAACTGTCTGAATCGTTTTTTTTTTCTTAAATAGAAAAGTAAGGATTAATGTTATAATTTCCTCTGATT
This sequence comes from Apteryx rowi, assembly GCF_003343035.1. NCBI lineage: Eukaryota > Metazoa > Chordata > Aves > Apterygiformes > Apterygidae > Apteryx > Apteryx rowi. The sequence goes on from NW_020450960.1 coordinate 2,329,717, forward strand.
AGATAAATGTCAGGGGGTTCTAATCTAGCATACTCCTTAGAAACTGTTTTGTTAGATATAATGAGCTGTGCTTTTGTGTATTCAGTGTTTAGAAGATGAACTCAAAAATGTGCTCTTGAAATGGCATTGAGGCAGGACCTCTACCTAGCTGGCGAAGGGGATCTGCCACCCGTCCTTCAGGCACTTCTGTTCTGCGGGGCTTTTCCCATCCCTCTTATATGAGCGGTAGAGAATCTTTTCCTTAYAGTGCCCAGCCCTGCCGTGCCCCCACACGCTCCTGCCTTCCTGCTACCCCTCATTTTCTGCGTCTGCAATGTTTCAAATGCTCAGAATCAAGAATCAGACCTGAAAACACCACAGATGCCTTAAAAAAACCGAACCAAACCAAACAACAAAAAATTTTCTCCAAGCTGTCAAAAAACAATTGCAAGTTCTTATTTGCTCAGGCTGTTCTGTAGGCTAGAATAGGCAAAATTTTGCCTTTTCTGGACTGAAGAGATTTTTGTATATTCACATGTTTCCAGAAAAAGCACAGATTACTTTGACACCCCTGTTCAAACCATCTAAATAGGCAATTTTGTTCATAGTCTGTCTTGTTGTCAGGTTCTTAGTACCTCTTAGAGGAGCTTTTAGTACTTTAAAAAAAAACAAAACAAAACAAAAAAACAACCCACACCACCAGAGATATGGGCAGGATTGTTGCAATCGATGAAGTCTGTGTTCATAGAACATTAAAGATACCAGTGCAACTTCAGAGAGCTCAGTGTAAGCCTTTTTAGAGGAACAGAGACTTGTTTGAACATAAATATTTTAATAGAGATAAATAGATACAAAATAGGACATGTAAAGCTATATGAAGTAGAGCAAATAAAATGTGGTTTTGGCACTAGAGATGTAAATTGACCTTGGGATTGTCTGAGAGGAGGAAGAGCAGATTAGAATGAATCTGATTTCTTGTCTGCTTTCCAGTGATATGTTTGTAATTTATTAACATCCTGTATCCTCTGAGACAATATCTAGCTTTGCTGATAATCTATAAGAAATTCATTCCCTTTCCAACTTGTTTTACGTTGATGCTTAGTTTTAGCAGAACGCTTTCTTTGTATGCTCCATTTCGGCTCTTTCTAATCCATGCCCTAGTTTGGAAATCTCTTTATGAATGTGGAAGCAAGGTGAGATAGAATCAGCCTGTGTACATGTTCTCTTTACATTGAATGTAGTAAACTAATTCCTTTCCAGGGAGATTGGAAACGTTTTTCCCTTTCCTAGTGCTTTTATATAAGGTGAATCTTGCAGTCTTGCAAATACTGTGTTCCCGCACCCTGTGAAAGCAAATGAAAAGAGACTGTAGAGAAATCAGTGAGTTGGGTCCCCCCGCCCCTTCCTCCTCCTGCCTCCCACTCCTTCCCTCTTCATTCCCCCAAAAGGTACAACATACCCGTAGGTGATAAATTAAGCTAGAAGTGCTGTGCGCAGGACAGGCGGTGGGACGCCTGGGTTCTAACCCCAGCACCATCAGTCATCATCTTAGTGTTGAGGTACTCTAAATAAGGTAATGAAAAAGCTGCTGGATTTAAAATGACGCTAAACAGATCTAACTGATGATCTGGCTGTTGTAGTCCATCTCTCCAACATATATTTTATTACATAAATAGGATCCCAAATTGTTTTTTAGCTGATTGTTACCAATGTGTAATTGCATGTTTTATTGATCTCCCCTCCCCGTTCCCTTCCCTTCCCTTTTTGTCTTCCACCCTAAGATAGAAAGATGAATGTGGGCGAGTTTCAGCCCAGTCGAGCCGTAGCACAGTGCTGAATACCAGCAGACATGTTGTCTGTAGTAATGGTCTGTTAAAATATTTTGCGCATATTGCACCACATAAGTAGCATTTAAGATAGATATATCTATAAATATAGATGTTTAATCTTTGGCAGATCTGCCAGTCTTCATCTTAGATCACATCTTTGGGCCATAAAGGGGATATAGCATATGCTGTGCAACCTGTTGAGTCTCCTGGGCAATCCTGAGCAAAAGGCAAAGGCAGGAAAATTCTAGCATTTGTTGCAGGCACTGACTCCTGAGCAACCATTTCTTAGGAGTGGAAGGCATAAATGAGATAAGAGCCTTGTTTTACTAGGTGCTGCACAAACAGAGTATTTTCTCTGCCCCCAGTTACCCTTTGGTGTAAATAAATAATTCTTTGTTCCAGTTGTTTTCCTTTTTACCCCCTATTCTTGCAGCAGAAAGAGGATCCTGTGGCTTGTTCCAGATTGCACTGAAAGTCAGCAGCTGAGCTAAGCACCGAAGCCAAATCACGGCTGCCCAATACAGTAATTGCACAAAGTCCCCCCCTTCCCTGGGGTAGGTCTGTGGGGGGCTCATCTTCCAATTTTGACAAGAAACTGAGTATTCCACCAGATCTGAGATATCTATGAGCAGCAAAACCCTCCAGAAAACAGAGCAACTTTTGTTCACCCGATTATCCTGACATGATCYTTTGTAGTGTTGTTCCACATTCAAATTTATGAACAAAATACATTTCCGTATACTGGATTTTCAAGGCATGGAGTAGGAGCATTGTTCTTAATTTTTTATTTAAAAAGTAAGCAATATTGTATCCTGACTTGTTCTAATCTAAATTGCATCATTTGTAAAGCTTGACTTTCATCATTGCCTCTCCATGTAACGAACAAAATGAAGGATTAAGCGGAGAGGATATAGTGATTTCAGTAATTATTGTTCAAAGAGGCAGAATGCAATTAGAGTAATGGAAGGTATAGACTTCCYGGGTAATGCGGTGCAGTCTCCTTGTGTTAGGATTCCTCCTTAGTAACGAGGGTCTGGTTTCTGCCTCGGCATTTCAAGACCACTGGGTGCTTTGGACCTACGTTTTCAGTAAGAGTCTCAAATTTGGAGCGGCCTCTTTCTGCGGACTGGATTGCAGAAGGCAGGTACGAATATGGGTGAATCTTCTCTTATTAAGCGTGTCCTTTCAAAAACACCTGATCAGGTGCGAGGCCCCGGTGCGCTGAGGTTGCGAGAGCCCCTGGCACCAACCGGCGTCGGCCGCAGCTCGGGCTGTTCAGCCTCCCCCAGACATGGGTGCGCGGTGCTGCAGTTCAGCACTTCGGCGTGCTGCGGCCCGAAGCCCTGGTCGCCCTCTAAGGCCGCTAGCTCGCTTTAGCGTGGGGAAATCCCCAGACCTCTACGTCTGCGTGTGCGACGGGGAGCAGCGTTTGCTGCTGTTTGCCCCAGTTAGCACGCAGCGGAGAGCTGCAGAGAGCGTAAAAGTGACAGTTTTGTAAAGCTCCTGTTTTCCTGGCGGCGCCCCAAAGCGCTTTACAAAGCAGTGAGTTAGATACTGCAAAGTCAGGAGTCATTGTACATCCCTTAATAGCTCAAATTTAGCCTTAGATGCTTGGGCTTGACTATATTTTATTGACTGGGAGGGAACGTTGGCCGGGACAGCGCGGTTATCCCCGCGCTCGCTCGGAAAGTGCCAGAGCGTCGTTAGCCGCAGCATCGGCGCGGGCGAGCAGAGCCGGCCCTGCCCGGCCGCGGGTGCCGCCGGGCTGACCGCGCCGAAGCAAAACCGCTGCCCCGAGCCGAGCACGTGCTGGGGCGTCGCGACAGACCTCGCTGCCTTTGATGCGCCAGCGACGAGGCCGCCGCAAGCCTCTCCGCTGCCYGCGCTGGCGTTGCCCCGAGGGTTGGTCCCGTCGCTGCGTTGGCCACTGCCTCGCGCGCGGTACCCGCAGGGCGGAGGRCGCCTCGGTCCCTCCTGCTGCCGCCTTTACGACAGCCTCGCGTTTCTGCTCTCTTTTAAAGCTGTCGCCCTTCTACCTGGGGCAGAACCAGGTTCCTGGCTTCCCCAGAAACTTTAGCTTTTGCAGCCCTTTCCTGGCTCCCTTGATGTAGTGTTTGCGGAAAACCATGAGATCAGATTGCAAATATCCCAGCGGCGGCGTGCTGCGACGCTTGAGGACTACGTTGCTGTTTCAGGCGTTCAGAGACCTGCTTTTCTCTTGGTGCATCTGCAGGTGGATTACATTTCAAGGGAAATAGGTGTGTCAGATTTGCTTCAGATCGGCATACTATTAATTATTTTTCCTCTCTTTAAAAAAAAAAGCACAACAGATTAAAGATACTAATGCTAGTAAGAAAGCCATGAGCAGCATAAATTCTTGTTCATGAATATTTTTAAACTAATGCGGACCTCAGTTTGAAGTTATAGCTGTGTTACTTAGAAGGCAAAAAGCTRTAGTCACATGACGAACAAAAAGCTGCAATCCAGCATCTAGCGCAGAAAAATGCTACCTTAGCTAAGCTTCAAGGCATAATGCTTGACATCTCCCTGTCTGATGCTCCTGCAAACAAATGTTATTAACAGATTTTTTTAAACCAAAAAAGCATGATTAAAAAAACTTGTTAGTTATATTGGTAATTTTTCTTGACAACATTGTCTCAGAAATGTGCTAATTTAGAGATGAAAGTATGGCAAGATAAAGAACAAGAAAAGAACATTTTGAAGTGGAAGAAGGGCTGCTTTCCTCCATATATAAGAACTGACTCATCAGAGAAGGGATCCTCTAAAGTGATTTTGGACATCACGCTTTCAGATGTGAAGTTATTCTTTAACCACATTAACTTCAAATATGCCGGTAAAAATTCTGCTGTGTGTTGGTCAAAAATACCTGGCTTTATGCTGCAGGAAGAAGTTGGGTGCCTCCACCGGTATCCAGGTGGCTCTGACAGTGTAGGGTTTGTGCAAAACCCTCTTGCATGGAGAGAGCCATAGCAGCAGCCAAATCCAGATAAAAACAAGTACTTGCTCAGTTAGGTTGCAAGTCTTTGTATTGAGTAGAAGTATGCGACTCCTTTGGGGATGGAGGGATAGAAATCTGGGCACTACCCTTGTATGTTTTCTCATCTTCTAGCTGAGGTTTAGAGAGGGAGGTGAATGGTTGCAGCAGGACCTCCGGTAGAGTCTTCATGCAGATTTTATAACTAATCTGCTGGTGGCTATTAAGAGCGAGTTTGTAAATCTGCACTTTTCTTTGTCAGTAGTATGGTTTTAATATGGCTCTTTTGCTTTGAAATTTTACTGTCTTTTATGAGTGTACTATTTAGACCACGTGCACGGTTTTCAGGTTATGGAGTGTTCATCTGAGTGCTGTATTCCCAAAGAAGCAGAGAAGGGCTTTACTGCATAATGTCCCTGTGTAGTAACTACAGCAGCAAAACTGGGTGAAACTTAACTCAGTATTTGACTCTTGGGATCCTGAAACTCTCTAGAACTTCTCTCTTGGCCATTTGCTGTTTTAGCATCCTAAGCAAAAGGGCATGGGTTATAGGGGGGAGGTTGGTATTCCCAGTTTTTATATTCAGATTGGGTCATTTCAGCTTGGATCCCCAAAGACATGAGTCCAGATCTCGAGAGAGGTAAATGAAAGGGGGGCCCTAATGGCTTTGGGGGGTCAGGACAGAGTCATGCTGTGCCAGAGCTGCACCCTGCCTGCAAGACTGGTGCCAGTTAAACCAAGGTGCTTCTGTCCAGGGAGAGCCGAGTCTGTTAGCTCGCGAGTAGCAGACTATTCACCAAACTCCAGGTTTGGCCAAGCTGTAGGGGAAGGATACAGGATATCCTGAAGTGTGGGTGCTGTACAATTGCTGCTTTGTTTTCGTTTTAAATAATCCCTAATACTTAGCTTAATCTTTTCCTTGTCTTTTGCTTTGTTTCAAATCTCTCTCTAGTCAAAAAGCAAATTGAACTGAAGTCCAGAGGGGTGAAGCTAATGCCCAGCAAGAACAACAACCAGAAGACATCAGTATGTAAGTTCCCTGCTCCTCGTTAGGCTCTGTCTAACGGTCTCCTTGCACATTTCATTTGACTTCAGTAATCTCTAAAACTTTGTCACTCTTGAAAGTTTTAATGCTTTTCCCTCTCCTCCCTCTGCATTACTGCATCACTTCCTTCCAGTGCTCTATTCACAAGCATTTACTAACTCCTCGGAGTGGGAACGCAGGGGATTGGTGTGTGCACATTTAATATATACTGTATGCTTCCTGTTCAGTGACAGACCGGGGTTCATTACTTCTGTCTTCTTTTAGTCTGGAAAGTGTCAAAATGTGAACAATTTTGAAAACTGAATTAGTATTTCTGTTGTAAAATTAGGAGTTGGGCTAAGGAACTACAGAAAATCCAGGGAAGCAATAACAGTATCTCTCTTTTATTTAATTATTCCTCCTTGCAGAAAAATCATACCACTTTACTGTGCGAGAGCTTATAACACCAACTTCAAAGATCTCCCTGTTAAGTTACTCACCTTCAGCATGTCTAGTGGTTGATATCTGTTAGAGGTGTGCTTAGAGTATCGCTTTGCCACTGGTATGTTTTCCACTTGCAGTAAGTGAAGACCTTTAGGTCTGTTCATCTTTACATTTGGTTCTTTTCAGATCAAAAGTAAAACTTATAGGTTGTTTATGTGCGTGACTCTGGACAGATGCCTGGGCTCTTAAGAGGACTCTAAGATTGAGCAGGAGAGGTCTGGACTAACTCTGTGTTGTATTTTATAGAAATCCAAATGGGAGCAGAATGTGGCACTTCTTAAAATAGTTTTTAGAGGAGAGGGTATAATCATTTTGTTGCATAGTCCATTAGACCCATTTCACTTGCCTGAATTTCAGGTGCAAAATTCAGTTAAGAAAAATGGATGAACTGAATTTAAAACATCACTCACTGTCATTCCAAAATGAAATCAGCTCACTTCCAGGTTCACACGAGAGGGCTTATAATCTGCAGTTATTCAGGAGAAAGGCTCAACAAGTTAACTCAATATCAGGATGCAAATTGCCCCAAATCTCCAGAGTAGAAAATGGTGGGGCATGTTTAGAGAAAATTAATTCAATTTTCAGGAAAACCTGTGTCCAAGAGGTTCCTAGTCCTATGCAATATTCTTGACAAGAGGAATTTAACTGACCTTTTAAGATATAATAAATATTTCAGTTCACTTAACTGAGAATGAGAATACATTGGAAAATACCACTAGCTTTTGCTGTGCGGACCGTGGAGCTGCAGAAGACAGAGGATGCGTTTGGAACGGGAAATGTGCTATCTTGGATACTGGGGTGTGCGGGGGTCTTTACTGAGTGCAAATGTTAGCCTGTTTTGGAAATACTAGTTTACTGTCTGTAAGTATTGTGGGTGTTGGGAAAATACAGGATTTCCATTTCTTCTTCCCGGGAATGCTAGACTGCTGCTCTGTGGCAATTTCACCAGTTGCTACTGAATGTTGTCATTAAACCAAAGGACCCAGAACAGCAAAACAAATAAATGGGTGTATAGAAAAAACCCTCGGGAAGTCGAGTGCGTTGGCTGCTCCTGGCCAGCTGCTTCTGGTTCGCCTGGGTCAGAGCCGTGTCGGCGACAACCCTCCCAGCCCAGCAGCTCCTGGGAAAAGGGCTGGAGGCTGAGGAGGAGGCGGCAATGGCACTCAGCTGCTTAGCGCAGCCCGTTGTGTCCCAGCCCTGCTCCGCGTTGGGGGCCAAAGCGTAGGAAGCTCTTGCGKCCTCTGCCCAGGCTACCCTCGCGCGACAGAGAGCAGACGCCAGTCTTCAGAGCTGCCGGTTCAGCATCCTGCGTAGTGCTAATCTTGTCGTATTTGATAAGGCAAACCACAGAGCGTAGGAAGGCAGCTTAGCCTGAAAGCTATTAAGCTATAATAATATATATGGCAATAGTGCTGCGGCCCAAATTCTTCTCCGTTTCCAGCATGGTGCCTGCCACAACCCTTGTCTTCAGCCCCTTCCATGTGAAATGCTCTCCACTGTGTCTGGACTGTAAACCCAGATTAACCTCTATCTTGCACAGCCTTCTGCTGTCACACTTCTGTTACAGTAAATTTTCAACTTCAGAAATGCTGATTCCAGAGATGTTGTCTCCAGAAAATGGTTTATCTTCAGAAAATGGAGCCCAAAATGTTATCTTCCTTTTCCCTTGCTTTTTTGACTTGCATGGCTAGCCATGCCCCCTYTTCCCTCCAGCTTTCATGTGCTTGTGAATCTGCGTATGCATCAGAAATAACTCTGCAGGTGGGACAGGCTGATTAAAGATCCATGAAGTTTGCTAGTTGTTGGTCTTATTTCACATGGTTTGAACGTCAGAAATTTAGAAATTTCTGTGTCTCTTGATAAAAGCTGGTGCTTTACCGAGCTTTATTTTCAGACGCTTTACTGCTGTTAATGTTTTCGAGTAGACTTTGTATCTGTCTTAAAAATTCTCCCTTGAAGAATCTATGGCCAAATAAGGCAGGTTGCAGCTACCTGCTTTAATACCCTGCAGGCTTTTGGGAGGATTTTTATTTCGCTGAATTGAAGCTGTGGCTAGCTACCAGATCCTACCTGGCCAGATTAAAACCTGTGTCTTTGGCGTATCTAAGTGGAGGCAAAATGTATTCACGTCATAGCTGTTCATATTATTTTAGAAAAAGAATGTATAAAAATACAGAATTTGGGGGGGAGGTGCTAACTGTGCTTGGATGCAGTCAAACATGTTTATTTGAAATTTAAATTGCGTCTTCATACTGTTTACCTTCTCTAAAATTAATTGAGCATCTTGCTTTAATCATTTTGGGGGGGAAGATATTGCTTTGGAGAATAAGCTATAAGAAATATGATTTTAAAATCGAGATTGCATATAGGGGATTATTTTACTGATCCTAACTGAGATGCACTTTCTGCATTTGCAGTACTCCTAAAGCAATGACAAAGTTAGAATATTACATGCAGTATGTAAATATGTATATTCCATGTTCATATAGTGTGAAAAACATGGTATTTTTCTTACAGAAAACAGCATTAAAGTTGCTTTTCTGACCCTGAAAATGCACTACTGAATATTATTGGAAAGGATCATATGAAGTAGTGCAAGCTCTGGGTATCTTCAAATTTGTCTAAATCTGTTAAATGTACAAGTGCAAAATCATTTTGGGGGTGCTGACCAGTTTTAGGTGTCAACTAAGTGTATGGAGGCTGCTAGATGTTCAGCATTGCAGCAAACCTGCTTTCTGCACCAGATACCCAAGTGTGAACGTGTGCGTCTGGGTCTCTGCTGTGCTGCAACGGCACAACGGGAGTATCGAGCTCCAGGGGAGCGGGCCTGGCGTTTGCAGCGGTAGTCAACACAGCTTCGAAAGAAGGGGGCTTTGGTGGAAGTAGGCCCTGCTGCAGACATGGTCTTTGCAAATGATGGTCTTTAAAGTCTGAAAGGATGTAAATGTTTCTGTACTCTCATACTTCTCCTGAACTATTCTGAGATGGTGACAAGAAGTGAAATACAGGTCCAGAATCCCCTGAACATAGAATTCCCAGCTGGCAGGAGTTGTCTCCAGCGTTAGGGTCTTGCAGCCCCGGTCTGTACCCTGTTAAGGCTTGCAAAACTAGAGGCGCGAGTGTGTCGGGTCTGGCACTGCGTCACGAAGGTCCTTTGAATGCACTCGGGTGCTCAGTTTGCCTGGCTGTTGAAGGGCCCTCCTGGATGAGAAAGGCAGCAAGCCCTCGGTTGGGATGAGCATGTTACCAGTAAATCTGCTCTTATTTTAGGACTGAATTCTGTAATCCATTAACTTCACCAGATGTTTGCATGGAGTAACTGCAAGCCTTAGATCATAAAGAATAATTTAACCTCTTTAGAACAACGGATAACTGCTAAAATCCTCCCCCCCCCCCCAGTAGAAGAGCTCACTTGTTTATTTTCACTGTATTTCTCATGCTGAGAAACTTTGGGTTTTCTGTAAAACCTTTTTAGATGCTGCTTTCATCTTGTAGCTCATATTTAACACTCCTAAATTCAATTAAAAAATTATTCCTTGGGAATCTATCAGTGAACTTCCTTTATTAACATGAGGAAATACGGAGAACTAAAGAGGGTTTTTAGTTCTTTTAACAGATGGAGTAAATTACTTTGGCAAACAAAACAATCATAACTGGCTGTTACTGAATACATCATAAGAAGAAAGTTGTTGAAAAAAGAAGGGGAGTAAAGGGAGGAAAACCAGCTCCACAGTTTGGGAGAGAGAATCCTTGAGCCTATAATTTAAGAATTGGACAGTTCATCACACTTTTTAAGATCTATTGTTTTCCTAGTAACCTTGAATTCATTGAATTGCTAAGCCTGGGCATAGATCAGTCAAACCTTCAGTAGGATGAACACAGAGCTGACAGCAGGTTCTCAGCATAACAAATATAGTTTATAACCTTTTGCTTAGTTATGGTCGCGTATGTGTGTTTATAACAAAAGCTAAAACAAAAGTTTCCGTAAGTGACGATCTAATCTATCCTCTCCTTTTCTTTTCCTCTCGTTACGTTTACAAAGTGAAGTGTTCCAACAGGCGTGATATAGAGATACCTTTCCTTCCCCCTTGCTCTATTTTATCTAACCTGCTTGCTGGTTTATCTGCTCCTGTTGTATGGACATTAATAAAATGATAGCTAACAAGAGAAGAACTGGTTTTAGCCTTCAGAAACGTGGTTGATACCTGGCAGCCTGTCCCGTGGTGCCTGTGGGTTTTGCCTGTCCCCCGTAGCCTCACTGCCTCCCCCAGCTTTGAATCGGGGGACGTTCTAGGTTCGCTGACTTCAGGTAGGGGCATAATAAATGGCTTTGACATCAGTTCAGGGATCAACTTCGGCGTAAATGACGTTGGATAGTCTTTTCACCATGGGAGAAAGCATCTGATGCAGAAAGGCAATCTCCTAATTTGCTCTGCCGGAAGAGGACACCARCGTTTAAATGCAGACTGTCTGGAGAAGCTGCGTTGGTGCCTGTGTATGCTATAGGCACATCTCCTGTTCAGTGTGGTTTTAGTCTGCAGAAGGTGTAGAAATAAGAAAGCTTAGCACTTTTGCTTGAATACCATATGGACTTATGACTTACAACCCTAGCTTGTACATGCTATTTTAAACTGTTAATTTTACTTTGGAGGTGTCTCCATGTATGTGACAGAGTCAGCGCGTTTGCGTAGGTAGGCAGTGATTTAAGGAACCCCAAGGAAGACTGGGTCGCTTCTGTGCCTTGTTCAGCCGATCTTTTCCCAGAAGCAACGTATCATTTCAAGCACTAGCGGAAGGGCTCCTGGAAGTTGGTGATTTCGTTTGCAGAAGGACCACGCTCTGTCTCTGCAGAGATGATTCCCCCCACAGGATTTGGGACAAATATTTGCTGCTGCCGTTGTTTCTGTACGGTACTCCCACAGCAAAAAATCCTCACTTCCTAATGTGTTGTGTCTGGATGCTGGAGGACGTTTTATTCTGACCCTTTTTCCATGCTTTGCCAGAGATTGTTCAGCTAACGACGACTGAAGCCCTGTGGGCATTTCCATGCTCTTAATTCCCATTTGCATTATGTGTCATTATGGGGAAAAGAAATGTGAGGGGTGTCCCAGGCCCTGGGAGGTGTGCGGCAGAGGAGCATTTGGCTCCATGTAACGCTTTCAATGGCTGGATCAACGCTACAGCAAATGGCCCCACACAGGTCCTAAGACACAGCTCAGACAGTTGGACTGACCCCTCTGTGCTGGTATTTCGGCTCACGTTGCAATCCATGCTGTAGCTCCTGCAATGATTTGACAAGATCTGGGTCCTCGCAGCAATCTTCTTGTGTGGGTTGTAAACACGTTTGAAGCTTTGAGCCCTAGAGCAAAGTAGCCAAGCTATGCAAAAAGTTTACAGCAAATTAAAAATCGTTCCAAGCTTTGGATTTCCTTAAGACTGTGATTTATGGGATAATTTCCTTTTAAAAAACGTGCTTTAATAGGCAAACTTTGGGCACAATTTTGCTGGTGCTTGTTTGAATCCTGGTAAATCATAGAGGGTGTCTTCTGGGTTTTACATTGAGAATTTTTGTGTATTTAAACATGAAATATAGCAGGGAAGACAGGAGAGCAGATCAAACCCAAAGAAATATGTTTCAGCAAAACAAACGCACCAGATTACCTTGCAGCTCTGACAGCTGATGGGGGGGTACCGTTTGTGGGGCAGGGTTTTGCCAGGGCAGCGTTGCTGGTCCCTTTCCAATTTCTGTATACATTCAGAGTCGTCAGGAGACATGAAAGGTGGCAGCAAAGCTTTGTTGCTACAAAACGCAGCCGTCAAAGATAACGGTGCTGTTTTATGCTGCTGTCTCTTGCTGGTATATCTGTTTTTGCACGTGACTGAGCTTTACTTGAAGTTATGAATATGTTGCATTATGCAAAATAAGGAAAACGGTCTCTGAGGAGACTGGTTCCCCCAAAAGCCGTACCTCTCTTCCCCTTCGGCCCTCGGACACGCGGAGGAGGCAGCGGAGCACCGAAGCTTCGCGGGAGGGCCATGCTGCAGCCGCCTCTGCTCGGCCACCGCGGTGCTGAGCGAGCGCAGGGTTGGCTTCGGCACGGTGGTGCAGGAGCGACGCAGGCAGGAAGGGGCAGGCGTGGAGCTGGGAAGGATGGTAACGCTGGGATGCTTCCAGGGTGGGTAGGCAGCACCTGCGCGTTGGTGCTCGGGTGGAAGCCCCGTGCTTGCGGGAGCAGCCTGATCCATCTTTTTAGGAGCAGAGGTCTATCACGGGGGTTGCAGCTGTAGCGCCTGGCTCTATGGGGGGCAATTACTCAGACTGCTGTATAGGATGGTCTTGCACTTTAGCGCGGTCGTGCTGTGCGGCCCGTGTTTGCGTGGACGCTCCGTGTGCCTGTCTGCCCGTGTAGAGATTTCCATGCACGCACCTCCATGTTCTTCACCGTGCGCAGTGCCGTGCCGAGCTGCAGCGTTTGAGCCAACGTCTGGTGTGAGGAACGTGCTTCTGTCATCGCCCCATCATCCATTTGGCAGGGATCCTTGGGGCACTGTGCTAAAGCAATGTGTTCTGAAGCGTAATTGGGATTTTTCCTTTAATTTAGTGATAGGCAGAGGTAGGATGGAAACATGCTCGTTTAAGATTCATGCTTCAGTGCTTCAGCATCGTTGCCAAGAAATGTTGCATTTTCCTTTGCGTCCTTCCCTCTGTGATAGGAGAAAACTGAATCACATCAACTTCTACAGCTCCGTGACAGACCCACCCCTTTGTCCCATATTATTATGCCCGTGGGGTTTTTTGGTAGTTCCCATAACACAAAATTGAAGTGAACACATTGCCAGATCTCATTTCATCCTCGTCAGGAGCCCCCAGGTTTTATCCATGCCAAGTCAATGCTCGTTTGCGCCATTCGACAGGTCGGAGGGGGAATGTGGCAATGGAGAGAGACAGAGAATCGAGTCTGAAGGTGTGCTTTGTGTTTGTGGGCAGTTACATTAAGGTTATTCCATAAAAGTTTTCATATTCAAACTAAATTACTTGCTTTAAAATGCTAGACTCACATTTCCCTCTCCTTTCTCTCTTTTGTTCCGGCCCTGGGTTTCTCCCTGGTATCATACGCCTACCTCCTCGCTGGGCTGTTTGCTTTCCCTGGCACCACTCGGATGGGCTCGAGGGGCGGTAGGCTGTCACCTCGGCAGGTCACAGGTGGCCGTTTTAATCACAGGCTTCGGAAATGGGCTGTTTAATTGGTGTAATTTTGCAGAATGAAAAAACTCTTTTCAGAGGTACTTCTGTAGTAGAACGGAGGGAAAACTGTGTCCCTAGCTGGCACTTGCTAGAAAACACTTTGGTGTTTAAGCTGAGCTGAAATGATTCCAGTTAAACTTGTTTCCAAAGCTGTATTTTTCTAAACAAAATGGAACACGTTCAGGTTTTTGAGCTACCAATTGCCATTTTTCTCTCCTCATCCACCAAGACAGTTGATGAAAGAATGTTTCTTTTGCTATTCTGTCTCTGTATGTGCTGTTTTTGCTTTGTAGTAACTCAGGTTGGTGTGTCCCAGGGACATAATATGTGTCCAGACCCTGGGATTCCAGAGAGAGGCAAAAGAATAGGCACCGATTTTAGGTAAGCCCTTGTGTGTGTGTTTCTGCATGCAGCAAAGCGCTTGTTTCTAGCCATTGTTGTGCTGCTCGGCATCGCATAGTCGTTCCTGTAGCGACCGCCTGCACACCTCTAAATGTGTTATGTCCGAAAAGCTTGCTGAGATTAGCGGTGTAGAAGAGAAAGTGTGTATAAATGTGCATGCGTGTGCGTGTGAGACAGTATTACAGATGAGGATCTATAATGATCTGTCTCTGAGAATATTTCTTTTTCTCAAAACGGGCCTTAGCCAGGCTTGCGTAACCCATGTTCGCTATCCTTCTCCTCTCCAGTTAAGTGCGGAAAGACCCGTTTTAAGCATCAAGTGAACCACTTCTCAGATTAGCTTAAGTCCCAACATGGCCCTGCCCCTAGTAAATTTGAGGCAACTTCCCAAAGCACTGGTGCAGTTTCTTGTCAATAAGTATATGCGCTGCTGGATAATTGTTTTCTTATAAAGTTTAAAACAGTGCTGTTATCCCCTTGTAGTTGCTAGCCTTCATTTAAAGTGCGCAGGACTGAATCAGCCTGCTGTTAGCAATGGTGGATCGATATTTAATCTTATTTTGCTGTCGATGGCTGTTTTGTTCACTAAAAATGTCTTTCAATTTAACCTGAATCTATCAAATTCTCCTGAAACCTGGAAAATGGATTGGTGGGGTGGGGGTGGAGTAAGGGAATTCCCCACAGAGTGCCTAAATACCCTTGGATAAATTCTCAACTGATGTAAACCAGCATTGTGTYGCTCCAGTGAATAAGGCAGCATTGGCTTAAACCAGCAAAGGGTCTGGATCCAAAGTGATAAAGAACAAGTGTTTCAGTAGTAGGTATAGATTTTTTTTTTATAAGGAATGCTGTGTGTGCCATCTCTTGGGGTCAGAGCCTCTGCTCCCACACCGAGTAAAAGTCCCGCTGCAGTTGCACCGAAAGAGTCAAACGTTCCCAGACTGTCACCACCTCAGGCAAACAGCGCCCAGCACAAGCAAGTGCACAAGGCGAAAGATCGGCCCTCACTCATTTCTGATGTTGCCTGGGGGCCAGCGAGCACGCTCTGTTTGTGTTTCGGAGAATCATTGGGATAGTTAAAAAGTGTCAAACCTGTTTCTGCAGAAGCATCTCAATTGCTAACTTTGCTTTGTGTTCTGTCTGCTAGGTTAGGATCCAGCATCCAGTTCACCTGCAACGAGGGCTACGATTTACAAGGGTCCAAAAGCATCACCTGTAAGAGAGTGAGTGACATAATTGTTGCATGGAGTGACCACAGGCCGGTGTGCAGAGGTGAGAGGACAAAAAGATTTTACCAAGTTATTAGGACTAATGAGAAAACCCATCCCATTCCTGTATCTCCTATTCTGTCCTCAAGTTTGTCATCACTTAGTGACTGCCTGTTGCCTTTTCCTTTTGACTTACTGCATTGCCACTCACAGCAGCGTTTAAATGGATGCTTTCGGGTTGCCGAGTCCCAGCCTACCCGTGAAGGACCCTCTGTCTCATACCTCTTGCTCCTCCACTAACCTTACATAACTTATTTTCAGAGGTGGCTTCCTGCAGCCCCTTCATTCTTTTGCTTCTTTTTGGTTCAATCTTTCCTTCCTTTATCTGGTCAAAGCTGTTTTCTAGCYGTCCTATAATGGGTTTGAGGACTGTAGGAGTACCTGGTCTTTTAACATCTTCCATGGAGCATTTAGGCTGCCAATACCCTAACAGCTGGCTGTGGCAGGAAAGATGCGCAAGTCTGTCTTTCACCTTCCAAGCTCTTTCCTCTGTTATTAAGACTTCTGTTAAGGAGTTTTCATATTACCAGCTCTGGTTGAGAGTTTTTGTTAACCCTCACTTAGCGCTTTTGGGATTTGCRGGGCTACCTAACCTGTGGAGCGGCTGTTGCCCTTAGTGATTCCCTATTGGTCAAGTGCTTTGGGTGAAAGGCACCAGATGAGGGTAAAATGTTGTTGTTTGGTGAAAAGAGCAGTGCTGACAACTAAAGCTGTGMAGTCCTATGCAATAGGCCCTTGGTTAAAGACTTCCCTCCTCTGCTTCAGGAAGGCACGTGCTGGAGCAGGAGGTTCAAGCTCTGTCCTGCTGTTGCTCCTCACCTGTGGATGGGTCTGATTTGTGCAGTCATAGCTGAGCAGATGATTGTAGAAATGCAAGGAACTTGGCTGCAGAAACTGCATGTTTAACTAATGCCATTTCTTAGGAAATGATCCCAGTTAAATCAGTCTAATAGTTTAGATCTCAAGTAGCTGCTTGAAAAGACAGTTAAGTAGCTTGTGTGTCTATTGTCTTTAGTAGCTGCTGAACAGTTACTAACTGGTGACCAAGCATCGTATGCTTGTAGAGTGCATTGGGTTATTGATTCTCCTTTCAACCTTGGCTAGGTCTTAACCTGCACGCAGCTCGGCAGCCCTGGTACAGCTCTGTTTTCCAAAGCCCGTGTCAGGCAAGGGACCCAGCTGGAAGAGCAGCCCCTTGATGCTCTCAGCCTGTTGGAGAAATTCAGCTCTGTACTGCTGCCTGTTCAGCACGGTGCTGGGTGGGTTTGTCCTCCTGGGAAAGAGAGCGTGGTTTTGCCAGCTTCATGTTCAAAAATCATTAGGATTTTTTTCTTCTTTTCTAAAGATGATTCTTGTTTTATGGTGAAGCATGTGCAAATAATATGGGTTCAAATTTTCAGTCTTTGAATACAAGCCTGAGAAAGAACTCGTTATTTGGTTCTTATGCAATTATTTTATTCCAAAAATTCAGGTTTTAAGAAAAAAGCTGTTGCTTTGCAAAATGGAACTAATAACGCTATTTTCGTTAACTACAGAGCTTACTATAACTATAAGCTATTAGCTCTGCAGCCTGTGGATTATGTGACGGGAGCAAGGAGATAAGGTAAAAGCCTGGGATGAAAACCTGGAAAAGCAAAGACGGAGGGAGATTCTTATAAATGGAAGTTGCTGCTAATAGATTAGTAACATGGGATTACTTGGACTGTGGTTCCAAACTGGCATCATCCTCATTGTTCTGTGGCCCAGCCATGAACTGTGTGCGAAGGGAGTTTTCTTTCAGTGGAAAACTAAAAACCGATGCCCATTCTGCCCTTAGCSTTTTTGTTTTCCATTTATATATATAAACTGGCATGCATAATTGTGATATTTGTAATGCTAATAATGAGCAACTTGTAATATTTTTAATTAAATCCCTCTAAAGCTCTTAAAGTGATAAATTGGTATTTTTTCTATTCTTTTTTTCTTTAATATCATCTGCAGAGTTTTGCAAGGCTTTGGAATCCCATCTAATTCTTGAAACAAGCCTAGAATAAATTGAATCAGTGTAAGAGGATATTTGGCATAAATGTGACACTATAAAGGAAATTTATGGTGTCCTCTTGCAAGAGATAAGAAAGGATTTGCCTGCATTATTATGATTCTATGAATCAACTTTTTTTTCTTCCTACATATGACTTTTGGGGGTTTTCTCTTGCCAAAAAGTTCTTTTCCTTTTTTTTTCTTTCCAGTTTCTACTTTTACTAAGCTGTTTTTAAGATGCTCAGTAGAGTTGTCATCTTCATTCTTTGAGATGACATTTGTATCAGACTGAATTCAGCCCTCGCCTATTAAATACTTGCTGTATGTTGGGTTTTTTTGGCCTGCATGAAGAAAGGAAATATGGCCTCCCTGGGACATTAAAAAGGAACGGTGTCTTAGTGGGAGTCTTCCATGTGGTTGCTGTGACCTTTCATGGTCCTGGACATACAAAAGTATTTCTGTGAGGGCTTTMATAAAGCAAAAAATACTAAATCAGTCTGAAAGGTAAAGAATGGGCTGTCGGTCTGTTTGTCCATCTGTGTGACAGCCCCTGGAAACACCCCCAGTCTGTTCAGCCCAGATAAATCCTTTGTTTCCGATGGTACAAGGAAGAAAATGAATCTTTTGCCTAGTGAAAACATCACAGAGCAACAAATTTTGATTCTCTCCCACTTCCATACTCTCTGCATCTCTGCTTCTCTTTCCTCCCTAAACAAAGAGCCAAATATATATCGCTAAGCTAATGGTCCTCACTCCATCTGTCTTGTTTTCTTTTTCACAGCCAGGATGTGTGATACGTACCTTCGTGGTCCCAGTGGTGTGATAACTTCTCCCAACTATCCCGTGCAATACGATAACAATGCGTACTGTGTGTGGGTCATCACGGCTCTCAATCCGGCCAAGGTAGGTTTCAGAGTACCTCCACGTYGCTCCTTCATTGCCCTGGGGGAAGCAGTGGGGTAGCTATGCTTCTTCACATGACTTCTCTCTGACATATAGTCGTTCGGGTTTCTGTTTCTGATGTGGAACGTCTCCCCCTACCTCTCCCTGCAGACTTCTCCCACATGTTTCTCAACTGTCTTTAAAGACCGTGACACGTCACATTCCCTCTCTGCTGAAAATTCATTTTGCTAAAGGATGTAATTAAAAGTGAATGTAATTATTTTTAATCGAAACTTCTTTGATATCTTGCATGAATGGTGGTGAAATGCCAAACAGCTTAGCAAAGCATTTCATTAAGCGAGCTCTCAGTCAGGGGGCAGGAAGGCTGTGCCAGGAATGCTGATTTTTCACTTCCTTTTGGCTGATAGCTGGCCCCTAACCAACTGGGATTTCAGCCCCCAGAGAGCTGAGAGCAAGGGAGGAGGGAGGAATACGTCTCTCTACTGCCATTTGCACAGTACTGTGAGCTTATACCAACAAGTCCTTTCTGTGTTTACTGAGATTGGGAAGAGGGGAGATTAGTGGGGATTTTTTGTCCCCATCAGTCTGTATGATCAAACGGGAAGGTTCAAATCCGGTATCACTGGTCATGTACAGAACAAGGCTCAGCTGGCCTTGACCCTCCTAAGATCAAGTCCTTCCCGTTTTCCACTGGTGCAGGAAGAGCAAAGCTCAGGCCCTCTCATCTCTTACCCTGCAAACTTGGCCTGTCCCTTTCCTCCAGGAGGGCTGAAGCAAGTCTGCCAAGGGACAGAGCTGAAGTTCACAGCCACTTCCATTATAGGAAGCCACTGGTGCTCAGTGATGCTCCTGAAACTTGCGTGCTTCCTCTCTGGAAAGAAATATCTGGGCAAGTTTTATATTTTAAATCCCTTGCCAAGATTGCTTATAGATCTGTATGGGAGCATAAGAACAAAAATGACTTTTTAGCTGAATAGCTCAAAATATCCTTTTTGAGGCACCATCTTCTGCTCTCAGAAGAAGACAGGTTTCGTTCTTTTTAGGATTTGGGCTCCTTGTAGTATAATCTGTTAGTTCATGAGCAAACCTTACATTCCAAGGCACTGAGCTCATATGCTTATCCAGGCAATTATTTCTTGGTCCTTGCCTCTAGACAGACTTGTGTTTTGGCGCTCTGCCTTCTGCTGCCGATCCAAAAAAGGCATTTCACAAACATGTTAGTGTCCCAGGGTCTCATCTCTCRCTAGAAATTGTTCCAGTCTGTAGAAGTGCTGGCAACTGCTGGCAGTTGAAGCATGTGCGCTGCCGCTCGCTGGGTGGTATCTCATGCTCTTGCCGCCGTTGCGTTGCTTCCCTCTGGAGCACTCGCCACCGCAGGGCGGTTGGGTCAGGGCTGGCTGAAGAGCCTGTTGAGTTATGCTTCTTGCTGCCCTTTGACCTCAGTTCAGACCTTTAATAAGTGCAGATCGCTGATGGGTCGTGATTTTAATGAGTATTTCTGCATCCTGATTTCAGGATGAGTTTGTATTTAAAGGGCTGTTGTTAGCTGGACGTTTTATCTATCAGATATCTTGGTTTGGCAGCATAGAAGGATAGTAATGACCCAAATTCTAGGAGACTGGAGTGTGGAATCAGGATATTTTTCAGTGCTGAGTTAAGAGTGTTTTGCTGGTTCATCAGACCCAGGAGATTCCCCTTCGCTGGGGCAATGTGTCAGTGGAGACAGGGCTTCGTGTAAGAGCAACCATTGCTGCTCCTGTCTCAGCTGTGTTTCTCTGCCCGTGGCCTGCAGACTCATGGTGATATGCATTGGCTGTGCATGGACAGGCTATTCACATCTCTTTTTGTGCATCTTTGTCTCTCAAAGATGAGTAAAATCCAGTATTAGTGAATAAAATCCTCCTCTGTGTTTGGAGTGAAGCTGTAACAAGCTGGGCATCGACATACCTGGGGTTTTATGTTGGCTAATACTTTCATTTGGGTTTTCCAGTACAGCCTGGGATGGCAATCAGGTACCAAGAGGTGCTTTTGGGCTGTGTCCGTTATTTTATTGAGCCTCTGTCATGTTGCTTTAGTGCTGAATATTCAGAGTCTAATCTTTAGGCCTGTTCATTTGCTTTTCTGCCAGCCTCACGCCCAGCCCAGAGGGTGGCTAGCAAACCTTTCTTGCTCCTCCCTCAGCAGTGTGATTGAACAAGCTTCCCCCTTTTTCAGCTTGCTGCCTTGTGTTTCAAAAACTTTGTGAAATTTTGCTTACAAAAAGTTTCTTCTTTCCCTGGCTAGATTCTTCCCCAGCCTTTAAGCCTGCGTAGTAATGAACTGTTGATTAGAAAATGGAATCAGCAAGTCCTGCTCCTCAGCTCTCATAAATCATGAAGGGAACTGAAATTGGTGAAATCCATTAATTTCAATGCTTAAAAYCTGCAGCAGAGGTTCAATAGCAAAAGAAACTAACTTGTGCTACATGGGCTGYAACATCATCCACGGTAAAGAGGTGAAGCACAGCTGAAATCAGATGGATAGACTCCTCAAAATCATCAACTTGTGTTAACTATCTGTAAAGAGACCACCACTTTTTTTTTTCTTCCTTTGAAGTGACAAATAGTTAACTAGCAGCATGTTTATAAAGGGTTTCTGGGAGAGTTTGATTGTTGAATGCTTCATCCTAGTAAGTGTAATTTACAGGTGGGGGAAAACTCTCTGTCTCTTTGAAGCACGGAGGATTGAGAGATGCACTAATCGTTCTGCGAAGGCGCTGCCGTGCCTGCTTGTCACTGCTTCGCCTGCTCACGCTAATTTGTGATGCAGTGCAAAGCTGCAGTGTGATGCCTTTCCTCTGTTCGAATGGCAGAGGACCCTCTGCTTGGTCTCAGGAGGCCAGGCATGGCGCAGGCTTCCTTCTGGCAMTCCTCCGGAAGATGGGAAAAAATGAAAACAAATCAGTTGCCGTTACGGTTTCTTCTATTTAAAGAATTCATCAAGACTCCAGAAACCAAAGCTGTGCAGACAGGGCCTTATCTGCTTGAGGAAAATGCAAAAAGGACTGTCCCAGACCCTCCCACTCCCAATGGAAAAAAAAAAAATCCTGGGGGGGTGGTACTTATGCTGTTGATGAACTATTGAATACTGCAGGTAATTTCACTGGCGTGGACAGTTTCTTGTGTCCATCAAGCATCCCATGATGCTTCCTGCCTGGGCTAGTGCATCTGCTTACCCACATACGCATGACCCAGCGTAGCAGAGGAGTTGCTAGTAGCTGAATTTTAATCCCAGCTCAGTCACTGGTATTCCTACTTGAGGAGTCATATAGTGCCAAGTCTGAAAAACACCCTGGCGTGTAAAACGCTTACTTCAAGCAAGGCCTATGTTGGAAGCATGTTGCTACATGGAGGTTTCACCACCCTGACTCATGTTGCCCTTGCGTGCAGAGGGGATGATACCATCAATGCACATTCCTCAGCATGGGTGAAGGAAGCTATTGAAGATGAATTAATTAAAATGCTTTGAAGATGAAAGCATGATGGGCCTGAGCTGAAGCCTGCTGAAGGCAGTGGTAATCTTTCCATTGACTTGAGTTGTCTTTGGATCAGGTCCTGTTATATGAAGCTTTTAATATGAGCGATGGGAAAACCACTGAGCTGTATTTAGAACTCATTTGCAAGTCATCTGTTCTATATTTGGAAAAGAACTGTGAACCAGATTCACTGAGCTACATAATCCCCAAAGTTTGCTCAGAAGCCGACATAAACAGTGTTAAGGGCAGAGTGCTCTGTAGCTAACAACTTGGAGTTCTTTCCTGTACGATGTGCTGGGTATTGAAACTATTTGGGGGATTTGTGGGAGGGGATTGAGGGTATCTAGATTTTGTGATGGTCCTCTGTGACATGGGAATTAATTTCAAGCATGGTGAAAACTATATCACTCAGGAACAGACTGAGAAATGCATATGATAATTGGTGAATTTACATCAAAACTAATATTTCTGAACCTTCTTGACATAATGGATGTCACTGGTTGATATTTCTCCTGGGGATATTCCCACCTAGAGTCTAGCTAGACAAATAAAGCTCTGTTCAAGCTTCCTGTGTCATCGGTGGAGAGAGATGGGACTCTCCAGGGGATGATTCATCCCATATGCGGAGAGATGCTTAAG
This sequence comes from Apteryx rowi, assembly GCF_003343035.1. Taxonomy (NCBI): domain Eukaryota; kingdom Metazoa; phylum Chordata; class Aves; order Apterygiformes; family Apterygidae; genus Apteryx; species Apteryx rowi. The sequence continues at coordinate 2,352,039 of NW_020450960.1, forward strand.
ACTGGGGAGAGAAGGAGAAAATGAGTAATGTGTGCTTGTAAAGCATTTGACTATAACTCTGTAAGAGGTGCTGTACTCCACGGAGAGAATTATTGTGGGGTTTTTTGCTATGAATGTGACTGCGCTTCAAATAACTTTGCAGAATGTGAAGCCTTAGCATCACGTGTCAAATTCAAGCCTATTTCCTTGACTTTACTAATTGCTTCCTGCCACTTCAATAGCTTAAAATTAAGGTTTTGTGCCATCCATGTGTTTGTGTGTGCTGGTAGGTCTCTTGTTTAATGAATCATTAAATAATTTTCAGCCTTCAACCCAAAGAGAAAATAGCAGGAAAATGGATAGATAAATATTATATTCAGTATCCTGTTCCTGTGCAACAAGGTTACACTCTACAATATATGTGAACCTAATTAGTCATCTAATTAGGGTCAGACTCCTTAGAATGCAGTGTGCTTGAATGACTGACGTAACTAATGATGTGTGCCATTTTACAGCACTGTGTTCTTTGTATTAATTACATTATTCCATCATTACATGGTTTAATAATAATCTGAACAGGTTAATACTTTGGTACCACTACTAAAATTAACAGTTCCAAACTTCTGTGAAATATCACACTGGCTCCTGTTTCAAAATCCTGGGGCTTTTGAATAATAACCTATTTTCAGAATGTCATGGCTAAAATATCTAATTTGCTCAGATTTGCTATATTTATGCATTTGAAAAGCATTAATTGTATTTATATGTGGAAGACAGTAGCACAGAACAGTTCAGTCTGAACTATATRTATACACACACACACMCCCATTATTTTTTAAAGAACTCTCAACCCATTTGACTAACCAATGTTTTCTTAAGTGGTTGAAGTTAAGTTGCTTTCAACAGAAAAATGTTGTCCTCCTTATACTGAAGTAGATATCCTAGAGAGAGTACGTACAAGCCTTGAAGAGACTTCAAAGGCACACTCGCTTTTAACACAACACATTAATTGTTGGTTTTGGTTTGTAACTTTGAGATTTTTATTCCCCTATGATTGTACGCATGCTCGAGTGTTTGTAGGAGATGCTACTTTTATCTATAATAGGCAAGAAATTACCAAACAAATATTTTAGTTTTTTAATATTCAAGTTGAAAGGTATCTCTAAATGATTGGGCATTGCGCTCTATTGAATTGCATATTGGTTTTTTGCATCTAAAGCAAATTAACAGGCTAATTCTGGTTTTAGTATAAGTGATATTGGGGTTTAAATATGTGATCTGCCTTACTGGTAACTCTGATTCATCAGCTGGTGCCTGGTGAGTGGAGCTCAACTCAGGGGGGAGGTGACTGACTTGGTTTGGTGGATGAATTCATGAATCTCTGGTTTCGATGTTTAATAACTTCCGGGAGAGAATTAGCTACACACCAGTGCTATCTGGTATGTCCCGCAAAACACACTCTCACTGTATTCATTAAGGATAGCTGAGATTCCTGTGCTGCCCTCCCTTGCCCCACGTCGAGCCTAGGTTGGCATCATGTGTCTGTGGTGCTTGGCACACGCACAGGTTCTTCTCATAATCGTTTTTGAGAATTTCTATTTCATGTGTGAAACAGCAAAAGTAGTGTGAAACTAAACTTGGTAGTGTAAGCAGTTTAAAGTTTGGAAAATAAATATATTTGCAAGCCCACATGTACAACAGGATGAATGCATTCAAGTGTTTCTGAGCTTTCCTGGATCTGGACAGTTAAGAAGCTCTAAGAAACAAATCTGCTGCTGATTTCAGTTGGTTTTATGGATGTAAAGCTATTCTGCAAATTAAGTCTCTTCCTTTTCTCTTCATTCACCCCGTCCAAGGTTGCATTAAGGGCCTCCATCCTGACTCAAATTGTAATTTTTAGTTGCTTGCAAATGAGAGAGGTTTCCAAAGCAGCTGGGGGACATGGAGCACAAACYTCCTGACTTCAGTGGCCTTCTACTTCTCAGCGATATGGAAAGGCTGCGTAAATCCAGTCGGTGTTTATGACCAGGGGCGAGAGATTTGGTTAGAGCAGGAAGGAGAACTCAGGAACCGAATACCGTGGTGGACAGATACTGCGATGGTTGTGTTTGCAGACAGCTTGAGGTACTTTGCTTGAGCTGCCTTAGCTGTAATTCATGCAAAGTCTTTCTGGGTTTGACAAAGCTTCCAAAACCAGAGGAACTTTCTGACCAACATAGACCAAAAGGAGGACTCTCTGCTTGCACCATGTGTAACAAACACATTATGTACATTCAAATCCATCACCAGAATCTCTGCTTTATGCAAGAGATGGTAGCAATACCCAGTGAAAAAAGCATGCCGGAAGCCCAACACACACATCTTTATCAAAAAAAGTCATCTAGAAATTCAGTAGATAAAGCAGAAAAATCTGAAAGGTAATTTCAATATGAGCTCCATTTATCTGTAAAGAAGTGCCATAGTGCTATAAAAAGGGAGGACAGTCACCTTTGGTGATGTCCTGAAGATATTAATGCTCTTATCAATTGCTCCTCGATAGACAAACAGATAAATAAACAAGACAAGGATTTGCTGGCTGTCTTGGCAGTTGATTCATATTAACATGCTGCATCTTTGCCAGGTTATCAAACTCACCTTTGAAGAATTTGAAYTAGAAAGAGGATATGACACGCTGACAGTTGGTGATGGAGGACAAGTTGGAGACCAGAAAACTGTGCTTTACGTGTAAGTAGGATGTCCCTTGTCACTGTGAGAAATCCACCCCTGAGTTCTGCCTGTTGAGATTTAGCTGATGTGTTTGGATGTAGGAGTCCCAGTAGTTTGCTTGCTGCACCTCACTGAATGGTTTATACACTGCTTTTCATTTTTGGTGGGGTTGACTATTCTTGGTGTTCTCTTCTCTCATCACTTTCTCTCAGGCTTCATCTGAGGGAAAAGCTCTAACCTCTTTGCTTTTGTTCTCCTGAAGCCTTTGTCAGGACACCTTACAGAGTGGTTGAGACCATCTAAGGAGCTGAATGAACAGGATTAAAATTCTGATGCAACAGTAAATGCAAACCAGGCAGAAAATGAGAACTGGTGTGACCTGTCTCTCTTGCTGTCCATCTTGTACAGTCATTTTTAGCAGTGCAAAGTGGCTGTAAATCCATTATCTTTCTGAGTGACATTCTGAGCATTTTACACCCACTGTGCATTTGTATAAACAGTGTCACAAGCTTCTTCAAGACTGAGAATCTGACTCCCTTTAATTTCTATCCTTTAGCTTGCCGATTTAATGTTCTGTAGAGATTTTCTCAGTAGAGGAAACATTGTACATAGTCCYACTTTCCTTCCAGGCCTTCCCATATCTGTGTTCACCATGCAAATGTTTTTCAATTTTACTCAACTATAAAGGAAGGAAACTGGCCCACTACAGGGCAACTCCAGCCATGCAGAAGGAAGATAGGAAATCTTTGACTCTGCCAGTTGTTAAAATAAAGAATCRTTAAGTATTCAGTCTACTGTTTGTAGAATATTTGGAGACCAAGCTTTGTTTTACGGTGAGGCTAATATGGGGAAATAACAGGGAAATAGGCTCTCTGGTGGTACTTTGTCTCTTCCTCGGTGGTTAGTAACTGGAGACAGTTTTGGTTTAAGTTGGAAGGAGCATGTCAGTCAGAACGATGCAAATGAACTTGTGGGTTTGTAGATCGAAGGCAAGGGTTTTCCCTGACTGTGTGCTTACCGTGTGTAAGTATCAATAGCCGGCGGCTGTTAAGTAGGCAGAGTTCCCAAGGTCCTTGAAAGCGTTTAGGTGCTCCAGGAGAGGACATGTGCAGGGGCCTCCGAATTTTGACTGAGGTGGAAATGTGCACAGCACAGAAAGGTCTTTCTCCCCTGTGAACTATAATGTCTCTGAATTTTTATTTTTTACATATACAGTGTGCTCAACTCTGAATCAGTACCATGTTTAGGAAATGGTCATGCCTATGACCTCGAGWTAAGTCAAGTAGCCACCAGAAAAAGCCACAGTAGAAAAAATGAATCTTGATCATCTTCAAGAAGGTTGTTTATTCTCATTAACCTGCTAACCTTGATGGTTGTGTTTGCCCTTCCTCTGTTAATGTCCTGCCCTGTTCCTTTCCTGAAGGGTCAGTGAGAAATCAGTTTGTGCATCATTCAAATCTAATTGTGAAAACTGTGTATCATTCAAATCCACTTTACTGAAAAAACAATGACTCTGATATAGCTCTTCTGAATCATTAAAATACTGTGTAACTTTATGGAAATCCAAAATTTTAAAACTGTTGGAGGTCTGCTGYGAGCACTATGCATTTGAGTCCTTTAGGAAATCTGTCCATCTCCCTCTCGGTGTGTCTGCTCTGAGCAGTGTAATTCAGTTCCTGGGGCCTGACTGCTTCTCCGAGAAGGGTGTCCTGCACGTCGGTGCGTCTGCTGCCTCTGGAGCAAAAGGGATGGTGTCAGCCGGTGGCTTTTGACAAAGTCTTAGATCTCTTGAGGGCACTTGCAAGAGCTAGGTATTGGGGCAGAAGCAGGGAAAAGTCAGTGTGTGGGACCTTCAGAAGGAGTATTTGAAGTGGTGAACTGGGCAGGGGGAGTCAGGGTTACCAGCATCCGGTTTGTGTCTTGAAAGACTCCCCTTCTTTTCTGTCTAACTGAAAATGTGTCAGAAAAAATAATTCTCCAAAACCCTCTCTAGCAAAGCTGTTGTACTCTTTCCAAATGGTGGAGTATATTTCACATTATGTTTTTTCCTCCTCCTCTTTGCTTGTTTTTCCACACAAATCAGCCTCCCACTCCGTTTTCGCTGATCTTAATGTTCACTTGTCTCCTTCAAATCTCTGTTTCTCTGTGGTACTTTTTACTCTGCATTTCTTTTCAGGACATAAACAGCAATGATACTTAGGTCAGAAACTCTAAGCTGCAATGTATATAAATGTAAAGTCTGATCATTGCAAAAGTGTTTGTAATTAAAGTGTCACAGAACATTTCACAGCTGATTGGGCCAAATGTGCAAATTACAGCCAAGGGAATAGTTTGTAATAACTTGTTGAAATGGTTTCTCATTCCCTCCCCTTTTTTGTTTGCCTAATGCCCACGAAGATTTTCCTAGACTCACATTTAATCATTCCACACTTTCTCACTCTGTATTAGCTACTCAACACCTTGCTAATGCAAATTTGGGATATCCGTGATTGGCTGTGCAGGGTGTGGTGTGTAGTGTCTTCTCCCAGTGCAGGAGAACTCTTTCCATTACATTGCTGATGCCAATCCTAACAAACTGATTTTTACTTTTCTTTTTAATCTGGGAGGATAAGTTGAAAGCTAATGAAATGTGAGAGGGGTGTGAAGACCGCAGAAATACTCTGTTTATAATAAATATGATTGAAAGTCCACAGACAATATTTTTTTTAGCATTTACCAACTTCTTATCTAGGGTCAGCTGAGTTCATGTGCTAGGCGTATCCACTGTATACAAGCTTTAGCTTTTTTGGAGGAATCAGCATCCAGAAACCTAATCTTGGAACAGATAGGAGTTTTACTTCTCCTATTGCTCTTCATTTATTGTTGATTATTCAAGAAGTACTCAATCCTGCAGCTTTTCAGATCAACAGATCAACTTCCATAGCACCTGGGTTTATCCCAAACTAGGTATGAAAGACCATTTGTTTTCAGTCTCAATCTCATCCCTGTAAAATGCATCTTAGAAAACATATGAGATTGTTAGGCTGAGATTTCTGACTGGCAGAGAGGTTTTTATTCCCAAAAGTAACAAGCACCCAAATCAATCATTCAGCTTGTTAAAGTGGAATGGGAAAGCATGCAAAAACCTTTGAAGCACCTTTTTTCTGAAGGTTTTTCTCTTGGTACCTTCCTCATTCCTGTCTGTCTGCTGCTTAAATAACTGCAGAGGAGTCAACCATAAAACTTTTACAAAGCTTCTCCAACTGCCATCAAACTCTGGATGCAAAACAGTTGTTAAAACAAGATTAATTCTTAATTTACCAACGCCCTGGGATCAATAAAATTTCTGATGCAGGTCAAAGCAATAACCGAGCAAAGGTGGGGGCAGAACTAGGAAGGCTCTGATGTGCTCGGGAGGCGTGAGTGCAGTTGCAGGAAGAACACGCTCCAGAGCTTGAGCGGTGACCAGTGTCAGGTGTTATAGTAGCGCCTAGCAGATATGAGACAGCTAAAAATCTGTAGGATGGGCAGGAGATTTATATCTATGGTCTGATTGGTCACATTCACCTCTTTAGATACCTGTTAGGCTATTTGAAAGTATTTGGCGCTCGGCAGGTAGCCAGAATGTCAAGCAAGCAGAATACGATCACAGTAGCACAACCCTTCAAGCAGTCGTTTTGCTTCGCTCTAAACAAACTGTAATTGGGCAGATCAGCCAYCCTGTCTCCGATTACCCGGGAAAGTGGGAATTGCAACAATTATGCCTGGAGGTTGCAAGTTATATTTATTCACAGGATGCTATCAACACACAGCTGCTGGGTTTGTTCTCCTGCAGTATTGGTTTGCAACAGTTCTGCCTTGAGAGCTCAGGGATCAATTTTATCAAGAAGTCTTTCAGGTGCTGCTATTATCCTTGAGAAAGATGCCAGGCAGAAGCCATATCTATACATATGCATGTATTTAGATTTAAGCAAACACTACAGAAAAAAGCACCTATCCACTTGCAGTAGTTACACTTAAGGTAATTTAAAAATATATCACAGACGATACCTTAGGAGAAATAGTGTAATAATAAGATTAAACAGTGCCACAAAGGCAGGCAACATAATGCTCGTACTCCTATAGTAATGATCCCTTCCCACGCTCTGTTACTCCGCTTTCAGAAGTAAAGGGAAGGGAAGGAGTTTTGCTCAAAGCAGGCATTTGTGCACATGTAAGTGCCTATATTGGTGCTTGTGTGGGTGGGGGATAAAACTCTAAAGCTGTGTTGAACCACGGTGAGGTGATTAGTCCCAAAGGCTGAATGAGCCATGCATGGCTCATTAATATGGATATATTGGTGACATTTGTCTTAATCTCTTCAGCTCTCCTAGGAGTATCCTTGAAAGATAGGCAATGATGGATCATCCAGTACTACCCTGATTTGTAGAATTTTTCAAGGATCCAAGGAACATTCAGCAGATTTGAGGCTTGCGCCTTGTCTTCCAGGGTGTTTTTTGAGGTCCTTGTGGAAATCTCTCTGTCAGGATAGAAATGTAGCAGAGAATATGTTGAAAGTAAATTTTCTAATACCAGAAAACATCTGTAAAAGCAGTTGAGAGCATTCAGTCACCAGTATGGGTTCTGGAAATTGTATTTGTTTGTTTATGTTTTGCTTCAATGAGAGAGGAAATGATTGTTATTGATGCTGGATAATAAATTGCAGTGATGGTACTAAATTGTAATTGTAGCGGTAGTAATAACTTGCAGGCCCTCAACTAAGATAGAAGACTCACTCTTGTAGGTCAACATGACGAGAGAGGCTCATCTGTCTTGAGAAGCTGTCAGGTTTTTGGACAATGTTTTGTTTGGGGGTGATTCTTAATTGTGTTGCATTGTTCTGGTTATTGCTTAGTCCTGCAGAGGAACATGTGGCCTGTATTTGTGTTGGATACCAAGTTTGGGGAGTCACACAGGCTATTTATTTGTTTTTATTTATTTTTACAGCTTGACAGGTACCACAGTTCCTGATCTCATTGTCAGCACACACCACCAGATGTGGCTCCTCTTCCAGACAGACAGTGTCAGCAACTTATTAGGATTCAAAGCAACCTATGAAGGTAATCCAATTTTTTCTCTTGGAGTTTACATATTTTAAAAGGATCGGGGATGAGATGGGTCCAGTTGCCTGGGAGAAAGGAAGCTTTGCAAAATGCTGAAGATCTGCAGACTTTTTTTTTTAAATACAAGCTTTACTCCAATGTGACTAGAAAAGTTTCCCTGATTTCTTTTCCATGGAAGCAGTCTAAGTGGATAATATTTCAATGCCATTTTGTTTGCTTTGTTGGAAATGAGCTGCTGAATTTCAGCAAAGAGATGGTGACTGCACCTGTCTGTCCAAGGAAATGAGATCAAGGGATCAGTGGCATCACTAGATTACTGGTATCAACTACTTCAAATATTGGCTGATCTAGAGTTTTACAAATGAAATAAGAATTAATGCTGGGATTTTCAAAAGAATCTCTTGAAATTCATTAGGATGTAAATGCTGAACTCTGTCATAAACTAGACTTCCTGGTGAACACTGGCGCAAGTGCACGCTCCCCTCCTTCCCTGTGGGAGTTTGGCCCAGGTGGCTGGGCAGCGTGCTGCCCTGACGCAGCCTCCAGCACTGATGCACAGAGATACCTCAACTCAGATACCAGATTCTTTTTGATTTTATTGTCATTTTGAACCTCTTTTCAAAGTAAGTGCTTGAATATCTTTCAGTTTTCTATAAAAACCTTGCTGATACCAGGGCTGGCTAACTCTTTCAGCTCTGGTGCCTAAAACTAGGTGCACAGTTTTTATCGGGATGTGATTCTGAAAGGTCTGAGCATCAGCAATGATGTTTAAATCAGACTGTTCCTCTCTAGGGCCCTAAATGCACCTTAGCATTTGCTGTCATAGCATGRCAGCATTCATTCATATTTAAAAGCGTTTTCCTGGGACTTGCTCTGGTTCAGGGAAGTGTCATATTGTGCTCAGGCCAAGACCTGCTCATGGTAATGTTGTTGACTGACGCTGAAATAACAACAGTTAGGAGCCTGAAGGGACTTGACCTACCAGAAAATCTAGTTGAACTAAACACTAGCATGTCCAGACAGTCTGAGCAGTATTTGAAGGGGCACTGGGTCACGATGCTTGAGTATTTACAGGGTGACAAGGCCACGTCAGCAGAAAAGTCATTAGAGAAACACAAATAAAAGTTAATTGGATTAAAAGAAGAAAAGGCAAATACAGCCTGGCTGTCCAGGAAGTCTTAATGGTGCGATCTCAGTCTTACTGGCTGTGACTGTGCCACCAGAGAGCGCGCCCCCCGCCGTAGCTGCCACCCGTGTCCTGCCACACTGGTCTGCAGCCGATTCGCAGCAGCCTGGCAGAGCATGGCCAGCTGCAGGGAGGCGAAAGCGCTCTCCAGCTCTGCTTTCAGACCCTGCCTGGTTTGTGACTCTTGTCCGAGATTGTTTCAAGATCTTGTGCAAGGCAATGTAGACATACTCTTGCAGTCTCCTGACAGAAATTGTATCTACCCTATCACATAGGGTGTAAAGTTGCAAAGCACATAAAATGGGGACTTTCTCGCTCTGTAATTCATCTTCTGTGAGCTTTGGCTCTTCAAGGACCTTGATTATTTCCTCCTTTGACTTGCTTCGATATTACGGGTAGCTTGATCTATAGCAAGACTGAGTCCTGCTTGGTCCATGTGACCTCACCAGTGGGTTTGAGGAACACCATTACCTTTCATGCTTTTGAGCCCCGTTGTATGGAGCTTCCAACATCAAAAATGCTTCTCCTTTCCCTACCTATCAATTTTAACTGGGCAGTAGCTGCAGTTTTGCTATATTCTTGCATGTCCATAATCTTCTAGAGAAGAAAAAAGGGACTGTTCTGGCTCCGCTGTCCCTGGCGAGCGTTAAAGGAGAGGGCCTTCCCTGGGGAGTGTCCATCCTTCATATGTATTGGAAGTAGAGGCTGCTCTCCGCCTCTTGTTCAAATGTTTTCTGTTTTTCTGGGCATCTTTGTGGTGTTCACATGCAGCCTTTTGGGCCTTGCAGAATGGATCTGTGCATGAACAATGACATATATTTCTGTTCCTAAGGTCCATGCTGGCTCTAGCCTGAAGTTAAGCTAACCCCCAATCAGCCAGCTCCATAAAATTCTTTTAATTTTTGCAAATGCTTTGAGCTACAAAGCAAGGGACATTTAAGTAAGAGGCAATTAGCACTTGCCAATTACATTATGAAATTATATACAACTTGCTAACAAGTTTCTGTATCAGTTTTACGGCCACACTTTTTCCTAATTGTGAGAGGAAAATTACAGCTAATGGAGCTATATAAAATCAAGACCAAAAATCTGCTTAATAGAAGGGCAGAGTATTGCTTATAGAGTATGTTTAAATAGCCATATAGCCTAAAATACTTGTAAGTTTTAGTGTACATTTTAAGTGTGATGCAGTCATAAAGCCTCCTGCTAGTGCTGAAATGAAATGGTTATGCCTAAGAGATTTATCGACACACAGATTCAAGGACATGTTGGAAGGAACATGCTAAGGAAGGCAATATGCTGTCAAATTTTTAATGTAGAGTTCCTGGGAAAGGGGAACCAACCTGGCCCTTTAGCTGCACCTGCAGATAAAGGGAGAATATATTTGCACTAAAACCAGTATATAAAACATGAGGTATCCAGATTCAGTTTTCTCCAAGTCTGCGCTGCCAGATTGGATGCATTGGGAACAAACGTTGGTGTAAATCAGTGTGACAGCATTGATTTTCAATTAAGCTGTGTCAGTCTTTACCAGCTGAGGATCTGGCTCATTAATGTTCATGAAGATTACTTCTAAATCTCCTGTGTCTCAACTGCAGCCACTTTTATCCTTTTAAACAGACATTCTCTCATAATAGTGAGCAATGTTTTTGGACTTCGAATACTTGTCGAAAGAAATCTGTATTAAGCTCCACTTTGCTGGCAATGTCTTTTCTTTCTCACAACTATAGCAAGCTGATTGATACTGCAATTTAGTGCTTGACTTGCAAGAGGGCTTTTCAGCCTCCTGGGGTCCTGGGTCTTATATTCTCCCTTCTTTCCRTTAATCTAAGACAGTTCTTTTGAGAATACCTTGCGTTTATGGCAGGCTGGTGCCTTCCACAGCCATCACGATGGCTCTTTGAATGTTCTTTTTATACGTGAAAGAGAAGATATCTCTGGTGAGGATAAATTTGATTGCCAGAGAAGAGCTTTATGAATGATAAGGAAATCCTATTGCCCTCTGAACCTTTTTTTCTATTCACAGGTAGGGTGCAAGTAGGTGAATGCTCTCTGCAGCACATATTAAAGGGAAGCTTTGAATAACTGACTTGACACGTACTTCTGTTGACTTCAGTAGCATCCTTGCCCTATGTATGATGTGTCCATGAATAATTAAGAACTAAATAAGATATCATCTTTAGTAAGAAAAGCTTGACTGCACGAAAGAAATGCAAGTTAGAGGCAAATCAGATCCAAAAAGGTAAGGAGAGGAAAAGCCTCATTTCATTCAAGATGCAGAAGTCGAGCTTGGTTAGTCTGATCTTAGTTCCCAGGTCAAATGCTCGTAATAGTTTGGAATAAATAATTCCTTCAGTTAAGGTTTTCAAATTTCTTGGGAAATTTAGGGCTCAATTAAGAGCCTGTATTCCTCAGGTACTTTTAAAATCTTGTCCACAATCCTTCTGCAGTTATATTCCCTATCAGTGGACTGAAGATAATATGTAGTCTTCACAGGGGAGCTGTGGGGGGAAAACGTGATGCTGTCACTCATGAGTTTGAGGTTATTACAGGCAATAGTATAAAATTAAGTCAGTACTATAAAATTCTGTGGTAGGAGATAGAAATATTAAAAAGAGGGAAAAATTGGATCAAAGCCAGGTTTTAACTTATTTTTATATTTAGTTTAAATGTATTTTAATATAAATTAATAATAATTCAAAGTTAAAACTAGATTTACAAAAACACATGCACACTGATCTAGTTTGGATTTCTGTTGGAATTGAGTTTGGATTGGGTAAAGCTGACTCAGGCCTATGTTTTGACTTACCAGCATGCTGCAGGCAGAGGATGATTAAACAATATTTATTGTTGTTTAAATGCTGACTACATGTTTGGCTCTGGAGAAGCTTAGCTTTAGAGCTCAAGCTTAGCCCTGTGGCGCTAAGAAGCTTAGGAGCTCTGCAGAGCTGCAGCCTGAAGATTTCCTCGGCCAACCTCTCTGGTTTTAATCAGATCAGCACTACCCAAGGTGTTTGCATCAGGTGGACTCCCTGGGTCTCCGCATCTGTTTATACATATGCATAACGTGGAGATATATTCATCTATATATAGATGCCTGCAGATAAGCTGCATATAAAGGTGTTTATAAACATGTACATATGTAAAATGGGGAACAAATAACCTCTTAAGTTGTCTAATCCTATGAGACTTGGRGGGAAAAAAACACACATATCTCAGACTAGTTCTGATGGCTCAGCTGTTGATAGTTGGCTTTTGAAACTCGGAACAGGTTGTGTTCGCTGGTCTCAAGCCCTGTCTGTAGGGATCCTAGTCCACCCTGGTGAGCAGCGTGCTCCTCTCCCTCCCCTTGCTTCGTCCCCTCCATCTCCACTTTGTCGCGTGTTTGCGAGCCAGGATCGCACCTTTCTGCCTAGTGGTTCCCGTGAGCAGTTTTCTACTGCTCTGAGCCAATGCTGGTCACTGAGAAGTTTTGTGGTTGTGAGTCTTCTCCTCTGGCTGAGCTGCTGCGGTTCCCATCAGGGTGAGCCGCTGCGCTGGCCGGCGCGGGGGGACGTGGGCGCTTGGCGCGTCCTGCCAGGCTCCCTGCCGTCTGCAGCCGGGCTGCTAGCAGGTGCCCGACTCCTCCTGCCATCCCAAGTCATCCAGTGGTGTCTTTTCCCAGGTATTTTTCATTTATTATGTATGGTTTTTATTAATTTCTACATTACCAAACCCCCTGCTATTGCTGGTGTGGAAGTCTGTCCCAAAAAGCTGCTGTTTGCATCTTCTGCAGTTTTTTCCATTAAATGTATCGACCCATGTCATGAAATGCAGTGTTGAAATACTGCTGAAGCAACAGACATGCAGACTTTTAGCTTATGGTGTGTTGATCTGAACTGCTTTCAGGGTCATATTACTTGTCTTTATGCCTTAAAGACTGCTCTAAGCCTTAGCAGGAGTGATTTGACATTATGCCACAGGGTTTTAATGAGCGATAGCCTGCTAGATGTTCTCATGTTTCTCCTGCAGCAGTGGTTTAGATAAGAGAGATGTGGCAAAAATATGCAGGAATAAGAAAGGGGGCTTTCCTTTTTTGGTTTGTCCTGTCCTTTTCTTCTTGTTTCCTCTTTAGATCCTTTTTTTCCTTATTTTTGGAATCAACAAGAAGTATGAGGCAATGCGTACACCCTGGTCCTGATCCTTTCAAATGCATACCTAATGCTATTTCCATTAGTTTAAGCAAAGTTAATACATGTATGAAATAGCGTGCATGAGGTTAAATATATTCTTAAGGGTCTTTCTGACTAGAGCTGACATTCGTGTGGTTTCCTCAGGTATGGCTTCAAAGTGCTCACAAATCTCACATCTTGCAGATGCTCTTTCCAGAATTGCTTGTTCAGGACTCGCTTGCTGCTCTAGAGCCTCGTCAGGAAGGAACAGAAATTCCTTTGGAACATGGGATTATGGCCCAGGAAAGCAGTGGTCTAAATTTGGAGTGCTGCAGTGTTTGCATGTAAGGGACCAGAGAATTGGTGCTTGCACTCCCCACACCAGGTTGCCCACGCAGCCTGTGCTACTCGCTGGCATTAGTCACTGGGCAATGTGGGCTGCCTGCTCGGTGCTGTGCAAAGGGATCCAATTTCCCCACCCACCACCAGAAGACAAATCGCATAAATAGCTGATAGAAAAATTTCTGGTGAAACATTTTTTATTAGAAAACTGTTTTGTCAAAATCTAGCTGTTTTGTAAGAATATGTCTGCATGATTATAATATTTGATGGAGAAGTTTTGAAAGGTTCCTTTCAATTTGTTTCATTTAAATAATGTCAAAACACTTGATTTAGTTGTCCTTGTTTAGTTTTGACTTTTATTATTCTAATATGGAAGTGATTTTTACTTAAACATTCATCAGGTGAAATGTTTCAATCTTATTGAAGTAACATGTTTTGATGTTCCTGAATCACTCATTTTTGAATTTCTGCTCTGCAAAATATTTCATGAATTTTACTATGTGTGAAAAGAAATGTGGAAACCAGGGAATTTTCCTAAGGACAGAAGTTCCATTTTCCGACCTCTCTAGTGCAGTAAAATGTACTGGCTTTGTGTGCAGGCTGCTGACACTGAGATCATGTGCATGATGGCAAATGTGAGCTCTAATTCTTCAATTCTTCCTCATTCTTAAACCTGTGATTGCACTCTTTGTCTGTAGAGATGTGCCACTTGGGTTATGCAGTGTGACAAAAAAGGACTGCGCGAGCTAAAAAGTGTAGGTGGGGAGGGGAGCCCTAGGAGAAGGGAGATGTTTTAATCAGTACCTTGAGAGTGTCTGTGTTATCTTTATTCTTTCTCATCAGAGGGTCAGAAGGGAGTTTCTTTCTTTGCTTGGTTGCATCTCTTTTTCTGAGTATCTGGTAACCTGAGTGTCTCGTGATTTTGCAAAAGCTGTAAGTTGAGCGCTTGTAGCTCCTGTTGACTTCTGCAGGAGCAGAGCTGCTTAGCAGGTCTTTCTGCAGCCCCCGAGTGGGGCTCCTGTTCCCATTGCTCCTCTGGAGCCGCTGATCCGTGCAGAGAGAAGATCTCCAGGTCTGTGATGAAATCCCAGCCTCACTGATCTATGGACAAAACTCCCGTGGGCTTTGCTGGGGACAGGGTTCCCACGCTGGAGCTGTGCGTGGGTGGTGATGAGCTTCGTTTAGCTTCAGGCTAAAAAGCTTTGTTGCATTTCAGGGGAGGAGCCTCTGCCCGTGGAGGGCAATCTTTGCCGGCAGCATGAGAGGTGTTTCGACTCTTCCTGCTCCCCAGCAGCGCAGGAGCGGTGGGCTCGGTGGTGGTTGCATTGCTTGCCCTGGCCCTCAGCACTTTGTGCATTGCTGTGGGAGATGGCTAGAGGGATATGTTAGCACCCATCTTACTCTGACCAAATATCAGCGACCAGAGTGGTACCAGGACATGTAAATTCAAAGGATTTCCCCCAAATGATATGTAATAGAAAGACCTTCCCTGAGCCCCCAGTGTGTCCATCTATAGTACTAGCAACAGCTGGAGATACCTGGATGAAAGGCACCTGACAGGACAGCCTGCCATACGCATTATTTGCCAATATTTCAGGACTTCAAGATGTAAGAAGGAAAGGCATAACAAAAATTAATTTTTAAAGGGTTCTTGATAGCAGATTAATTCCAGCAGGAC
Source organism: Apteryx rowi (assembly GCF_003343035.1). Classification (NCBI taxonomy): domain Eukaryota; kingdom Metazoa; phylum Chordata; class Aves; order Apterygiformes; family Apterygidae; genus Apteryx; species Apteryx rowi. The sequence goes on from NW_020450960.1 coordinate 2,367,162, forward strand.
GAAGATATCAGTCTCCCTTGACTCTGTCAGGTCACAGTACTACATGTTTGAAATGCGTGTTTTCCCCTTGGATTTTGATAATAGCTCTTGGGTTTTGAAACTCAATTTTCTTACCATAATTTATGCTATTTGTCTCCTGCTCTGTTTGGAGAGTAATGTACAGTTCAGTGTTACTTCTGTATCCAGCCTGTTTTATTTGGTCCCTTGTATGCAAGTACAAATCTTCAACTTTGGGGTTTTCAGACTCTGCAGGAAGGTGTTTAAATCTTGGCAAACTGTTTTTACTGGCAGGCAGAAAAATAAACCTAATTCATGAAAACTTTTCTATTAATATTAAGTTATGTTAAATTATTGTTGGGACCCTTCATTACCTGACAGTGACTTTTTAGTTCAAGATGCATGCAGCAATAACAGAAATGAGGTGCGTTGTTGTGACTTCTATTCAAAATACACCTGTATCTAAGTTGCCTGGAGTCAGCATAATAATGAGGTGCTTGTTGTTATTCAAGCCAAATTGGAATATTAGATTGGGTAATGCAAATTTTGCATTATGTGATTTTCCTCTGTAAAGAAAATGTCATAAAAGAAGTTTCCAATTTTGTGTTAGAAATTGAAAACTTGGAGAAAAGACAGTGAGGTTGATCATAGATGATGGGGATAAAAGCTAGAGAAAGTGGAAAATGAGATGAATGTGAAGCAGAAGAATAATGTTGGAGCACTGAGGCAGCTGTAGAGGAATGAAGTTTTGTAGCTAATAGTGATGCAGAGAGAGGGGCTCTTTTGAAATGAAATTGTATGAAGCAGGAGGTAACAGAAGATTGTGTTCATGGTTTACTTGAAGTCAAAATACATGCGCAGCAAGAGATTAACGGCATATTTCCATGCAAGGTGGTGTCATCTGTCTGCTTCAGAACTACCAGCACAAATTGATATGGAAATRGGGTGACTACTAAGGGAGGGCGAGACAGCAAACCTAGCAACCCAACAAGCGTGCCGTAACAGTATCTGCTTTCCCAAGGGAGTCTAAAGTCTGGTTGCTTTGAGTGACACATTGGTCCCTGTAAGGTTATTACAGGATGTCCCAGAGAAATGCATATGGGCATTAGTGCCCTTCTGACAGAGAATCACTACTTGTTTCTGGAGATTGGATGCATTTTCATTTTCCAGAACTTTGTGCTGGTCCATTTTTGACCTAAAATACAGATCCTTGCATCAACTCCACGTAAGAAGATTTTGCTTTTCTTTCTTAAAAGAACAGCTAGAGAAGCAGCATTCTTCCACACCACATCACTGTTTTGAAAGAAGCAAAGTGAATGACTCTTAAATCTTGGGTGTTGGGTTCTGTAAACGCATGACTGCTCCCAGGCCCATTTGTGGAGCTGATCACAGAATGGTTGAGGTTGGATAGCCGATAGTCTTCCATGTGACAAAACACACAGACTCGCACCTGGAAATCTTACTGGCTTCGGCACAGATCCTGATGTTCAAATGCACGACAGGCGTTGCAGGATGAGCTGGCTCCTCTAAAGGAGATTGTGCTGAGCACCGCACTTTGCTATTTTATCTCCTTGATGGTGAAATTAAGAGCTTAATGAAGGACCAGAAGCCTGGGAGATGACTTGTCAGAAGCACAGGCCAGACTCTGCTAAAGATGTTCTCCCTGTAGCTGGGAAGCACAAAATTGAGCTGCTCTCAGGGGGAAGCTCATAGTACCTCTCCCACTGGTGTACCCAGCCTGCCAGTCAGAGATCTCCGTCTTCGAGGGGGCCCTTCACAGTGCAGATGTTCAGCTTGGGTCATGCCATGCTGTTCTGTGAAGAACTAACTCCTTGCTTCATTTTGCAGGGCTTGTCAGAATGCAATTTCCTCCTGGTGTAAACTTATTAAAATACAGCCTYTGGGGAATGAATACATCCGCCAGTTCAAATGCGGAATCCCCTTTCTTTTAAAATAAAATTAGGTGTACCATTAGCAAAATATCTTATGTTGCAAAGACTCAAGTATCAGTTTCCAGATGCTCTTTTCCTCTTGCACCTGGTGTAGCGCTGATGGAGACAGAGTTCCTTCGCTGTGGATCCATAATGCTTCTTGTATTCAAATGGATTTAAAATGAGTTGTTTTATTTTGACAATGTTGCACTTTTTTTTCCCTAGCAAACTTACCACAAAGCTGCTCAGTAGTTGCAGGCTTCGTTTCTCAGGTACTACAGATTAAATATTTAGATACTCGGCAAAGTCAGGACAGTAGTCCAAGTGTCTGGAGCACTGTTGTACTTAGAGGCACAATTGGAAATACTTCAGAAAAATTAATTATTTAAAGCAGTCCAAGGTTATTCTAATGAATGACCAGCAAAATTGCTACCAGGCCTGTAATTTACAGGTGTTTAAAACAGTCACTCACCTCGGTCGTTGTGCAGCAATGTTACACCAAGCCCAGACCTCTCTTCTCCTCTGCACCTCCGGGGCGGTGGGTGAGGGAGGTCTCTGCCCAGGAGCCGACCCGCCGCGCGTGGGTGAGGACGTGCAGCAGGTCCTGCAAGGGCCACCCCCAGCTTGTGCTTTGCTTTCTTTCAGAGATCGACCAAGGGAGCTGCGGCGACCCAGGGGTGCCGGCCTACGGCAGAAGGGAAGGCTCCACCTTTCGCCACGGGGACAGCTTGAGGTTTGAGTGCCAGCCTGCCTTCGAGCTGAAGGGACAGAAAACGATCACCTGCCARAAGAGCAGCCAGTGGTCTGCTCAGAAACCAGTCTGTGTTTGTAAGTCAGGGAGGAGACGGCTCTGAAATACTTTGACGGTGCGGTGAGGTGGTCGCACGTGTGTTTGGGTGCTCTGCGTGGGATGGGGCAATACTGGAGGGGGGAGAGGCGGCACCAGGCTGCACTTTGGGGGAGCGTTGGATTTGGTGGTTCTCCGCGGAGAAGGGGAGGTGCAGGGGGAGCAGCRTCCGCGCGCGGATCGGGGCCCAGCCTGGGACCGGTACTCCCTCTGCCCTCCCCGTGTTTGGGTTCAGGTTCATTCTCAGAAGAGAAAGTAGAATATTTTCCTGTCCAACACAGGASGCATGGACGAAAAAAATAAATTGAAAATCCATTGAGCTTGATGCTATTTTTGGCCATTTAATTTTCCTTGGTTATCTGACAATACTCAGGCTCCCTGCTGCCGGACCTCAATTTTGAATTTGTTGTGTGAGATCTCAGCAGAAGGAGGGTGTTACGGTCTCAGGAGTGACTGAGGATGAAATTTTCGAAGGTATAAATTGGAGTTAGGTGCACAGTCCTCACTGGGTTTTAATTGTTTTGAGTGTCCTTTGAAGATGCCCCCCTTAATTCGCAGCGTTGGGCAATCTGAATTAATATATTAGCTGAACCCTCGCTCAGAAACAATGTTGTGTTTGAACATCACCAAAACTCAGGAAAGTGTCTGTTTTCCCTAACTAATGGTGAGTAAACTCTTTTTTTTTTGCGCCTCATCTTTACTTAGTTGGATATGTTAAATTCTGTATCTTCAAAGAGATGCTGTGCTCTAGTGGAGTGAGACTGAACCTAGCAAGAAAATAGGAAAGGAAGATTCAATTGGGCAACAGAGAGAGGACAAAGGTGTGGGGAAGGTGGCTAGAGAGAACACAGAAATGTTAATTTTAAGAATTGTATATTCACTATGCAGATAAATATATACACCGTTGTCAGATACTCCACTATAAAATGCTCATTTGTAGTGTAACGGGGTTTTTGTCTGTACCAAAGATATTATACAGCTTGGAAGAAGTAAGTAAACCTGTTACTTCAGAGTTGAATCTGGGTTCCTGAGGAGTTGTGTGTGTGAGCTTTAGGGTCCCTACACTGGCAACTTATGGGGTAATGTGGAAAAAATAGTTTCAAATAAGTGCCTTTCTTTTCAAACTGCAATTTAAGCTCTGAGCATTCGTGTACATATATTTGGGGAAAAGAAGCAATCCCTCTCTAAGTTTTTGCCTTTCCCAGATGTCCTGACTTTCTCCCTGCTTGGTTTTGTTTATAAGTAAATCAACTAAATGAGGAAAACTGAGTTTCCCTGGTTATCTTTGAAGCGGGAAGTGTTAGACCATTTCTGTGCTAAGCTTCAGAAGCTTGTTTTTCCTTTCCCAGAAGTTCAAATAAATTTGTAAAAATTTAGAGCTGATGGCTTGGTTGAGGTTCTTCCTGACAGTYTGCAGTGAGGCTAAACCTGTTGTTTGTGCCCAGAATGAGGTGGTTTGGTCACAGTATTATTAGAACGGAAGCTTACATGCATTTCAATAAAGTAAGATTTTTTTCTGTAGGTAGATACAGAACAGGGGCATCAAATCAAGCCTCATTCCGCCAATGATCAGAAGTCCATGTGAAGCATGGCCCAGGCATGAATCTTTTAGTTAAAATAATTCCATCATCCTCTGTTTTCTATGGCCCTCCAACTTTGGGTGTTTATGAATCAATAAGGCAACATGGGAAAGTAGTGAAAAAAGTATTTCATAGCCCCCTCTACCCTTCACTCCCCTGCCTTCAGGTTTGCTTATTCTAAACAGCATCATATTAGTGTGCATGAATCGGAAGAGGTGACATGACAAAATGTGTAACTTGGCATGAAATTTGTAGTGGGATTAGCGACAACTCTCTGTAAATGTTGGGAGACCATTAAATGTATTGGGCATCAGGTGGAAAAATAAGGTAACCTGATTTATGTGCTGCTAGTTGGAATATGCAAACAATTCAGTGCTTCTGATTCTGGTTACAAACGTGTGACAAATGCAGAAGGAGATTAAACAGCGTGCTATGGTGCATCCTGCTGTCCTGAGCAAATGATTTATGAGCAGACATTATTTATTGTGGAGAACTCATTTCCTGGGGCTTCGATGATGAAGCAAAACAAACCATTTAAGTAATGCATCTGCTTATTGTAATGGGTTCTTAATTCGTGACTGTCTGTGTCTTCATGATAACGGACCTTCCATCTTCATCCTCCTTGTTGTCACTGCATCCCTTAACCRTTCAGGGTGAGCACATGGGGCTCTTGAGAAACTTTGCCAGACTTCTTGATGCATGCCTTCTGCCAACCCCTTACTGAGCAAGGCGTCCCTGGCCTTGCTGTGTGTGTTTAGATTCTCTCTGATAGTCTGAGATACTTGAAACAACTCCACTGGAGCCTAGGAGCCTGTATTTCTGTAACTGGATGGGTAATGCAATCATCCATCTGTATGTGTGCTTTGAGCTTATGTGGTGTCTGCTTCTGTGCAGTGTGGTTGTCTGGGTACCAGGGATGACTGGGTGCTGAAGACCTTTCTCTCCCCGTTCTGTAGCACCTCCTGGTGTTCAAATCACCTTTGTAGTTGCTGTTGTTCACTCTGACATTTGCATTTGCAAAGTTAAAGAATTGTAATATCAGTCAAAGGCTAATGCAGTTCTCATAACCCAGCATAACCCAAGTCATTGCTTTCTTACAGAGCCATCATCAGTTTTCTGGAAGAGTTTAAGGAGGGCAAAATGGGCTTAGGAGGTGCCATGCGGAGAAATGTTACCTAAGGGAAACAATTGTGCTGCTTAGATGAAGTTTATGCTCTGAGAGTAGGAACTGGTAATTGATATGATAATCAAACTGAAGTCTACAGTTACCTGTGGCTGAGGAGATTATTAAGTTTAAGAATGGAGACCTAACCCATAATTACTGGTATCGCAGCGAGCAGGTGAGCTCTTCACATGCACAAGCCTGGATAGATATAGCAGGGGAGCAGGGCACCTCAGTAGTGCCTTGACTTCCACAGATGTGGCTGGAATTGCTATTTAAATGTACTCATGCATAGTAGAGAAAAACTCATTATCTGAATTTTATGTGAGCTGTTGCAGTCGAAAGTCCTGCTGCAAAACACTTTCTACAACCGAAATCAGTTTTGTAATGTGTATGTTGCCTTGCTAGGGGAAGGAAGAGCTACTGTCCCTGTTGCAGGGCACAGTGCTCAGAGGGTTTCTCGAAGCTCTTGGCTACTTCCCTCCAGCAGCACCTCTTCCCTTTCCTCCTCCTCCTGCACCCCCTGCAGACGTGTGATGTACCGCTCCCGAGCTCTCAGTCCTGCACCTTTGCCTGAAGGATTGATTTGCGCCAAACGCCGTCATTTTACATGGTAGATAATTCTGGAATAAACTGTCACGACAACGTTTGTCCCTTGTAACCTCTCTCACTGAGTAAAGGCAAAGTTTGTACCTTTCTCTAACCATCGTCTGCAAGTTGCTCTGGGAGAGTCGTTTCTGAAACCAGCTTGTTTTCTGATACGATTAGTTCTCAGACTCGCGAAAGTTTTTTGGACCCGTCAAGTGTTTTAAAGGTAAATAAAACTTAGTAAAATAAAACAGTGCATAGGTTCAGATTGCGATGCCTTGAGCAAAGCTGGGGGCTGAGAGGTTGATGCTTCTGCGCTGACGCGGGGGGGATATCTGCTCGGTGTGGTTTGACTGGAACTCCTCGAAGATGGAGGGTGTACTTACGTGTGTGTGTGTGTGCATTATTTATTTATTCATTTAAATTGCAGAGTTGTCATTTGAGTTGTGCTTTCTCAGGGCACTTCTGGAGTCTCCCAGAGCTCACAGCCCTTGTTCTGACATTTGTTATAAGGTTCAAGGTGTTGCTGTGATCTCTGGTGTTGCTTTAAGACTTCTGTTAGTTTCCAGTAATTTTTGCATATTTTTATCATTAACTTTATTTGTATTACAGACCTGCTTAGAGCAGTAGGTATGCATAATGTTCCTCCATACAGACCAGAAGGCCGTGTCCCAAAGCATTTCCAATTGAAATAATGTTAAATTGCATGTTTTCTTCTCTGGCTTTGGAGCAGATATTGTTCTCTTGTCCCTTCTTGTTCACTTTAAACCTCAACCACAGGCCCATTTCTCCTCGCAGATTAGCTCGGGGTTACTGAGACCTGCATTCATGCTGTCCAAGCGGCCGGGGGGCCACGGACACTGGAAGATCGTCAGTGGGTTGTTCAGAACGGGGGTTTGCGTGCTCCAGCCCAAGCCTGGCACCAAGGAAGCCCTTTGCGTTGTTGATAGCTCTTTTTGAATTTGTTCCATGCGGGCAGCACAGCCGAGGATCCCCTGTCCTTCCATGCAGATATGCTCCACTAACGCTGTCGTCTTTGGAGGCTTTACGATTTTGTTAGTTTTTCCAGTTCTTCTAAACGTCTGATTTTCTTTAATATCTGCATAAAATCTCCCTCAGTTTTCCCTTTCCTCCTTTGCGGTAATTACTCTTTTTTGTTAATCCCATGTTTGTCTATTATACCTAGGGAATAATCTTAGCTGCTCTTTGCAGAAAGTGTAGATTTGAGTTCCGGGCTGAGCGGCAAACCTTGTGTGCGCTGTCTGCTGCAAGCCTGCAGGATTAGTAGCCGGAAATGCAAAGCGCAGTAGATGTTTTCCCAACAATGTACTGAACGGAACCATGTAATTTTGTATCACTTGGCAAGTTTTTCATTTAGCTCTAAATTAACCTGTCAATTGGTCATTATTTTCTTTCTTTCTTTCTTTTCCTCCTTTTCCTGCCCACTATTCACAGCAACCTATGGAGCCCTCCCTGTGAAGAGTAATTTGGAGAACAGTGTGTCTTTTAAGTGAGCAATGATAAAAGCATAGAACAAAATAGTTTCTCTTTATTAAAGATAATAGATTTTTAGCAGTGAGAGTAGTTAACCCATGGAGCAGTGTACTGAAGGCAGTGAGGGGTTCCCCATACCTAAACATTTATAAATTGTAATTGTGTACTCCTTCCTGAAGGGGATGCCGAACTTCAAACAGGAATTACTTCCTAGTCTATATTAAGCAGGTGGCCAGATAAGATGTTCTGAATGATCCTTTATTGTCTAATAGTTCTTTAGTCAGAAATTCCAGAAAGTTTCCTGTTAAAGGAATTGAGATTTTTTTTTCATTATAAGGATTTTTTTAGACTTCTGAATTACAGCAGAGAGACTCTCATTCTTCCACTGAAAACTGATGCCATGTTTTCTTTGTATTGTTTTGTCATTGTTATTAATTCCTCTTACTTTTTGCAGTGCTGATGCAAGATGTTCCTCCCTTCTGCCTTAAACAGATTTTCTTTTTTTTAGCTAACACTGAAGTTATTTACCTGCCTGCATATGCAGTTGCTTTTGGGGGACTTTTGGAAGTGTAGGGATTATATTAATTTTTATTTCCAAGCTGTTTTGCCATGTGTTTTTTTTTTTTTGCTTGATGCTTTTGCGAAAGACCCTGATATAATGTTCCCATGGAAGCTCTACTGTTCTGCCAGACAAGTTTGAAAAGGGAACTGGTAGCCAACTGTAACCTACCAAAATAGGTCAACTCCGACCTCTGCGGAACAGCCAGACGAGTTCTGGTTTTAGGCACCTGGAAGACAACCAAGAAAAGTGCTGGAAAAATCCTGCTGATACCAGTTCCAGGGTTTAGGTTCACAGACAGAGATGTGTCCTTCATGACCCGTTAACACCTTTTGCTTGCCCTTGACCTCAGATGGGTTCAAAGAAGCAAATCGGTGATGAAATGCTCCTTATCCTCAGCCTTTCCCCTGAGCCATAGAGACCCAGTCTTTCTCCATCTGTAGAGAAGCAAATTAAATGAAGGCAGGATTACCATGATCTCTATATGCCTGTGGGATTTGTAGCTTTTGTTAACAACCTTGTTTCACGGTTGCAGCTACGTAAGACCATTCTGTTCTTAAAATTAAGCAGGGCACTTTCCCTCAAAGTCCTTGTTCTGCATTACAGCCCCAGTTCATCAAAGCACCAAGATTTAAATGTTTGCTTTAAGTAGACATGCATGCTTAAATGCTGTGCTGGGCAAGAAGGCACTTAAGCACCTTCTTAATTACATGCGATTGTATTATAATTACCCCCCTTGCACTCCCTTGCCATTCTTTGGTAGAGCCCCCATGAAATTTTCCACTTCTGTGACTTTTAAAGGATCCTACTGTTGTTGTATGCTGGTTAACCAGTCCCTTCTGCCCTTCCTTGAGAGGTGTCTGAGCAGCAGGTGCTCCTGTTCTGTTTGAATGCGGCCTTGCCTCCAACAGAAAAGCTGTACACCTTCCACCGCAGCACCCCTCGATTTATTTGTTACGTTTTGCTTGGTGTCTATATCTAAGGGAAGCTGAGGTTCACTTGGCTCAAACTGGAGCCCATCTCCTCCTCAGTGTCACTTGGTCGCCGCGTTCTGTCCAGCAGTTTTAGAACCACAAGAAATAGGGTGTCCTGGGGTGAGCTGGTCAGCTGCGCCTATTCTGTCATTTCTGCCACATTGTTGGGGCTTGGGAAGTTTTCCTTCCCCGGTACTTCTGCAGTCAGCCTGTTTCAGCAAGGAAGTTGCAGCGGGTGCTGTTACGGACAGATGGTGCAGGAGGAGGTTGCTGTGGTGGTGGTGGGAACTGCAGCTGGGGTGTTCCAGATGTGGCCAGCTGTTGGGTCCTCTGTGGATCTGCTGCTGATCCAGTATCCTGATTGAACTGTGACCTCGTTGGGCTCATGTGGGTATAAATGAGCTGTTTTGTGCCTAAGAATCTGTCCACATTCCTGACCACGGTTGCTCGGCATGATGTGCTGTCTCTCTTTACATGAGGCTGACCCTGAAATGATCCTTATCTTTGCCTGGTTAGGCAAGGGGGTCATCTGTCTCCTCCCCGCTTCTCCATATCCAGAAAACAAGCAATGTGTTGTGGATGATGATGTCATCTCTGATCTGGTCTACAGAGAAGTTTCTTTGTCTGCCTTATTTTACAGTGTATTTCACCTTAATATTTTATGTTTGGAGTTGATGTTTGAAAAAGCTGTACTGGGGCGTTTCCAATTTGCAGGTCAAGTCGGTATGTGCAGGTTTCTCTTTAAGGCTCTTGGTATTGTCCCCCACTGCCAGAGCTTCATGTGTGGCTGAACCTCTGCTGTGCTTAAGCACTGGTGTGCAGCGACTGTCGCTCCGCTTGCAGCGACGTGCTTCTGGAGTGCCTGGCCTTCTCGGGTGTTGTAGCAGCCACCCTTAATGCAATCGGTGTGCAGAGATCGCGGCACCRTGCGGAGAAAGGGAATCAAGTCCTGACTGGTTCTGCTGGGAGATGTGTGTTGCAACAGTTGTCAGACAACTCCAAGTGTTGCAGCAGGGGAAGGATGCTGCTCTGCTAAGCCATGAAGGAGCAAAAAGGAAACGGTACATAACAAGACCACTAGCGCCATTTCTAGTGCTAGACTATTTGGGGGCTTTTGCTAAAAAGTGACATTTAAACTTCCATCTTCTGTGGACACCACCAAAGACTCCCAAGAGAGGATGCAGATCCAAACTGCAGTGAGGGTGAGAGGTTCCCTTTAAAAACAAACACGGGCGCACAGAAAAGGATCTCGTCTTCATGCAGGAGCCTGGAGCACCTCCGGAATAACAGATGGCTGCTGACACCCTGGCAGACAAACAGCCCAACACTGCTGCAGTGAGGATCAACATCTTCCAGTAAGTTTAGTAAACTTATTTTATTCCTGGTAACCTAATCACTGCTCCTGTTTTGTGTGGGTAGAAACGAAACCTGTTTTGGTACTGTAGCTCTCTTCCGCATGCATAGAGACTCCTGTACAACCTGTTTCATGTTCACTGGTGACGTTTTTCCTGATATCTGATATGCAAACCCTGCCCATTTTCATTCTTCTTAGCAATCCTGCTCTTCTCCCCCAGTCAGCTGCATGCTGACAATGGCAGATACTCTGTCAGAGAGTGAGCTAAAATTTGTTGCTCTGAAATACCAGAATTTTTCTCCCCTTTCTGGTTAATGTTTGCTCCAGACTCCTTTCCCTCACCTCCCATTGCCCTGTTGGTGCCACAGGTTTACCAATGAAAATCCATTACGATGCAGATGTGTTTACTGAAATAGCAGACACAGAAAGAGGAAAATACAAAATGTAAAGCACTTTGCTTCACAGCTGGAACAGTGTCCTGAGCTTCCAGCTCTGTGAGCCRTTTGGGACATACGCTTCCCAAAGCGAGGCATGCCAGCTATTAACCTGTCTCCTGCTGAGGTCCTGTTTTTCCAGTCTATCACTAAGCTATGCCTAGAGGAGGGGTCCTCTTGAAAAGGGAAAATAAGGCAGAAAATCTGTAACTCTTCAAGCTCTCTCCCTAGTGGTCAGTGACTGTGGGAATGGTATCCAAAAACTGYGAGAAAAGTCAGCATTTATTATTGTTTCTATGGAGACTGAAATTATTACAGTGATTCCTTGCTTTGTTTTCAGCTCCTGCATCTGGTGCCTCTCCCATTCCCATGCATTGCAGGTATGTTCTCTCCCCAATTTCAACCCTGGATTTTCATGTGCAGGAAGAGCAAAGATGAAGTGTCTGGGGACATCGTGTTCCTCCCAGGAGACGCGAGAAAATGTGTGTGGAGGCAGGATCTGTTGAAGGGGGAAAAAAGAGAAAAGAGTAGCAAGTCGTGCTTTGACTAGGCAAATGCAGAAATAGCTCCTGGCTGAAAATGCAGAAGCAAACAGCTGCGCTGGAGAAGAATAACTGTCAAACAGCCTGTTCAGTCATGGGCATCCCGCGCTGGGACAGTGGGCCACTTGACTTTCTAGGACAAGAAGCAATGAGCCGTTCCCTCACTGTTCTTCTGCTCCAAGTGAAGGCAAATTCTTGATAATGTTTGTAAAGAATAAACATCTTGCGCTCATCAGTTAATGATGTGTCTCCTTGGCCTTCTTRGGTACTCTACTGTTTCTTCTGTGTTGTGATTTATTCTGCTATATTTAATAAAGGCATTTTTCTTGCTTCTTTGCTTTACTTGATCAGTAAKAATTATTGACAGAGTATAGTCTTATAACTTTGTACTTGTGCACGTAATAAAATGTCCTCTCATAACATTTAAGAATAACCATATTTAGTTCAGTGACCTAGCTTCAAGGCCTTTGAGTCAGGGACATTCCTGATTCGGTGGTCCGGAGTGGCAGGCTGTGGGCTGCCGCGTTGACCCCTCCSTCTGGTCGTCGTGTTTCGAGTGCCTGCTGGCCCCTCGGGGGCACTTTATTCCATGCTGTCTGTGACGTGCAAAGCAGCGTGAGAGACAGATAACGCTCAGCTGTCTTCCACCTTTCTTAGTTCCACTGTCCTCTTATATTTTGCTGTCCTTGACGTATTGTTAAAGAGCTTCTGCTTTTATCCAAGTCTCCAGCAAAACACTTGCGATAAAGCAGGGATGGGGAAGTGCGTGAGGCTCACAGCACCAGGGCAGCCCCACATCAACCCCCCCTTTCACGCTGCTTGCTAATAAGTGAGATCTCAGTATCACAGACATCATGGTTGTGTTGATGAACCTCTGGATCAGTTCTTGYTTCTTGGGGTGCTCCTGTAAGCGCTCGCGACCTGCCGGCAGGGATGGTCTGTGCACGTGGCTGTGTCGGGCAGCGGCCGTGTCCTACAGCCTGGGACTTGACTGTCTCCTGCGCTGCTTTTACTTTGTGGAAAATGAAGGTTTTCATTTACTTCCGTGCTGACTTTTGGGGTTCTTATCTGTCATTTCATTCTATCTAACAGATGAATTTTAAAGTCTTTCCTCTTTCCTCCCCCCCCTTTTTTTTTTCTCTTTTGTCAGCAAATTCTTTGTTATTTTCTGGAATGAGCCACCAGCATTGTGGTATAATAGCTCTGCTGGCTCTTATACCACAGTAACCTCTCTGTTACCGACTGAGTAATATTGTAGGTCCTACATGAACGCTAATTTACTACTTTGGACTTATAAAATCATAGGAGGCGCCTGGTGCCTAGCTCCTGTGAGGAGTTCCTGCTGCTGAGATGTTTCTCTGTGTGCGAATGTATTTGTTTTCAGTAGGTATTCCTAGGCAGGTTGTACCAAGTTTTTGCTGACGGAACTATTTGACAACATCCCTTGATATTTCAGCATCTAGTAAAGAGCTAAAATCCTGAGGATGTTCTGCAGTTTTTGTCTTTAATCTGTTCCCTTTGTTACTAAGAGCAGGGAATGGATTGTGTAGCGCTTAGCCTTGATGACGTCATGGTAACGTCCATCTTTTTGATCTGAAACTGTTAAGTGYTGAAGCTAAAGGAAGACAGAGGGAAAATAACAAAGGAAGGGTGAACATTGAACCAAGTAATCGTATGAATGCTAAACTAAAACCKGTCTCATCTTTCTTGTGGTGTCCTATTGCCAGGAATTAGTGAGAATGTATGTTCCAAGTAATAGATTTTACTTGGGGTGCGTGGTGGGGGAAGATGAGTGGACCATACATACTTAAAGTATCAAAAGCACTGAGTAGGTACCACTTAGATGGTAGCCTTGGTTTTTGAAACTAATGGACCTTGTCAGCTGAAATACAGTATATATTGAAAACCCTTGAGAGCCAAAGATTTTTTTCGTATGCACTCTTCCCCTCAACTTGATTTTAAGACTGCTTTTAATTATGTTCATGAGAATGGCGGTCTAGTTTGATATATCTTCTTGGCGCCCTGCTAGCGCAGCAAGAGTCAGTGATTTATTTGTAATGGGAAAGGGAGCTGACCATGCACTTGAGCTGCAGATTGCAGCTGGCCAGCKCTTGCTTTGTTTTGTCCCAAATCACAAGTGCATGGCACTTGGGAGAGGCCCAGGAAGGTTCTCCTGCTGTCGTTGCACAAAGCAGCAAAGTTGCTGTCAAAACCTATTATTAACATTCATTTTTCAGGRCTCATTTGGCACAGGTCTAAACAGCTGCCCAAGGAGATGGACAAAGGCAAATTGGCTCACAGCTCCTTCTCAAAGGAGTTGACAATTTATGACCRTATCATACAAATATTTAATGCACAGTAGGATAGTCTGCATGTGAAGAGTTTCTCTAAATGCAGTGGGTCTTCCCATGTGCACAGTTACGTCTGTTGAGCACGAGTGAAAATTGCCTGTAGCAAATAAGTAAACTAAAGGTGCAGATTTGTGCATGATTAAAAATGCGACTCCAGAAAAGTCTGCACTGCATTCAAAAGTGTAYCTGCAATTCGTCTAGTATTTGAGACTAAATAACTTGGGCAGTGTTAGCAGCAGAGAAACCTGGAGCTCAGCATGAAGTAAGCTGAGTTGRTTTGTCACATCAAGTTTTTAGGCTGTGCTGAGTTCTGGCCACAACAGAAAACATTGTTGATGCTAAAGCTAACTTGTTTAATGCTAATTTTATTGTGCACTGTCTGCAGTCACATTTAATTCTTGTGTAGGCTTTCTCTCAGTGATATGCAGCAGAATTCACCTGCAAAGTGCCAAATTCCCACATGAGTGAGTGACGCTCTCTTCCTGTAGTAAAACAAACCTGCAGTCCCCTGTGCATGGTATGAAACCCATATAAATGTATTGGATGTACACCATAAAAAAGGGGGCAGTACTGTGCTAGACTGGAAAACTGCAAATCGGCCAAAATCAGAGACTGGAGACTTCTTGAAGGCGCTTCTTCCCTATGCAAATAAATCACTGACATCCAGCAGTGAATGGAGCACTGAGACCTTCCTTTCTTTAATTGTCTTTGAGAAGCAGAGCAGTTGTGAATTTGCAGGAATTACGCAGCTCCAGGGATAAGAGGGAGGGGGGAAACATGATAGATCAGCTTGTAGGAGCACTGTGCTGCATGATTGATGGTGATTTCTCATTGCAGTTTCCTGCTTTTTCAACTTCACCACCCCATCTGGGATTGTGCTGTCACCAAATTACCCTGAAGAATATGGGAGCAGCTTGCACTGTGTTTGGTTAATTATAGCTAAACCTGAAAGCCGAATTCACTTGGCTTTCAATGATTTTGATGTGGAGCCTCAGTTTGATTTCCTAGCCGTGAAGGATGGTGGGACTGCTGAATCTCCGGTGCTGGGGACCTTCTCAGGAAACCAGATCCCCTCTTCTCTGACCAGCAGTGGTCACGTTGCCAGGCTGGAGTTCCAGACCGACCACTCCATGGAGAAAAGAGGCTTCAATATAACATTCACTAGTAAGTGCAGAATCCTCTCTTCTGGTTTTCATTTTAAGCTCCAAATTTTTGTCAGGGAAGAACAGGCAAGAGTCTGATCTCACTGAAACCAATGCAAATCCAGAGCAAGTCTCAATATCAGGGAGATTACTTTTCATTTACAGTTGGGTAGTTGAGCTCCAAAACACTCACCAATTTCAAGCCTAGAACTTCTTGCACAGGTTCTCTTTGTCTGTACAGTTTAGTTGTCCAGTGGTGATGGAAAATATTTGTCTATGGATTATCTGTGCTTGGTACAATCAGGATTCTGTTGTCAGATCTGCCACCAGCTTGCTGTGTGACATGGGCTTTCTGCTTCCGGTCCTTGTGCTCTGTTCTGCTCACGGAGGCGAGAGGTTGCTTTGTGGGCTGCTTGATGCAGATTGTGAGGTGCTGTTAGATCGTGGATGGCTGTGTTAATCAGCCATCATTTGCTGACACCTGAAGGTATGCAAAGCTTTGAGGATTGAGGGAAACATGTAGAAATATCTTATAAAGTATTGAAACTTCCACAGATATATTTGGCTTCTTGTAAGTCTGGTCTTCAAATCTCAAAATGAGCGCTATAGTAATTTTATCCTTCCATTGTCCTGTAATTTTCTAAAGAGCTTTATTAAACCTATTCAGCAGAAATGATAAATGACTTTGTTATAACAGCCTTTAGTGGCGCAGCTAAATTAATAGCTTTTCTAGCTATGATTGCAAATCCTCTATTTTTTAAAAAAAATCAGAGGTCTTGAGAAATCATTTGCCACACTACAGCGAGCTAAAGGCTCATCAGATGAAGTAGCTTGTGTGTGGTAGTATCACATACCCAGGATTAAGTCCTAGGTGCTGTAAATCAGGAGGAGACACTTCACACAGAAAGCTGGTGGTGCTCTGCAGGATGAATCTCTGGTACGTTAAATACCTGTGTTGGGAGTTGTGGCTCTGTCCCATATGAAGACTTTTTAAGTTAAATTCTCTGCTGTTGTAATCTTAAGTACACATGAGTTAATTTGTCTTGACTTCTTGAACTGCTAAAAGAGAGCTCCTGAGTCTTTTTCAGACACCTTGTCATCCTTCCCTTTGCAGTCTAGGTATGAGACAGGAGACCACATTTGCTGCAAGAGTCAGATACAAGAGCACAAGGAACAGATTCAGCCTGTTTTCCCTTCTTAGCCATGTATATAACAAGATCTTATAAGAGTAAGAATGCTTTGCCAGAAATCCAGAACTCATTTGAGTTTGGTCAAGTACATTGAAGACACTAAAAGTGCGTGTGTTTTTGTGTGTGTAATTAATCTGGAGACTTAATCTTTCATATGCTGCTCAGCTCTGAAGACCACCTCCCAGCATGTGAAGATATAGTACATAATTATGCACTTAATGGGAAAATAAGGCTGTAAACTTACTTTGTGATTGTTTGGCAGTCCTAATTTTTAAGTGCTGGAAAAGGGCAGTTCTTTAAACAGAGCTCTGTGTCTGTGCAGTTCCATATTTAACTTTGCAACACCTGAAAAGGTAATTGCTGTGTGTTCTTCATTTTATTCTAGTAATGATGACAAACAAGGCCATTCGTGTCAGACAAACACGGAATGTGTTAGAGGGCCCTTAGTTTTAATCTCAAGTCCTCAAAGCTTTCATTTTTTTCTCATTAAGGCTTAATTTATGGCCCCTCCATGCACTATGGTATTTCTAGAGTTTTGTGAAATCTTTCTCTATTTTGAGTATTTGTGCTTCTTTGTATGTGAAAGATGGCTGAAAAAATGACGGGATTCTGCCAGCTTTTTTCTGGACTCTCTGAGGTTGCAAATGAACATTCCTGCAGTATAGATAGGGAACAGAAAAATGTAAGTGACTTTAACTAGATGTACAGTTACACTATGGGGCTACATACTTGGGCGTCTTAGCAGCTTAGAGAAGGTGTCGAGACATGGTTTCTGCCATGGGCTGACTCACAACGCTAGATTTGCTGGGATGACCACAGGCCAACTTCAGTTCATGCTGCTGTCTTCCATATGAGGAGCATCAGCTGTCCAGGTGCAAGATCAAGTGCCCAATTGTCTCCATAGCAAGGATGTGAAAATACTATTTAATTCCTAAGTTTTTGGTCCTACATGTTATCTGATTGGCCAGAGGCAGGGGAAACAAGTCACTCACCATCCTTCTATCCTTCCCTCCTAGCGTTTAGGCATAATGAATGTCCTGATCCTGGAGTGCCTGTGAATGGAAAGCGATTTGGTGACAGCCTCCAGCTGGGCAGCTCTGTGTCCTTCCTTTGCGATGACGGCTTCATCCGGACCCACGGCTCAGAAACCATCACTTGCATCCTGAAGGAAGGAAACGTGGTTTGGAACAATGCAGTGCTCAGATGTGAAGGTAAATTTTAATATTCTCCTTTCTAGTCTGCACACACGCATGAGGGAGAACCACCCCCTGGTCCTTGCGACCTTTGGGAAAAACAGCAGAACAGAAGAAGGAAGATACATGGAGATAACTTTTTCAGTCCTGATTTTTGATATATGTATAATATATTATATAATCTTTATATAATAGAAGAAGCAAAAGGTACAGATTGTTACAGTGAAAAGAACAGTGAACTCGTTGCTGCAGAAATTCATACACACGGTCATCTTCAATGTATTTTTGTCAGTGTGGTACTTCAGTCCCTTTTAATGGGTTCTGGCAGTCGAGAGCCAGAAATTTYGGAGTTTACAGCTCTTTGCGGTTACAGCTATGAGTTTCTGCCCAGAAATGGGGGAAATGGGTTGAATTAGATGCTTTAGTACAGATTTCAAAGCTTTTCCTAGTTCTTTAAAGTCCTTAAAGCTTCTACCTAGAAAAACAGAAGTGAAATGAAAAGCGCTTGTTAGAAAAGAAAAGTCTTCCTCTCCCCTCTGTTCTCAGAGAACGGATGCTATGCACTGATATTTATAACAATTTGAATCACAGATTTACTGTAATATTGAGAAATAATCCCAGTAATTGGCCATCCATTTTAAAAGCAGATCAGCAGTGAAAAGTGCAGGATCTATTCCACTGTCTTTCAAATTAAAAGAAGGTATCCCTTGCATTCAATAACTTTTATGCAGTAAGAAGTTGGGTTTTTAWATTCTTGTATAATTTTACCTTTGAAAGCAGTTGATGATAAGATATCTGTAGGTTTGATTCAGGGTTTCCATTCCCTTCACCAGTGTGAGCCTTTAAGTTTATGTATCTATATCTGGTAGAAAGGAAGCATATATTAAATAATACACTTTTTATCAGCTTTTATCTTTGAAAGCTTTGATAACCTTATGTTGTTAACTTGTGCTTTTTTCTCTGTGATCATAGTGGTTATCTCTTTGACTCACCCTTCAGTGTGCACTCAATTATGTGTACATTTTAATTAGCCTTTTTTAAAAAGAAGGAAGTATATGGATCTAAAATACTGTTTAGTGCTTGAAAAAATTAATGGGAAAGAAAGAGATCTGAAAAAGAGTTGAAAGAGGGATAGAAGTCCTAACAGGAATTTGTGTAGCTTTGGGGGAAGAAAGGAGCTGCTTATTCAAAAACAACTGGTTAGGATCCAGTTTAGATCAATTGACTTTCATCTGGCATCCTTTCAGAGCAGCAGTGAAGCTTTTAGGCCCAAATTTATGGAGATATTTAAGGAGATAAAGGTTCAGATAAACACCTGCCTCACCCAAAGGCTTTGAAAAGTCCCGCTTGTAGCAGTAGGGCCCTTTGCAAACCCAAGTGGTAACTGGTGATGAGCCCTCTGCGCCCTGTCAGGTCTCAAGCCCTGTCCCCCTTATGCAAAGCCCCCCTGAGTCCCCGAATGGTTGGGGTTGGAAGGGACTTTTTTCAGGTCGTTTGTAGAAGCCTGCCCCAGCGTTGGCCCTGCTCCGGCAGCCTGTGTGCAGAAGCAGGAGCCCACCTGGGCTGTGGAGACCGAGTTGGCTGAGAGTGTTGGGGGCAGCCGGTGTGGATGGTGGCTTGGTCTGCTCGGTGGAAATTCTCTGATCCATGAAGGTCACCTGGCTTGGTTGCTACATGGAGACGTGGGTGTCCCATTCCAGTAAGTGAACCCAGTGGGATCTGAAGAAAAACTGGCCAACAAAGCCAGCAAGGCGCTGAGCAGAGGGAACGCGCAGACTCACAGAGATAGGCACACGTTTCCACCCTCTGATTACTTGGAGGACAATACAGTGCAGTTACTTAGGACTATAGGATTTTGTAACTCTGGTCCAGCCGATCTAGTGTCCTTTCTCCAGAAAGGATAATAACATGCCTTCAGCTTCTGCTAATGGTGCAAGGGACTGCAACGTGGAATAAATGCCACAATCCTGTGGTGTCCCTTGTGGTAGAAAAGACATGACTCAATTACCACAGATATGAAAGATTTTCTTGCACCTGCAACTACTGAAATCCAAACTGACCTTGCAGTTTTCTCTGGTTTTATATCTAATAATTAGAGCTGCTGCACAAGGTCAGGCTACCGGCTCTCCCACAGATACGTTAGCAGCTTGCCACATCTTAAGTTTAGTCTAAAATGCTGGTTTCTTCCCAGCTAGTGTTACTATTTTGTCTGCTCTCATTATTTTTAACCCTTGAGAAACACTAATGCACAAAAGCTACTGCATAGCAGGAAAACACGGTGCGGCAGTGATGGGTAAGTCCAATCTTGATGCAGCTTGCCCGATGCCTCTCACCTGACTTGTGTCATCCTCTCCTCAGCGCCGTGCGGGGGCCACCTCACGTCTCCCAGCGGGACCATCCTGTCCCCCGGCTGGCCCGGATTCTACAAGGACTCCCTGAACTGCGCGTGGGTCGTGGAAGCCCAGCCAGGCTACCCCATCAAGATCACGTTTGACAGGTGAGCACTGTGGATTTTTAAAAAGCTTTTTATTCACACGTTTAACAATTGCTTTCAGTTCTTCTTGCAGACTCCTGAGTTACAGCCACCCCCACCAGGAGGGGGGATGAGCCGCTCTTTGTTGTGTTTTGCGCTGAGTTTCTATTTTTTTCTTCTTCCCAAACTCCTTGCAGGATATTAAAAGTCACTTAACATTCAAGAAAAAAAATGTGGGAAATGGTGATTTTCCCTTCTTGTTTTGACTGACTCCTGCTAATTTGCAGTGCTGTTCTAGACACACTGAGAACGCGCTCTCAGAGGGTGCTCAGCCAGCCAGGGAAGCAGCAGCTGGGAGGGTTTGCCCTGACTCAGGAGTATTTAGTCTCCTGGCTTGCCCTGGGTTTCACAACTCGAGCAGGTTATACTTTCTTGAATCTGGATCTATACGTCTGAGAACTGATTATTAGAAATCACTGTTGTTATTGCACTCACAGCTGGGAGCATGTCTGTAAGATTTTGAGGACCATGTGCAGTTGCACAGTAGATACAGGTCCCATTATGGTCACTGCTAGAGACCATGCCCTAAGGAACTTTCAGTAGAAAAAAGCAGGGGAGGAAATAAAGGCTTTGACAGAGAAAGCAACTTCTCCCAAGTGGCAGGAATTGAACCTAGTCCACTGGATCATACCTCTCTCTTACACAGCATAAAAAAGATTCACATAGCGTAAGACACTTGTTGACACAAAGACCTTACTGCATCAGTAGATGAAGCAGATGAAAGATCAGAAAGAAACTAAAATGTGTAGGAGGGAAATGATTGTTCTCAGATGCTCAGGCAACCAAAGATCAAGCAGTAGAATTGGGCCCATATATTATCACATGGCTTTTGCTGCCTTCTAGTCATTAGGACCCATTCAGGATTACAATATAGAAAAACTATACATGTCATTTTTTCACAGTCGTATTCTTGTGTCCATTTCAGATTTAAAACTGAGGTGAATTATGACACCCTGGAAGTGCGAGATGGCCGGTCCTATTCTTCCCCGTTGATAGGTGTCTATGATGGGACTCAGGTGCCCCAGTTCCTCATCAGCACCAGCAACTACCTCTACCTCCTCTTCACCACTGACAAAAGCCACTCTGATATAGGCTTTCAGATCCGATACGAAAGTAAGTGCAGTTATTCAGGTAATTTTGCCTTCTCCTGCAGCACAAAGGGCTCAATCAGAGGCCCGTTGGAGTTGCTTCTCCCCTTTGCCAGGCAGTTAGCATTATTACAGAGACATGTGTTGAGAATGCAAAGCTGTTATAAGGCAGCAGCAGTTTCTGCTGTATGACCATCTTAATTATTTAGGAGGTTTTATTTTTATTTTAGCATCTATAGAATATAATAGAAGGAAGCAGAGTTGATTTCCTCTGTCCATTTCATCCTCTCACCTTGGGAGTAATCAGTAGAACTTTGAGTTGGTGGAA
Source organism: Apteryx rowi (assembly GCF_003343035.1). NCBI lineage: Eukaryota > Metazoa > Chordata > Aves > Apterygiformes > Apterygidae > Apteryx > Apteryx rowi. Next base: position 2,388,449 of record NW_020450960.1, read on the forward strand.
GGAGTGAGCTTTCTCACAGGCTAATGACTGCGCCTTGCAGCAGACTCTGCAGCCAGCTAAGGGATCTGATGCGAATGGGTTTGTTTGCCACAGCTGTGAAGCTCCAGTCCGACCATTGTTTAGATCCGGGGATCCCTGTAAACGGACAGCGCCACGGCAATGATTTCTACGTGGGCGCGCTGGTGACGTTCAGCTGCGATTCCGGCTATACCCTAAGCGACAGCGAAGCCCTGGAGTGTGAGCCAAACTTCCAGTGGAGCCGGCCGCTGCCCAGCTGTGAGGGTAAGGACCGTAGAAGACAACGTCTGCAGGAGATGGTAATCACTGCATTTGCAGGTCTGCTGTGGAACAGAGGCTGCAGCTTCTTGCTTTACTGCAGTTTTTTTCCCATGGTTGTCAGACATGCCCAAAGCAGCAATTCTGAAATAACATTTGATCGGTGTATCTAATTTATGATTTGGATGGGTTGGGCTATGTGCTGACATTCAGACGGACTGACTGTTCTTCCAATTAATGATGGGTTTTGAATTCTTTTTATTTATTTATTTATTTGCAGCTCTATGTGGAGGTTACATTCGTGGTTCCAGTGGTACCATCTTATCCCCAGGCTTCCCTGATTTCTATCCCAACAACTTAAACTGCACCTGGACAATAGAAACATCACATGGGAAAGGTGAGAAAGCTTTAGCTTAAAGGGGGTTCAGAGATGGATTTGGGTCTGGAGGAGGGTAGTCTGTGGGAGGCCAGTGCTCCCTGTGCAAACTAGGAGTTTGTCTTCAAGGCAGTGATGATTGGTGCCCATGTGCTTGGCTAGCTGCCATTCTTGCCACCAGCCAAACATTGTTTCTGGACAAGATGTAAAGGTTTTTATGGTCATATCTTACTTCCTTTAAAATGGAGAGAATTAAGATTAAGAGGGAAGGATGGCTCCAGATTTGAGAGCTTGTGCCAGGAGTTACCCTCAGGCTTAGAAAGAGAGCTTTGTGGCAGTATTCCCTGAAAAGTTAGATGATGTTTTGGATGCTCAGTACCACTAGTAATGCCATACAGAGGAAGGAAAACAGCCAGTGATGTCACTGTAGAAGTTTTTGGTACTCAATAGTACTTTTACCCATATTCTCCTTTGCAGTGATGGTTCATTATCTGTATAACATTTTACAGAGGGAAGCATTTAGTAAATTATTTCCAAACGTGGGACAGAATCCAGTCTCGTTTCCCAGCTCTGTCCTAGTTCTGCAGCTCATTTGCCCACTAGCTAGGAGTATTTATGTATTGTCATCAGAGATGAAAGTTACAGGTCTATGTAGTTCAGTCTCCTGTGCAACATAGGCCAATCTTGCATGTCGTGGTGGAAAATTGCCAGAAACTGCATCATCGACAATTAGGGAGCAAGTTTTATGTGCAAGGGCGGGGGGATTTTTTTCCTAATCCAATCAGTATCTACTTGGGGTAAGCGTGAAGGGTTTATACCCTTTATGTAATTTTATGCTCTCTTATACAGCTCTCTCTCTTTAGTTGTACCGGATATCAGCACAACGGGAGCTATCATGAACCAATTTTGCAATGCCCATTTGTATTAGAGCATATAAACTTGTCAATGAACAGCACAGTGCATTAAGGGAACCATCACATGCTGTGAAAAGTATTCTGTTGAGTAGCAGCAATCCACTCTTCATTAATCTGCCCTGCCTTGGATTCAGCTCTTCCGCTGAGACACTGCAGTATCCTGTTGCTAAGCTAAGCACAACACAGCAAACTGACACTCTTTTATAAAGTGTAATTCTGATGGCGTGTGTGCTTTTATGCCAACATCAAAAGAAAATCTTCTGACCAAGCTAAGCAAGGCTTCAGGAAAGGTGCATTTTCAAATAGCAGGGGTATGTCTGCACAGGTCCAGGGTTTTTTTCCCCTGTCCTGTGAAGGATCGTGCTGCGGCCATGTAGTGCGGGGAACAGCACCATTAGAAATACTTCTCTGCACATCATTTAGAGCACTTTGGTGCGACACGGTTTTAGATTATTCAAAGAATTTGGATCAGAACCATCTTGAACTGGACAAATGTATTTTTCACACTTAGAGAAGCTAGATATTGAGCTCTCTGAAAAGCTGGTACAAGTTTTGGTACTTTGAGGCCTCTGAGTTTTTTGAAAAACTCTAGCCTCAGCTGTGGGTACTGAATATTAGCCAATCAAACCAGGAGCTTATCTGTAAAACTGGCTAATTGTAGCTAGAATTTTTAGGCCTCCAGGCCTTTGACAAGAGTTTCAGCTATTTTCACCTATCAGGTTATGCTGGAAAGAGGGAAGGAAAGGTGAGGACAAGATTCTGAGCAAAGGATTTGAGTGTTTAAAGTAAAAGACTCGTCTCCACCGATGCAAGGAGCGTGTTGGTATCGTTGTGTTTGGCTGGATATTTTCATCACCCTCCTTGCCCACTGCTGTTATCAGTGCTGTTGCCCAGGAGCTGGTTAGAAGGCAGCGGGCTCGCTCTGCCCTCGCTCCGGCGTGGCCGTCGGAGGTGCTGGCTCTGCGGTGGGTGCTTTGCCCCAGGCCTGCCAGAACGGCTGTCTCCGGGCTTGGCAAGCTGCAGCTGGTCAGCTGCTGGGGAGCAGGAAAGCTCCAAGTCCAGGCAGAGGTTGGGGGGGAGCAGAGGATATGTAGAGGATGTTATATCAGTACAGTTATAAGCTGGAGCGTAGCCAAGTTTCATGTCAGAAAACCGCTCCTTCCTTGTCCATGGGGTTCAGATGAGTCGTTTATTTACCGATACAATGAAAGAGGGGCACAAAGAAAGATGTCCTGTTCTCTAATGCTTTGTGAAAGATGCTGAAGTCTGTTTAGATGCTGGGCTGTGTTGGGGGCCTGTACGTACGCACACATACAGGTACATACTCGTTCTTTCTCTTGCAGCAATGTTCTGTTTCTCTTAATGCTCTATTTTCCTAGCCGTTGTTGTATTAAAGTGCTGCGTAATGCCTTGCAACAGGCGTCTCCCAGCCCTTTTCAGCATTCTTGCAGCGTATCTTCTCGTTCCTAAAGTGCAATGGAATAGAGTGATCCCACGTCAGAGCAGTAGCCCTTGAGATGGAATGAATTTAGTCCCTGGAGAACAGAATAGGCCTAATAAAAAGCATAACTGAACCCCTTTCTGAGCTCACTTCAGCCGAGGCACGCTTGCGCTGCCGTGTTCTCTTTGTGTTTTGCCCTTGTCTTTGTTACCTGTTCTTGGAGATCACTGTGTGAATTTTGGTGCTCGTTAAAGCCGGAACCTTTAATAAATCTGCTGTGAGCAGCATTAACAGGCAAGGGATATACTTGCGTCGCTTGGGTGTTTGCCAGTGCACCTCGTTTTTCTTGTCCTCGTTTTAGGCTTCCTGCCCCCGCCTCTGCGGATGCCTCTCTGCAGGGCTTGCAGCGCTCCGGCCGTCCCAGGCCCCCAGCGGCTTTCGGTTCCTGCAGGAGAGCTCAGGGCGGGCTCCTGACTTGACGTTCGAGCGCGGAGATCGCTCCCAGCGCAGATCAGTGCAGGCTTCCCTGTAACCAGGCGTCTCCCCGCAGCTCCCTGAGCAGGAGCGTTGCCTGGCTTCTGCTTGGGTTTTTGTGGGGGTCTTTCAGCCCATGGTTCAGCTTCTGATGAAGTGCTGAACTAGTGCCTTTTTTTGTGTTTCACAGCAGTGTTTTTTCCCAAATCGTGAACATCCTAAATCTTAGGGTCGATAAATCTTAGGACTGATATTTTATTCCAATTTGCATATAATCTGTCAGCAATCAGCATGCACGTGTGTGTGAGGGCGGTGGGGTCAAGATGAGTTATCCAGAGGCTGACCCCGAGACACAGGTTTTTTTGTGTTGGTGGGTGAGTTAGTACTTAAAATGAATGACCAGCTCTTCCAGGCTAGGTCGTATTGGCACCCACGATGTTCAACACTGAGAAGTCAGAACTCTGGAAAAAGTAGGTTTCTACAGGATGAAGTGATTCAGCCCAATCTAATTTGTTTCCCTGCTGTGCTGATCTGGTGTCTTGCCTGGCATTTGGAAGTTCCTAATATTATTCTCTTGCCTAAGTCCTGTGGTATGAATGCTGATTACTCCTTTTCCCTATTGACAGCAGGACTCCGAGTTTGACTGATGGATTGATTCGTTATCCATCTGCCGCAATTTGAGTTGCAGATTCGTGATCCTTCCTGTGCCAATAGCATCGGCATGAGGCGCCTGCACACCTCTTTCTTGGGGCTTGACACTGGCAATGGCAGCTCCTTTCATCTCAGCGTTGCGGAGAGGGTTACTGACTCATGTTCTTTGCTTGCTGAAAAAATTGATAGCCCAACCTCAGGCTTCTGTCTTGCTTTTCCTTTTTGAGTTCTTATAGCTTTTTTTCCTTTGTCTTCCTTCTGTCTTTTCTGTATCTTGCAGTTCATTTATTAGTCCTATCATATTGTATAACTTTTTGGCTCTGTTGGCTAATTTTAGCCAAATTTGATGAAAGGGGAGATGTCTGAAATGTGTTAAATTCCAGTAAGTTTCATGAAGAGAGACAGCCCCATACTGGTATCTCCCGTGGCTGTAAACGCTGCAGCTTCTGTTCAGTTGCATCAGGAGTAAAATTCAGGGCTTCCAACTCCCAGGCCGCTGGACCATTCCCTGCCGGCTCAGCAACGGAGCGGTGAAACGTTCCGCGTCATAAAAGCCAATCTCGAGTCGTTCACTTCGAGATCTTTATGAAGTTCATGCACTTGAGCAGCACATGACTCTCCTAGGTGAAACAAGACGGTTGTTACAGGAGTTATTTTTATGCACCTGCAGACACTGATTTACTCTATGGACTAATGGGCTGTACAATTCAAGTTTAAAAGCAGCTTAATTTTAAAGCTATTTAAATGCTGAAAAAGAGACTGATTTTTCAATCTGAGAACTTCTAAATGATTTCTTTTCCCTATTATTTTGTTGGGTTTTTTTACAGAGAATAGAAAAAAGCACATTTGCAGAGACATTTTGTGCCACAGTAAATTTCAGACCAGAATAAAGGTTTAGTCAGAATCACAAATCCTTTAAAATAAGTTTGCAATTAGCCCTTACAGCTACAGTTACAGAGCTCTTAACTGGCTCTGCTGCCAGAGCGGCCCGGCGCCACGTGATTGGAGTTGTTATCTGCAAAGAGCTGGAGTGAGGACTCTCCCCCCAGTTCTGGGGAACCAAATTATGCTCATGTTTCTCCAGTGGTGTGATTTTGGCGCAGTGATGTTACTGCAGTTTCTTAGATTGGCTTTTGTAAAGGCGAGGGTATAAATCTACAGTCGGTTGATAAACAGAAAAAGCTTAAAACATTTTGTATTCACTGCATCTCAACAAGTTTTCAAGCCAAAATAGGTCGTAACTGTTTTCAATCAACTTGTACCGCTGGTAAGAATAATAAACATTTGGAAACTTAGCAGTTTCCTTCCTTCCTTCCTTTTTGGTATTTCCCAGAGGGGAACAGTGGAACTAAAAATTTTCTGGCAGGTTCCAAATAGTCTTTACCTGGAAATAAAGAAGTAATATTCAAAGTTCGTGAACAGAGCAAGCCCTCTTTCAGTCTTTGCCAAGCAGTCGGTCGCACAAATACTTGTGTGTGGGACTGAAGATCAGCAAGGTGCACCAAGCTGCTGGGTAGGGGCCAAGCTGGGCAGAGACCTGGGCAGCTCGGTGAGCCGTGCTGCTTCCCAACCGGCAAGCTCCATGGGAAAGACTTTGTGCCAGATACCAACCTCTGTGCCCTTCATTCCTTGGAGGGAAACTGCTTGCATATGACCAATAAACATTCGGAAAGAAATTGGATAGAGTTAGGGGTAAATGGGATATTCAGAGTTACAATTTGATGCTGACGAAAAACTGCTAGGATGGCTATTAAATCTCATGCTCCAGGGCTTCGTTCAGTCTCTAGGTTAGTTTCACTCTGATCTCCAGAAATTAATGGGAGATGGGGAACAAGGGGGAGATTATTCCTCTGATGCTTATTTACAGGTTTCCTGTGCTTCCTTTTGAAGCAGCTGATGCTGTGCATTGGCAGAGATGGGATGCAAAGCGAGACAGCCCTTGGTCTCCCCAGGCTAGCAGTGTCTGTGTTGTTAATCATTACTTTAAATGAAATAACTTGGTCATGCCACTGGGCGCTCCTGATGTGCTTGTGAAGAGGTAGTGAGCTGGCTGTGACTAATGAAGACCAGCTTACAACACTTGTGTTCGCACCGAGGAGCGTGTTTCTCTGTATACAGCCCCGTTGGGTTCAGGGGGATTAAGAGGAGTGTGACGTGCAATTCGGCGAGAGCCGGGCTGCTGGAGCCTGCCCTGCATGCTTGGGAAGTGCGCTGAGATCTGTGGGTGAAAGAAGCCATATAAATGCAAAGAGGCTTTTTCATTGCTAGGCGTTGCTTTAGCTTGCTAACTTCGTGTGACGGGGTTTCTGATCTAGGATCCTGCCTCGCTTGTCTTTCTGAAAGCTGTTGCTGGCATTTTTTGTTTTTCAAAAGCAGAATTATTTTCCAGAGAATAAGTGTTTCTAATTGCGTTTGAATTCCAGTGTGGAAATCACCTAGCTTGGAGGCTTTTGCAAAACCTTGAAGTACTTCTTATTTTGTGTCTGTAGGTGTGAAGGATGCTTTTAGTAATCCGTTACTCCTTCCTTGCTCATTTACAAATGCAGCAAGGTCACAGCCTTCCAGCCTGAATGTTTCAAATTGTTGAAACTGAATTTGGGAGAACAGAAGAGCAGTTTTCCTGTCTTTGGCTGATTCTTTTCATAGTTGGATCTGTTGTGGTATTTATTTTTTTCAATACAATGTGGATAATAAAAGTGTCGGGATCTCTTTGCTTCCAGAATTTTTCTACAGAGGGCAGGAGCTGGGCTCGGCTGCCCCTGTGAGCACCCTGCCCACGTCCTCAGCTGCGTGTGCGGCTCCTGCCGTGCCCCTCGGAGCAGGAGCAGGCTCCTGGGAACGGGTCTCCAGCAAGAAGTGACAACTCATTGCGGGACAGGGCTGTGCTGGGCGCTGCTGCTCAGTTGTGGGACGTAGCCCTCGCCTGGGACGTGGGCTTGCGTTGCACGGGAGCCGCCGGGGCTGAGGGTTTGTCGGCGGTCCGTGCCCACGCGCCTCTTGGGGAGCAGTGTTCGCTCCCATCGTAGGAGGGTGTGCAAAGCCTCTCTTCGACCTCCCTGGTCCTTTGCTTAAGCCCTATTTTTGTAGGTATAAATTCCTTCCAGAACGTTTTTGTTTTGTTTTGAAGTCCTCACAGCTACAGCTCTTGCTCTTCTTGTGACTAATCTAAAGGTCAACGTTTTTAAAATATAATAATCTTCGATGGTGCCAGGCTCGGTCCTTCATGCCGCTGTCGCTCCTCAGGCTGGGCTGAGTTGCCTCTGTGCTACAGAGGCAAACGAATCGAAGATCTTAATTGCCTTGCTCTGGTCTAGGCCTTGTACTCTGCACCTTGTTCTGCCTTCCTCATCGATCTCATTTCTAATGTGCTTGTGCCCATGCATTGCAGTGCGCTGCCTCTTCCCAGCCGAGCTGCTGCTACAGGGAACCAGGAATATCCTCTGGCACCATCGCAGGGAGAGGAGAGGGCTTGGCTCCAGATGCAGGGTGCTGCAGAAACGCTGCTGAGGGGACCTGTCTCTGTTCCTTCCCCACAGGTGTGTTCTTCACCTTCCATACCTTCCACCTGGAGAACGGCCATGACTACCTGCTCATCACCGAGAACAGCAGCTTCTCTCAGCCGCTGAAACAGCTCACTGGCTCTCGGCTGCCTGCTCCGCTTAGTGCGGGGCTCTTCGGAAACTTCTCCGCTCAAATTCGCTTCATCTCAGACTTCTCCATGTCCTACGAGGGTTTCAACATCACCTTCTCTGGTAAGATCGGGGTGGGCAAAGACTTCGTTCTTTCCATTTCCTTCCTGCTTCAGTGCAAGTCTTGGAAATCATTTTCTGTTGATGCAGTGCATGTGATTGAGGTTGCTCTCTACACACTACTCTTATCACCCCAGTAAAGTGCTCTGGCATTAAACCACTGTGTTCTTTGGATGTCCCAAGAAATATTCTCTTTGCAGGCACCATACTGACAGGGGTAGCAATTTTGTCTGCCTTAAGCCCCAGTAGATGACCGAAAGCTTGAACAGGGCATGTTCCCCAAATGTACCTTCTAAATAAAAGTATTTTTAAATGCTGTTATTGGTTTTGCATTCATTTTTGAATGCCTCTTTTTGTTTGTTAATTTTTCTTGGACTTCCGATCTCTGGGAGTCCAGCAGGAATGAACATGTCTCTGTAATTACATTTTTCTTGTCTTGCATGATATCAGCTAGGGATTGAACCCACTGGAATTAAATACCACTACAAAGGTGTTTATTGCCCTCTCCTTTCTCACCTGATCAACTTTTCTGCTCTATTAATGGACAGAGTTTCATCTTGCATTTTCTTGGGGTATGTCATCCCTCTTTCCTCTAGATTCCTTCCTTCTCTGTTTATCAGAGGAAAATGACCGCAATAGGTACAGCATTTCCATTTCCAACACGGGAAGCTGTGACAGATGGGATCTTTTGGAAGGCAGCTTTGAGCAATCTGGACTTCTTGGATAAGGAGCAAAGCAGAGCTGGTCACTCCCGTTGTCCGTCTGGTCTCCTCGTTTCTTTTTCCTTTGGTTCGGTGCCCCACTTGGACGCCAACGGCTGTTCAGCAAACTGCTCCTCCAGCGACCCAGCCTCTGCAGCTGGCTTCAGCCAGTCCTGGGTGTAACACGTGCCTTGTGTAACCTAGGCCACGTTCAGAAGAGCTCGCTGGCAGTGCTGGGGGACTGGGGACAGTATTTTCTTGCTGGGCTTTCTCTAATTGAGCTGCTCTAAGAGCTGAAGGAAGCAAACCCGGTGCCCAGAGGAGGGCATCGAGGCACGCGGTTTTGCTGAGTGCAACCGGCAGGCCCGATTCTGCATCCCTCGCCTGCCCCGTCGCATGGGCACTGCCTCCTGCGTTGGACCCTGCTCTGCCGGCGAGGCTCGGGCTGCGTACAAGCACCGGTGAGAGACAACTTCTGCCCCCAGCGTTTCTGCCAAGCTGGAGGGCTGGGAGCAGGACACAAGGAAGGGGAATTGGTCATAGATCTTGAAGTAAGAATAGAACCAAGGTCTCTAAGGTTCAGCCCCGTACTGACTAAGCTAAGCCACTTCCCCTGCTGGCTCAAACTATGTGTTATTATACAAAATACTAATTTTTTCAGATGAAATTCCAGATCCTCAGAATTTGTCAGCGAAGAGTACTGTGTGCATGCTGCAATTGGAGAGAGACTCATATAATGGCACATTTGCTATGCAAAATAGATATCACACTTGCAAATAAACACTTTACTTGTATAATCTCTGCCTGAAGAGCGCAAGGTGTTTGTGTCCTTTAACCTGAATTCCTACAAATGACTGCCAAAGTGTTTGCCTGTGCACGCGTTTCAGAAAATGGAATCATTATTGCCTGAGTACCCCGATAACTGCCTGTTTTACTGAATGGCTTAACAAACAAAAACTTACACGTTCTTGCTGTTCTTTTCTGTATCTACCATATCTTTCTAGCCCTGAGGGCAACAGCTGCACGTTCTGCCTGCTGGTGTGGAAGGGAAATGACCGTTCCTTATTGCGGAGCTCGCTGCTGATGTGCTTGCTGTCTTCAACAGACAGAGCTGTTGCCATAGATGCAGATAAAACCTTCTGCTGTGCTCAAAGAACTGGTTTCAGATACCTTTGTTCTGGCCTCTGAAATCAGAGATTCACATATGACACCCTGTGGAAACTAGTTGGAAAATTTCCAGTTAACTTTGATTTTGATGGAGGAAAATGGCCTTTCACCTTTAAAAACAAACAAACCAAAAAAACTGCATTGTAAATTATTTTCAATGTTTTTAGGGACTTCTTTCCTTTTTTAAGAGATGAAAATGGAAGTCAGTTATATTTTTAGTTTCCTGCTGATAAATGTGTACATACTTTCTACTTGGCAGTTCTGTTATTTTTCAAAAACTAACCCTCAAAAGAGGTTTCCTTCAAAATGTTTTGTGGCCAAAGACATACATTTGGCTATTAGCCATAATGCTACATGACCTTTCATTTAGCAGCTTAAATGTTCTCTTGCATTCCCCAAGCAGGATGCTGTGTGCATTCATTTTCTGGATTAGTAATGTAGAGGCAGCAGAAATCCCATTYGGATCAATTCATCTTCATTTGACTATAGCAGACACCAGACCTCTTAGTGTGCTGAAGGGGAGGCTCTTTTATGACAATTTTAAAAGGCAGAGTCCAATGTAAGGAGGTAAATAATGTGTTCTAGCCTCCCCAAGGCGTGGGGTTTTTTTTGTTTTTTTGTTATTTGTTTTTTTTCAGAGGGACTGGGCTCTGCTTCTGTTTCTCAACCCAATTCCTCCCTTTCCGAGTTGCAGAGTGTGTGGCAGGTTAGTTGCCTGACAGGATTCACCCTGCACAGCTGGGTGAATTTAATTGGTTTCCAATATCGTTAGCACCAGGCTCAGGGGAGAGGATGACAAATTTTCATTGTGTTTTGTCACCACTGATGTCACTCTCTTATTTGTCCGACAACCACAACAGAAAATGGGACCTGTTGTGTTTTGATTTGGTTTAAATCAAGATCCTGGTGACACCCTGGGTGTTGCATATTTAGAGTGAGAAGCAAGCTAGTCTCCATGGCTGGAGCAGGAGGTAGGTCTTGGGTGGATGCTTGACCTGAACTGCAGCTGGATCGAACCCCAGTGCACCCTCCTCATCCTCAGGTTCAGGGCCTGGAGTGCCCTCGCTGGTGGGAACAGAGTGAGGTGTCACCCGCCGTTCAGCAAATGCCCGTTTGTCCCCTGCAGAATATGATCTGGAGCCCTGCGACGAGCCGGAGGTCCCAGCCTACAGCATCCGGAAGGGCCTGCAGTTTGGCGTGGGCGATGTCCTCACCTTCTCCTGCTTCCCTGGGTACCGCCTGGAGGGCGCCTCCCGCATCACCTGCCTCGGGGGGAGACGGCGTGTGTGGAGTTCGCCTCTGCCAAGGTGTGTTGGTAGGTGGTCATGTGCTTTCATTTTGCTTGGTTGATTCTTGCGCTGTGCTGGATTGGCGAGGTGGGCAGGGCAGCGCGGCGTCCCCCCGGGGCGGCAGCTCTCGGCGCGCAGGCTGGAGGGAGCTAGAAGGAGCCTCAGCCCTGGCAGCCCTTGAGCAGGGCTGTAGGTGGCGAGGGGAAGGACAGATGGAAGGCTGCAGCCCCCTCCCCGGCTGGAGCCGGCCCGTGTGCGTAGCAGTTGGGGTCACCCGCCAGCAGCAGCAGCTTGGTGTCTCGCAGCCCGTCCGCAGCGCTGCCTCGAGCCCCCGTAATTGTACACGTGAATGACCTAGCATCCCTTTGGGGCTAGTTTCTGTAAAACAGCAGCATTTTAGGGCCACCTCCCTTTGAATCAGAGTGCTGTAAAACTTAACAGTCCGGATGTGAAAGCTCCTTCAGGGTGGGCGATCCTAAGCAATGCAAATTTCACTTTAACGTGGAGGTCTCTGGGAAACCAGAGGCTCTGGCTCTTACCTTCTCCTCCTCATCCTCCAGAGGTTCCTTGCTTGTACCTTTTACTTCCTGTCCCCTAACCGTTGCGGGTCCTCTTTGCAGCCCTTCCAGCAATTATTTATACAAATAAATAAGTTGAGGGATAGAGGAGAGGAAAAAGTCATCTGCAACGCTGAGCAAGTTTCTGGCTGTCATCCCTGATGCAAATGGGCTACAGACAGTTTTGTCTGGCAAGGTCTGCAGAACATTCCCCCCTCCCCAGCCCACAAAACACTCTCCAAGCATAACGGTTACTGTAAAAGAACAAAAGCAGTAATGTGCTATAGCAAGAAAGCAGGAAGGAAGAGGGACATTGCCAATGCCTCAGGCCTTTGCAAAAGGAAGATTTAACTTATTTTTATTTTTGGGGTGCAATTTAGTTAGTAGGAAAATAGTCAGTACACTGCTGTTGGGTTGCTTACCCAGAACACCAGGAAGGATTAATTCGGACCAGGTTCCTTACCTGTTTGCGCTCTGGCAAACCCTGCCAGCTAGATGTTCCTCATCTGTAGTAGCGACCTTTGAGGGCCATTTTCAAGACAGCATTCCAGCAAGAGCCAGGCTACGTTCTCAGTCTGTTGAGCTTCGCTTTTGAGTCCTGTCATACTGGCTGCATTTCCTGGCACTGTTTAACGCCTAGGTCACAGGGCCGCATCATCCTGCTGTGACAAGTAGTCTCTTCAGGGCGTGAACAATAATCACGATGCAGAGAAAGCTAATCAGGGGAGTAGAAATCAAAAAGAGTCATAACACAGCTTTAAATTTGATGTTCGAAAATCATCACTAAGTAGGAACAGCGGCTTCCATTTGCCCAATTCCCTACTGCATTTGGTTTTGAATTAGCCTGTGTGGCAGTTTGCGCAGAGCCCTGGTGACAGGGTGACAGCCTGTTCCAGGATGCGCACCCAGCTCYGTGCTAGCCCTTTTAGAAAGAATACAGAGGGGAATTTGAGACTTGTCTATTAAAATCAGGGGAGATTTAATTGTTTTTGCCAGACAACCCAGGCACTTTGTATTCAATTCCTGTTCTAGAGATGGATCTAGAGAGAAACGAGAGTGGGTTTGTTCCTTTGACCACCCTCTCTCCAGGGTAAGAATTGTTCCCTCCGTCAGCCCAGATCCCGAGTGCTGGTGCCTCCAGCATCGTCCTTGGATAATCTGTGTGCTAAGGGGAAAGTCAGGCTTTCCGTGCATGGCGTGAGGGGAGCAGGGAACCGCCTCTGACACGCTCCCGCTCTGCCTGTCTGCTGCTGCTTTACCTTCCCTCGCCTTTAGCGAGGGGGCTAGCAGATGCTGTAGAGTCAGTGCAGAAAGTTGCACGGGCACCGTGGTGGTTTCCCTCCATCGCAGCAACTTGGTATGCTGCAAAGGACTTGTGAGGATGGAGCAGAGCTAGCTAATCAGAAAAGCTGTTCTCGGGGCAAGTTGGAGTGACTCTCCGCAGTTGTGCATGCAAAACACCAGGACTCAAAGGAATGGGAAGCCAGGGTTTTACAGCTGAAAATCTTTCAGAGTAAATAGGCCGAGAAAACGACAACTCTGTGATTTGCTCATGTGGGAGCTAATCAGGGAGTAATGGAAAATCCTAAACACATGGTCATTGCAGAGCAAATTTACATGTGTTGGGGGACTGTATATATATGTAGCAAACAGGCTGCAATAGTCCTAGCTGAAATCAGGCACTCAGACAAGACGACAACTGCTGGCAAGAGGCGTCCTCTAAGGAGGACATCCTATGGATGCCTTGCTGCCATTTTGCAAGTGGGTCATCAAGCTGTATGCAAGTATCGCAGGCTTTTGCTTCTTCCCTGTGATAACAGCAGGTAAGACCTAATTTTCACATTGTCCTATGAGCTCTGGTACAGCTCTGTGCTGTCACGGTAGTACTGCTTGTTGTACTCAAATGCACTTGAATATCTCTTCACTGCTTTGTATGGTGAGGACGTATGCATAGCAATCCTATTATACTCGCAGTGGCACGTTCTTAGAAGAGAGAGACTGTGTCCTTAAAAGCGTGCAGTCAAAATATGTAAAATTGAGAAGTAAAGGGTGGTTGTTTCTATTTTTTAAAAGTGTTAAGCCCAGGTCTCCTGACACCCAAGATAGGTCAAAACTCCAAAGCTATCTTCCTCCTCCAGCTCTAAAGAGGATCGTTTTGCCAAGTTTTGAGTCACACAAATCTTCTAAATTCAAATTTGGCTCAGAATCAAATGTCGTTGATTCATGCTGCCCAGTGTAGAAAAGGAAGCAGAAATGTTGAAGGGGCAGAGAAGCCTCACTAGAAGAATTTGATAGAAGAGCAGCAGACAGCAGGTCAGAGTGAATAACAGCAGGAAGAGGACTCTTCTCTTTTTTTCTTTCATAACGAATAAAACCATTGCAGGTTGTGTCCTGTTGGTATTTCCAGGGAAGGGGGAAACAACTGCAGTAACATTAACTGTCCCTAGGCATACTGGGATTCCCACATCAGCCCCTCCTCCTCTGCCCCCAGCCCCTTGTGTTTTGAACAATAAAGGTCAATTTTTTCCGTGTCACAGAAGAACCTGGAGCCCATTGTGGGCCTTTGAGTGATGTTTTGGGAGGAAACAAAGATGCATAAATTGGAACTGGCTTCTGAACCTGGGAAGCAAAGGATCTCAGCTTCTCTCTGTTTTGGGTGGAAATGGCTGCTAGCTGCAAAGCTGGGAATGAAAAAATTGAGAGAGTAAGGGATAAAGGGTCCTTTAAAATGCTGACAAATGGTGAGTTGAAGAGCTGAGSGCAGAATAAACAACAAAAAAAAGGAAATATCAAGTTTTGCCCTCTTTGCTTTCAGGAAATTATTTTGAGGAAGATTTTTTTTTAATTCAGAGTGCTGTATAATTTGTAGTTATTTTGGATTTCACTGAGCATACCTTTCTGCACAAAGAGCTCTTGCACTTGCAACAGTCTGTTACCAGCAATCAGTGATGTGCTGTGTTGACTGTTAAATGAATACCGTTGAGTTTTATGTACTACATTAAATATAAAACTTGTATACATATAGGGTGAGCTTTGTCTGAACAACATGGCAGAAGGCTTTACATATTTCAATCTAATAATATTTTTAAAATTTGCTTCTGATTCATGAATCAGGAATGAACATAAACACATGCACTCTTTTAAGCAGGTGGTGACTTTCCCTGGATTTCAGAATGTATTTCTGAATTTGGATCCAAGGTAGCATTTGGGCACGCCAGCTTTGTGCGACTTAGTTTCACTCTCTATACAATGAGAGGATATTAATCTCTTCTAAAGGATGAGAGGTTTAATAATAGTAAAAGTGCTAGTAAGTACTATTTTCTTTACTAACTGCACTTGGAAATAGATCCATGGATATGTTAGCAGATGGGTATAGAAAGGAATGAGCATCTGTGGCCATTTGGAGGAATCACCTGCATGTGCTGTATGGCTAGACTATACATGTGGTTATTAAAATATATCTTTTTGTCTTTGTATAGCTGAATGTGGTTCATCTGTAACTGGAACTCAAGGCGTTCTGCTGTCCCCCAACTACCCAATAAACTATAACAACAACCATGAATGCATCTACTCCATCCAGACCCAACCAGGAAAGGGGATCCAGCTGAAAGCCAGGACTTTTGAACTGGAGGCAGGAGATGTCCTCAAGGTAATTCTTCTCCCTCTGGCGATGAAGGGTAGTGCTGCTGAGAAACGAGAGCAAGGTCTGAAAGGGAAGTGATGTTCTAAAACGGTAACAGAGTTAGCTGTAGCTAACCTCTGGAAAATGCCACCCAGGCCCTGTCAGTGCTGACAGTTTAGTGGTGGTTTTGGTAATCTGGATAAGCCAGAATACTAGGAATTGTATTGACATCTGCAAAAATGTCCTTTGTACCGCAGTGACTGGTTACAGCAGTCACTTCTGTGTCATTAAATGAATGAATCGCAGCGTTTTTGAAGACAGCAGCAAGGTTCCTGTGGACCAGGCTCTATTCCAGGCAGTGGAGCTAGAACAGTAACTGTGTGTATCCTCTCTGAGGTTGGAGCAAGACTCAAGTGATGTGTGAAACAGTATTTTCTAGCCTGTGGATACCAGCTAATTAGCTTTTATCACTGCTGTGCATTAGTTTGCTGTGCTTGAAGACATACTCTGTAATCTTAGGGAATCAGCACCTCTGAACCTCACTAATTCATGCCAGTCTCTGCAGCTGCACCAAGACAATAGCGAATGTCCTTTGCATGTCAGCCTATTTGTTAATCTGAGACTTCAGTCTGCTAATGAATGTTTAAAAAAAAAAAAAATCCATATCCTATAAAAACGTAGATATCTTGGCTATATCACTGTGGCCTCTGCTGTGAAGTCTTTACTGAGATGGAGAGAAGGCTTCACTCTTTGTTTTATGTATTGTGCTGTACTGTTTGTTTAGTTTATCAAGCATCTTTTGAACTCAGTAAAGGTAATGGAAAGAGCCCATATGGAAAATAAGAGGTTATTTTTATTTTAAAGCAAAATACTTTGCATGTGAGAGTGAGTAGCTAGGTAAAGACAGGCTTTAACCCAGCACCTTTGGACACCACACAGAGTAACAGAAATTGTACAATTCAAAGTGTATAGAAATACCCGTTAACTTCAGAAGAATAACATCATTTTAGAGATTTACTGGAACGCCAGGCAGCCCTCCCTTGCAACTAAACTTCAGTTCTTATCTGCACCATCGTACAGTGGAAACTGTTAACACGTGAGGGACCATGAGGTTCTTAGCATTATTTTTGTGTTTCTAAGAACCAAGGATGATTTGCCCCAAAAAAGGGATTATTTAAATGCAGAACTCCAGATCCAAACTCTTCAACATTCCCATACTCAGTCTTAGATTCATCTGCATTTACAAGTTTCAGGATCCTAAATAGGAGGAGACAAATCCAGGCTGATGAAATCTATTAACCACAAAGAAATGTTTTCTGTAGGAGGCATTATTATTACAAGATGCATGCTGCTGTGCTAAGCCATCTTCCCAGAAGGCATCTCTGTCCTTATCTAAGTGCCATACTTCTGCTCTATGTCATCCACGTATTTTCAACTCAGAATCGCTGGAAAGAGAGATTTCCAGCTAATGCAAAGAGTATACTAGTTATGAAAGAACTGGTGCTTTCTCAACAGTATTGTCAGCAACTTTTCACATATTCCTAAAGAAAGTTGCTATCAATCTCCACTAGTGAGAAGTTGCCTTTTATTCTCATAGAGAATCATCCTATCCACGAGAAATTTTTTGTTTTGTTTTTAACAATATTGGAGTCAAGACACATTTGTGAGATGTTCTAGAAGGAAATATTTTTTCCCTGTAGCTGTGCTGCACCTTTGGAAAGAGAAACTTGTTCAGAAAACACAGCAGTGAGTGCAGTATAAGCAGAGGTGTAAGGAGAAAGACATGCATCCTTCAGGGTGTGAATCCTGCTCCTCAAATGAGCATCATCATAAAGCATTGTAAAGTCAGACTCTTAGTTTTAATAATCTCACTGGCTTCAAAAAGCTGACTGTTTGCACTTTTGGAGGATTTGGCCCCTGATTTATCAAATAAAAGGTGTTTTTCAGTGTGTGTTTCTTGTTCCTCCTAGGTCTATGATGGCAGCAATAGCTCTGCTCGCCTGCTGGGTTCCTTTAGTCGCACTGAAATGCTCGGCACCAGTATAAACAGCACTTCCAGCACCATGTGGCTGGAGTTTATCACCAACAGCGAGAACACGAGTAAAGGCTTTGAGCTGCAGTTTTCTAGTAAGTCTTAGGCCCATATCCTTGTGAAATGGGAATCCTAGTTGTAATAATGTATTTTTGTGTTACAGTTGCATGACTAGACAAAGCAGTCCTTTCCCAAAAGATGTTGTCATCTAAAGTGCATTGAGAGCAGAGGAGATGATTATGTTGGCAACCCTGTTGTGAATGAGCCGGAGGCCCTACAGAAAGTTTGGGTCAAAACTGAGATACGAGATCTCTGGAATCTTGCTCAAGTCTTAAGCAAAAAATATAATTCTCAGTATAATGTTTCTTCTTTCCAGGAAAAGATTGGGAGAAGAAAATATTTAATACTGCATGTGTTAATGTTTTCTGTCTTTTAAATATCTTGTGAAAACCGACACTGTTTCTCCTGCCCCAGGTTTTGAACTCATTAAATGTGAGGACCCTGGCATCCCACAATTTGGCTACAAGGTCCATGACGAAGGACACTTTGCTGGCAGCTCTGTGTCCTTTAACTGTGACCCTGGCTATACCCTGCGAGGAAGCAGGGTGCTGGTCTGCCTGACGGGGGAGCGGAGAGCTTGGGATCAACCCCTGCCAACCTGCGTCGGTGAGACAGCTCTTGCTTTCAAGTCCTCTCAAAAGTACTTTGCCTGTGGGCTTCATGCTGGACACCCTCTCTTCCTCCTTAGCTAACGCGTGTGACATTGACTCTAGTATTGATTACACCCATCTACATCAAAAGAGACAGTGCTAAGGATCCCTTGTAAGGTGTCTTCAGATCGAGAGCGCTGATCTCTGCAAAATGTCTACTGGCAGTCTTAACATGAAACACTGTGCTCTGAGCCCTTCAGCACAGTTTTAACAAGGTTTTTTGCTTCATGGTGAGGACTCAACTGCTTTTCCAGTCCTTGTCTTTTCGCTGGAATGTGTTAAATAGAGTGGCAGTTTCTGATAATGGCAGATATCAGCGTGTGTCCAGGCTTTTGACAGTTCAAAGTCAGGTTTATTTGAGAGCTACATGACATTTGATCCCAGATATTTTAATTCCCTAAGTTAGCCGCCTCTTTGCTAAGTCCTGCATTCCCCTTTTCCCATAAGTCTCCAGAAGGATATGCTCTTGCCTAGAACGCTATGGAATTATGGTTTGGGTATCTAAATGAAGTCCTGCTGGTCTGTTGCTCATTAACCACATAATTAACCAGTGTTTTCAGGACACAGTGATGCTCTTACAGACTTACTCCTCTTAGAGATCTCAGCAACCACCAGGCTGCTTTCATGGGTGTAAGCGCTGTGCTCAGACATTGGTGCTCTGAATTCTCCCATGAGTCAGAACCTTCTGTATGCTGTAACCCTCTGCTGAATTTTAGCCTTAATTATTGAGGTAAAAAGGCAAATTTCAGTGATTCACCCATCTTCTTAACCTTTACCCTATTTGCTCTATGTATATTGTGTACGATAGTCGTGTCTATTTGAGTATGTGGAAACTCAGAATTTTGATGGACACATTATGAAAACATTAAAGAGCCTCAAGTTCTTTGGAAATTCAGTTAGATACATAGGTATGTTGACTTCGTTTTGTCACACTTACAAATTAAGACTTTTTGCAGATAGAGGGAGAATCATTGAGCTCTTTCACCCCATGTGTGAATTAGGGAAAGAAGTATGCTGGCAGGCTCTGCCTTTGTTCACTGCGAAGCCAAAAAGATGGGGGGAAGTTGTTCTTCACTTTGACAACATGTCAGATTTTAGGAACATGCACAGAAGTGCAGAGCTATTCTGATGACTCACTACTTTAGCTGAATTAAGTGATTCTCCTTATCTTTAGTTTGTAAGGTTTGAGAATCTCTTTAAGTGGCAAGAAATTCTCTCTGTTGTAATCAGGATGAAATTTGCATTGTTGCCAAGTAAGAACCATAATATGTCATGAATCTTCTAACTAACCCATATGTTTCTTACAGCTGAGTGTGGAGGTACTATCAAAGGAGAGTCGTCAGGACGGATACTGTCTCCCGGCTACCCGACACCGTACGATCATAATCTTAATTGTATTTGGACAGTCGAGGCAGAAGCTGGATGCACGATAGGGTGAGTTGGGAGGTCGGGGGCTCTTCACTCCTGGTTTTTACATGCAGCTGTTCTTCAGTGAGGTGATGGTTTACTCTCTGCTTTCCTAGCTTGAGGTCGGAGCTAAAAGGTTTGGTTAACTTTGTGTTGCTGGGTTCCCAAATTCCTTAGGCACCGCTGAAATCCCCCAGTAGTTCTGCTGTAGAAAACCTGATTTTGATATCTTAAATGTAGCTCTACTAAGTTAATGGTTATTGTAGTTTGTTTTATTTTGCATGTACAGCTTCTTTTTCCAGTAGTAGATCAGTAATTATATAAAGTGGGTAAAGAGAACATAGTGTCACTCTGAGAGTCACAAATGAGAGAGCCAGTGCTGGTTTATCTCCTTGCCAGATTGGAAAGCATCACTTCTTCCCCCTTCACTTTTGCTTTTTAGCCGTGTATGGCCTGTGCCTGTAACATCTATTGTGCCAAGTGGTGGTGAACCCAGATTATTTGCTATTTCTGCCTGTGATACTACTGTATTAAAATAACATCTGAAAGCTTTTAAATGTATGTATAGTGTAAATGCCCTTCACCCCTTCACTTAAAGGATGTATGCAGAAACAACTCTTCTCCACTAGACTACAGTGTTGAATTTCCAAGCAATATCTGACATGTGTCCAAGTGGCATAATCCTAAAATGAGGACGTGTATATAAAATTGCTTGGAAGATCACATCCAAGCAAAGGATAATGCAAGGCAGTTACGGATTTGGTTCCTCTCCCATTTGTGCTGCCAGAGGAAATTAACACTGAAATGGGTGAGCTCTGTCAAGTTGCTTTCATGTAAATGAATGAACAGTCAGGCATAGGGGTACCCAGATGTAAGTGGACAGCTGGAAAAATGAGACCTTGGTTTTCATCTTCTAATTGCATTGTTTTATGATTTTAATAATAAAAAAACAGGTAAAATGTAATTATCCTCCCAAAGGGAAGACTCAAGATGGTTTCTAAACATCTGGTCTATACAGAGACCCCAGACAGTTTTCTCCTGCTCTTCTGACTTTTCTTATTGTTCTGTTATCACTTTGCTTTTGGAAAATGGCAGTTTGAAATGTTAATTTGTTTATAAGTTATGTGAACTTGGCAGTTAGGTAAGCATGGTATTGAGAACATTTGGCTCATAAAGTTACTGCAGCCACCAGCAGAATCCAAGCAGTTTTCTACTTTGTGATACTTCATCTGTGATCTCTGCTGCTCACTGTTATTCCCACACTGAAATCTGCCCCAAGCTCTGCCAAGCCTTTTCCACACTGCTCTGTATATACCTATATATTTCAGTCAGCTGAAGCCATCTTCAACAGAAAACAAGTATATTTGCAAGTAAAGTTTTTGCTAATTGATGGAACTTGGATGGAGCAGGGTAAATTACAAGGTTTATTCAGTAGCAATCCCCTGCTCTCCCAGGTTCTCCCAATCATTTCTAATACTTGTTAGTTGGTGCGTCAGCCCCGTTCCTGTGCTGACCTGAGACCCGTTCCTGTTGCAGGCCTGCACTTGTTCGCTGTTCTGTCAGTGCACTTCTGTCTTCACCATAGCTTCCTTGCTACATCAGCACTGATCTTCTCTTCAACAGAGACTGTTAATCATGCTGAGCTCTGTGGTGCTTCTGGTCAATGGATTTATGCTGGAGATAAATTTGATCTAGTGTTTTCGGTTTTACTTAATGCGGAAATTCCCTCTGTTGGCTCTGCTCTTTAGTATGGTTCAATAATGGATGGTTTCTGGTATCAACCTATAAGAAAGAGCATAGTCAATGCGGTCTAATTCCTGCATGGGCAGCTTCCAGTGGTCTTTTTTTTTTTTTTTTTTTTTGAAGCCGCCTCTTTTTTCCTCTCTCCTGTAAAAGATTCTGAAAATTCCTATGCAGACCTTTAACATGTTTTGCTTCGCAGAAGTATATTGACTCCTTTAACCAAGCTTATCTCCACTGATGTCTTTCTGGCATCCTTGTTGCAACTGTTGCATTCCAGTTACGACGCACATGGTCTACCAGGTTAATAGCACCTGCTGGCTTCCCCGCTTTCTGATGCAGGTGATAACCTCTCACTCCAGACCTTCAGTGCTAAGACCAGACATAAAGACTGCAGCAATAGTAGTGCTATTTTTGCCAACCAGCAGCAAAGCAATGATATTAGTTGGAGTTTAAACATACAGTGTGAACTTGGTTCATGTTTAAAGCATGGCATGACAGCTCACAGCAGTGAAGTGAAGTGCRTATCCCCAGAGCAGGCATTGCTCCCACGCCTACTGCATACAGAACTCCAGAGCTAGGCATCTGTGATGAATATGACCCTCTTTAACACACAGGATTTAGCAGTAAGGCCTGATTATTCCTCTCAGATTTCCCCCCCCTCCCCCCCAACTACTCTGGGCATCAGTAGCAGAGTTTATATCTGGGCAGGGCTTTGCCTGTATGAATTAATCTGGAGGATGAAGTAAGCATGAAACCCCTCTTCCATGCTTCCCAAGACTGCCTCATCCCCACGATGGCTTCAGCAGGTGAGCTTTACTCATGCACATAATCCTATCCACCTGTGTAAGGGTGCACAAATGAGCAGAGCTGTATGCTTGCGTTTGCAGGATCAGCCAGAGGCTTGAAAGGGGCCAAGACTGAAATGAAATGATGCCAGGCAATAGTATGGTAATATACCTTGTGACCCCTCCTTTCATCAGAGAGAAAAGCTCCCTTCTTCTCCTCCTTTATTTGGCAGCTCAAACAGAACAGATGATCTCTGGGTTGTTGAGAGAGCACATTTTCAGCAACTTCATTTTTATGGTAATCCATTGGAAAAATAATCCTCTTCACGCATGATACAATTGTATAAAGCCCTCATTTATAACTTGCATTAAAATTAATCACCAAAGCCTTTTGAATAAAGCTGTATCTGCACAGAACGATGGGAAGGAAAGGAAGAAGAGAAGGATAGAAAAATTAGTCTGTCCGTTATTGCCACGAATGTTAAAGGGTTGCACTTCGAGAGAGGATTAATTGTGTGCGCATGCTTGTCCTGAGAGACTCTGGGAAGAGGAAGGGGAAGGAGAAAGGGGAGGATGTACTGGAGAATGAATGAAGCTTGCCTTCAAGTGCTGCTTGCATGGCTGAGAGTAAATATACAGTTAGAGGTGGCAGTGGCATTTTATTGCATAGCAGCAATCTCGGTGTCATCAGAGAGTTTATTGATATTGCTAACCCTAGTCTAATGAATGGTGCTCTATTGACAGGTTCATTTTTCACAGTTTCATCTAGAAATATGGGTAAAAATATCTTGCTGTTGCAGTTTGCTTCTGTGGAGAAGACTTCTAGGGGTGTAGCATTTAACAGCTTTACATTTGGGAACCCTCTCCTGGCCGAGAGGATGATGGCGCAAAGCCCTGCAACCTGCTGTTACGGTGAAAGACCTACAGTTTGGCGCGGGCTGTACGGGCATCAGCCAGCGCGGCTGTCGAGCTGTGTTCGGCTGCTGAAGCCATCTCAGGGTGGGAGCTCAGCCTCCTGCGCAGCCAAGCCGAGCTGGGGAGAGCCAGGGCTCGGGTGGGAGACCGGGAGACTGGAGAAAGCCCCAGGCTGGTCAGGCAAGTCGTGGGGCTGTTCTCTGGATAGCTGGGGCTAAATGGCTCATCAAAGAGTGCGCAGACTGGGCCTCCTCCTCCTCCTCTCTGTTCCTTGCTAAGCTGGGAAGCATTGCCCTCTGTCACCTATATATATAGCTAAAATTCCTAATTTGCTTTTAGCTGCATTTTCATGCACGTAATTGCGATTGTCAGTGCAAAAATAAAACCCTCTTCTCACCATTGTCTGCTGAACTGGTTGCTCTGTCTTGTCTTAAATTAAGCCCTGCTGGGAATAGAATCAGGCTGATAGAAAAATCATGCTGTAAAGTTACAGATGTGCCTATTGAATAGATTGATTTGCTCCAGAGAACACCAGTTCTTCTTAATAAAATCAGCTATCCCAATAGATGCCTGAAGTAAGCAGCATTGGATAACCTGTGCCTTGCCACTGCGTCATCTGCTTATCCTGCTGAAAGCATCCTCCTTGTTGGTAAATCCTGCCTGCAAGTTGCTTCTTAAAAATAAATTAGGGAAGAGAGTTGCTGTGGCCAGCAGTTAGCCTTGGTCCCACTGGGACTGTGCTCTGCCAGGCAGTGGGACGAACCTGAAGGATTGCAGGGTGCCAGCCCCACCTCGGTCTCTCCCAGTGTCTCCAGTTACTCCAGCATCTTTCGCCGTGAGTTTTCTCTGGCAGTTTAGGCCAACTAGCACAGGGTAGCCCAAAAGCAAACCTCGTCAGGCCAAGGCACCTGTAGAGAGTGGCTCTGCTATAATCCATTCTTATTTTCCTTGAGTCTGGCGCTTTTCACTTTGCTCAAGGTCTCCGTGCTAGGTAGATTTATGATTCAGCTCTTTTGGATTCTGTCGGATTCTGTGGATGTCATTTTGTTGCTGAGTACATTGCAGTATATATATTTTTTTTATGGTTCTACCTTATTTATTTATGTCTGCCCCGGATAAATGGGAAAGCAGCCAAGCGAATGCTTCCTTGTTTTCCTCAGTGGGCTCTCTGTCAGGGTTTTAAGCCGAGTATCTGAATGTTTTATTTTCACAGGTTTTCTCGGTACAGTTTATAGATCTGTGTCCCCGTTTCGGAATGGCATGCCTAGAGTTACCCTGTGTTAGCCTGATTTCATCGTGTCAGCTGGTGTTTTCCCCAGTGATAATGTGGCAATGAAAAGCAGAAGCAATTAAGTGGCTTCTCTTTGGTTGGCGTTTTAAGTGCAGGAATGAAAGGGACTGAACCTTGACGTATCACAGCCTTTAGCTGATAACTCCCTGGGGTTGTCACAGTAATGACCCTATCTTATGCTTAGATGGTGCTCCTCATCTTGGAAGATCCCAAAGCTCGTCTCAAAGTCTCATCCGTGCAGCAGCCACTTCCCGTCCTTCTGCAACGGAGGCTGTTCTGGCAGGGAGAAGTGTGGTGCAGCATTCCCGGCGCTTGGGAGTTTGGTATTGGGAATCGGCACCGCCAGGCTGTGCCATTGCAGTGTGCCCCGAGGTCAGTCGCTGGGGACGGCTTCGGGAGCGAGTTCCCTCACCCAGCCGCCCAGACGRCCACTGCCGGTACCGTGGGCTTTCCCTGGGGGGCTTCTGAGCAGGTGCCGAGCAGGTAGAGCCCTGTTTTAGTTCAGAAACGGGCGAGATGAGAGCGCCAAGTAGTACTGCCGCAGGCGGTTACGTACCGGGGAGCGTTTGATGCATACGCTAAAGCCTTGTAGCCCTCTCTTCAGGGCAGACAAAGCTATAAAATGCAGAGTAAGGAAATGGTATCTGCATTCAGAGCATCGTAATAAATACCAGGTGGAGACCACAGTGTCACTTCACTGGCTGCCGCCAGGTTCTTCGTTTCTGTTTTCTCTCCCTCCCCTTCCTGTTCTGTATTTTGGAGAGCTGGCTCGTGCCACCTTGCTGTTCCTTTATTTCTTGCTCAGGTTATTTCACTAGCTGATCTACATACAGCTTTGCAATATCCGGAGTTTTATAAAATGTGTCAAAATCGGCTCCAGTGTGGGAGACATGCTGCACCTGGTTGGTTGTTGCTTTGAGTGGAGGCGCCCACTGTGCTCACTTGTGGGCTTCCACTTTGTGCTCCCCCCTTGCCAGGAGCCCACAGATGCCACGAGGGGTTAYGGGAGCTTCCTTTTTATCTCCTCTTCTCAGTTCAGTCCTGAACTGCTGCCTCCCCAGGTTTTGCTTTCTTCTCCCTTGTACTCACTCAGGGCTTGCTGTGTTGCTGGTGGAGTTCCCCGTCCGTCTGTCCTCGGACAGGATTCTGGGCAGCCTGGTAGCATCGTGGGTATCATTGCTCCCCGTCCCAGCACCCTGCCGTCAGCACAGTTCTGTCGTGTACAAGAGCCTTGCTGAGTTCATGTTCATTACTGAAACTCAGCCCGCCCTTTCCTGCATCAGCCGCGTCTCTATTCTCCTGTCTCAGACATGACTGCTGCAATCCAGCTTTCAGGACGTGTGCTCCATCCGTTTGCCACCTTCCCCATCCACACACCCTTTTCTTCCCTTTTTGTTCCCTTTGGGACAATTAATAACAATGGCCCGTTAAGGGTTTCTTTTCCAGCAGCATCAGGATGGTGTTTTAAATAGGAGTTGGTGTTGGTTGTTTTCTTCTCCTTTTTTTCCCCTGTTACACGAGATTAGCTTGGTGCCAGGAGCAAATTCTTTGATCTGAGTGCAGGTAACAAAAATCAATGCATTTTATCAGTAGATGCTGGCCCTTGACAAAAAGCTATTCCTTGTAGGACACCAAAAAGCAAAAGGACAGCCAAGGTTGTTGCTGTGTGCAACACAGGGACAATGTGTGAATTGGATGAATTTACATCAGTTGTCTTAAGGGACCCTAGCCCATTTCCTGCTAATTTTCCTTTTAGAATAAGTTTCTCAATATTTCTGTGTTTATCTATAATAGAGCTCAGTAAAAGCAAGAACAAACCCCTTGTCCTCCCCTTCGCAGTCTCTGTGCCTCTCCACCACAAGTTTCCTGTCTGCCCTTGAAGGCTTTTGTGTGTGTGACAGCTACTCATTGTAATGTCTGAGCACCGCCAGTGCAAAACCAGCAGTGACAGGTCCAGCTGGGGATATTTCCTCTGCTCACTGTGGGCTTTTGGTGTTGGTTGTTTTCCTCTCCTTTTTTTCCCCTGTTACACAAGAATAGCTTGGTTCCAGGAGCAAATTCTTTGATCTGAGTGCAGGTAACAAAAATAATGCATTTTGCACCTTTACCTTGTACCTTTACCTTGCTGCTCAAGTCTTTGAGGAGGGATTATATTTGCTTAGGATAGAAAACAAAAAAGGACCCAAATTTTCGGAAGATATTAGCATCTGTGACACTGTTGCTTTTTGTTTATGGACATACATGTTTTATTAAGGAGCTATGCAGCTAAGAGATCTTGTTTTTTGTAGAGAGATAAAGTTAGTCAGAGGGCTACAATATTTTGTCCAAGGTGAGTGGCAGATGTTGGAAGAGAACATGTTTCTTATTCAGTGGGCCATGCTACCATAGGTTAGTACCTTTTTAACCCTTTCCGGAAGAAGGCAGAGCTCTATTTGTGGTGTGACCTCCAGTTGTTTTTGCCACACAGGCTCCATTTCATGGTTTTCCACACTGAGGAGTTCCACGATGTGCTGAGGATATGGGACGGTCCAGTGGAGAACGGCATCCTCTTAAAGGAGATAAGTGGGTCTGGCTTACCCGGTGATGTCCACAGTACTTTCAATTCTGTCATTCTTCAGTTCAACACTGATTTCTTCACAAGCAAGCAGGGCTTTGCTATTCAGTTTTCAGGTAGGCTTTATGGTATTTCTTCAGCGTTGTTCAAACGTGGTTTTGCTAATAAGTGATTTCCACCTCCCAGGTACTGATGGTGAGCAAATGCCTTGTATCGAACCCAATAACAGGGACTGAGCAGTCTGCAGAAATACAGGAAACTTGTACCTTGTCCTTGCAATGCATGTGACTTCTATGCTCCTCTGTGCCACAGTCACCTTCACAGTGGTGAACCTGGCAACAAGATGTAGAACAGTACATTGTGGCATACACAAGAAGGGACTAGAGACGTTTTCCACCATGTTTCCCACAAGTCCCTTAGAGATTGCAGTATGCAGAGAGCTTCCCCCAGGCATTCTGAGAGCGGCTGGTCAGTGGTCTCCAAAAACCAAGTCTATCTAAAAACCCTCAGATTGGATCCCCTGAGAGGCAGATCACAAATAACTCTTGAAAATATTGGTTATAGTGATGTCGTTGCAAGCAGCAGCACTACATGTGATATAATGCAGCTGTAAWCTGGTCATCGCCTGAGACCTGACAGTTGTTGCCTAAGACCTGACCTTGCAAACACATTTATTTCAGTTACATTAGGGTAATAAATTTCTGCATTCACATGCAGGTTTTCAGTTTCTGAGCCTTCACTGGCATGTTCATTAACCAAACAGATACCTATTTTGGAGATGCTAGTAACCAGCTCRGGGACTGTTGGGTAAAGGTCGTAAGACTTTCCTAGGACTCGAACATACCTAAGCAGCAAGGCTCATACTGTGTCTCCCAAGTTTTTGCCCATTGCTTTCTGTTCTGGGTGCCTTATGTGGCTTCAAGGACAGGCCAGCTCTTTGGGAAGAATAGCAGAGTAGAATCTCTTCTGGGATGACCAAGACAGAGGGACAGCTTTGGGGCTGCTGAAGGTGGCTGTGCCTTTCTCTGTCTTTGCCAGGCTTGTGTCTCAGTGGCAGGGAGACCAGAATAGGCTGCTAACTTGTCTTATCTTCAGTGACACAGAGAGCAAGAGAGGGATTTTCTCTGATTCTTTTAAGAGCTTGCTATAAACTGGCTAGGTGTAATGGACTCATATCAACTTAGCAGGAAATAAGCTCCGCTCAGCTGCCTGATACAGAGCTGGTCTTTATTGACTACTCCTGCTCAAAGCCTTTGTTCACAAGGTGTGACTAAGTAGTCAGACCTAAGCTCAGAAACCTACAGTTTCGGATCTTGCAAACTTTGATCTATATAAGCTTACAAAACTTCTCTTTCTCCATGACTTTCCGTACTGTTAAATAGCTCTAGTGTTGACGGGCCTTGAGCTCAGCCAGCAGTGAAGTCAGCGGGGCTGCGTGCCTTGCCCCCAGCTGAGAAGCTGGTGCGCTCCCAATAGCAGAGGGGATGGGATACCAACAGGGGGGCATCTCATACCTCCAAGGGGTGCAGCAGCAAGACTGGGAGGGAAATGTGCATTTCTGAAAGGTCAGGCTTGATGCTTCACAAGGCTAAAGGCTAAATTTCCCTGCTGCTCAGTGGAAGTGAAAAGTGCTAGTGGAGTAGTTTATTTTGCAGCATGTGTCTGACAGAATTCTATAAAAATTCCATGTAAGATCAGTGGATGCCTCGACTTATTAAGTAAACATTCATGTGCACAATTATACGTCAAACTTGCACTCTGTGTAGTGCACTTGAACCTGCCRTTCCACAGAGCCTTTCCCAGCTGGAGTAGCAGATGCTCAGTGCAAAGTAAAAGTCAGGTTTTGTGTATGTGGCAACTTGAAGGGATACCAAAGGAGCAAAGATGGAAAAATAAAGTCATTGCTTGGATATGTGTTTAGGGACAGAGTCTAAGTACAGTCAGTGCTTGGCATCTGCAGTGTGAATTTTTGGTTTCTCTCCCTTTGTCTTCCTTACTGTCCTCTGCCAATGAGTTGAGGGAAATAGGAAGAAATGTGATCTTGTAGTTGGGTGATAGCCTGAGATTTGGAATAGCCAGGAAACAAAACATAGTCTCCCACTGATTCCCTCTGTAGTCTATGTGTATGCAGTCGTCTTTCCCTCCTATGCCTCTGTTTCAACACTGGAAATGATGCCTCTTCCTACTGCAGAGAGCGCATTGGGATAAGTAAACTACAATATTAAAGGTTATAAGATAAGAGAGTAACAATGGCTTGATTCAGGCTGAAATTAGGACATGATGGAGMTGAAGTTATATCTGATAGAGCTTGAAAATCAATGTTTGTAACAAGTGAAGGTCTGTGCTGGAAGGGCCATGGTGGGGAGGAGGGAATGTTCATAAAGGTCTTTTTAATCATGTGCAGAATATTTTGCAGCTACACAGGCAGAGAATTAGGAAATGTGTTTCAGATAATAGTGGGAGTGAGGGAGGGAGTTTTGAAGTTTTAGTATGAAATGTAGTATGTTTAAAATGGCTGAAAAAAGGGAAAATATCTCATTTTTCCATGAAGCAAACGGATGTAAGTCGGGAGGAAATTCTGCAAGTCCATATTAAACATATTTTAAATACTGTTCAGTTTCTACTGCCACTTCCTGCAATGACCCAGGGATTCCCCAGAACGGGAGCCGGAGTGGTGACAGCAAAGAGGCGGGTGACTCCATCGTCTTCCAGTGTAATCCGGGATACGCTCTGCAAGGGGAGGCCAAAATCACTTGCGTGCAGATTGAGAACAGATTTTTCTGGCAACCAGACCCTCCCTCCTGCATAGGTATGTTACATGCGTCTGTCCTCTCGTTGCACCAGGCTACCTGCCCTGATTTCATTGCAAGACTTCTATATCTGAAAGGGACAGATCCCACCTGGTTGGAAGAGATGTACAATGTCTCGGATAGCTGTCCCACTGCCTGCAGAATTACTCTTTAGGTTGTTCGTAGAGACCTTACAGCCACTGTTTAGCTCTGTGTCTGCAGGGCGCCTGGGACAATGAGGACCTGGGTGAATGATTTCTGCATACGGAGGCAGCAAATTCTGTGGCAAGAAAGAGCTAGCTGACATTTTCTTTGAGCTCATAAAGTAATAAAAGAAGCTCATAAAAAGGATCTTTTCAATATATCCAGAACACATGAAAATAGTCATGCTAAGCACATAAAAGCAATAAATATTAMATTTGCTGGCCAATTAAATGCTAGCCAGAAATTATCTATCCTGTAACCTTCACTCCTGTTTATGCAGTGTTATTCCAAGCAAAGAAAATTAGTTAATTCTGTTCCTAAAATSTTATTGAAAGCCAGCTAGAAAGCTTCTACAGCATGCACAGGATTTATGCTCCCTGCAGGATGACTTGATTTCTGAATGACTGTCGTGATAATCTAGTGTGGCACCCTTTCAACCTGATGGGGACGATCCTTTTAGTCTTTTTGGAGCTGTAACTAAGTCAGATGATTGCATGTCTTGCCCATCTAGCCATTTCCCTGTTGAGTTCTCTTTCACACCAGAAGCTGGGCTCTTAGTCCTTTTCAGAGACACGCAGCCAATGCCTTAATCTCAGTGCAAGGTGATCTGAGCTGAGGGAATTCTCATGGGTCRTCTTTATTGTAGGCTATTTGACTTGGAGATACTGTGTTGAATTCTTTTTGAACAAAGGCCTGGCAATCTTGTTTTAGGAGACATAAGCTCTGTGATAGACCATGAAAAACCTGAAAGCAATTTCTTGCTCCTTCCTTCTCTTCAATCACAAAGGATTTGGGGGAATAATCAGTGAATAGATAAAGTCAGTTTTACAATGACTATGTAACAGGCTGCCTAGTTAGAGCCAAATGGGAAAATGGAGTTTTATTTAAGGTTTGGATTTTGTGTTTGTATTTAGCATTTCAAATACGTTTTCCCATCTTTATTGTACCACTTTTGCATTCCCTAAATAATGTGGGCTGAACTGAGACCTCAGCTGAAACAACCCCCAGGGATTTGGGGCAATTGAAGTCTGGATCTGGACCCAACTCCAAACGGCAATGGCTTGAACCAGTTTCTAGTTTAAATGCTTTGGAGACTATGGGTGTCATTTTCAAAGAAATCAGAGGGCGTTAAACAGTCAGCTCCCTTAGGCTTTTCAAAACTGAGTCTGTGTACTTAGTTTCTTCTAAATTTTCCTTTGAGTTCACAGTCTGGAAAAGGAATGCATCCTAAAGGTTAATGTGAAGGTTAACAGACAGAGCACGTATGCTTGTGGTTCTTCCAAAGTGTTTGGGCATGACCTTAAGCTAAATTCTTCTCTGTTCTGCACAGCGATTTCCTTGCCTGTTCAATTGGGATAACGGTTCTTATTGTCTGCAGTAGCCTGTGAGTGGGCTGGACAGAAGTTGCCTTCAGGCCTTGGAGGAAGGTCTCTAGTTCAAATTTCTGATGTAAACTTTATCGTACAACCCAGCTAAATTAACTGATGTTTGGAGATTCTTGGGTGTTTGCAAGGAACGCTTTATAAATGCCCACAAGACACATTTTGCAAATGTAACTTCTGTTTTTTTAGAAGTAATGGTCTTTGTGGAAGATCCTTGCAAGATTTGTCCTCTTATTTCTGTTTCATGCTACTTCATTTCCCACTTAGTGTTTGCATTGCTATAGGCTGAGTTTTAAGCTCAAACACATGAGCTTAAAAAAGATTATGCTACCCCCTCTCTAGCCCCACCCCAAATCTGGCAGGGAGGATGAATCTGAGCAACAGGGGGAATCTTAGAGCATCGACTCTCATGAAGAGACTGCAGAAAGGCTGACTAATAAATCAATCATGAACATTTGCCACAGTGGAAACATATGCAGTCACTTTGAGCCTTTAAAAAAAGTAATAATTGATTTTTCAATCAGCTTGGCGTTTAATGTGTTGGTGGCTGTAGTAAACACGAACAAATCATTAGTCCCAGACAACATGTTTTCACTTATTTAGCAACAATCCAGATTTTGAYGGAGTTGCCTAAATACGTGCAACAGGAAGGCATAAAGCATCTCCTCCTCCCCCCAGTTACTCAATATTATATTATCTTATCTTATGAAGATTGTAATAGCATCCACAGCTCTGTTTCTCGGTATGTATGTATCTTGCCTGGTATAAGAGTCCTGATCTCCATTAGGGCCACTGAGTGCTTGGCAATACGTATCTTAATACCTATCTGACAGCACAGTCAGCTCTCTCTCCGTCCCCTTATCTATCCATATAGTTGCTCTTTCTCCCTTCCTGTATCTCATCTACTGGTTTTTAAGTTTTTCTAAGACCAAGCCTCATCCCTGTGCTTGACTTCTTCCTCAGCTCCCTGCGGAGGTATCTTGACAGGACCATCTGGAGTCATCTTGTCCCCTCAGTACCCAGAGCCCTACCCGCCGGGGAAGGAGTGCGACTGGAAGCTGACGGTCTCGCCCGACTACGTCATTGCCCTGGTGTTCAATACGTACGTGTGCCCGAGCTGCCCGGTGCCGCTGCCGTGGGGAAGGGCAGGGAGCGCAGCCTGGGGAGCTGGGCTGGCCTGTGGGTCTCTTCCTCTCTGAAGGAACTGAATCTGGTAGGAGCGTCCCGGAGTGGGGAGTAACCTGTTCTCACATGGACCTTAATTTGGGAAAAGATGCACTTATTTCAACTGCAGCTTCTCTTTGATATACATGTGGCTTTTAAAGAGCATAACCGTTTARCTCATACAGCATAGGAAACCCCTACAGCACCATCAGTGATTGACTAGTTATGTGCCCTTGGCAGTAACACTGGTTCTCAATCCCTTACATACAGAAGGGAGATAGAAACATCCCGTTCTTCTCCCTTCACCCTACTTAGCTTACAGGCTGTCTAGGGGCAGAAGCAGTCTCTTGGCTATGTGGTTGTACAGCCCCTCGAGGCCGCAGTCTGTTGTTCTCCAGGAGCTACTGTAGTATACTTAATTCACTTCAATTATACTTCAAGCATTCCTCCTCTGTTTTCTCAGCTTTAATTTGGAGCCTGGGTATGATTTCCTTCACATCTATGATGGACCTGATTCACTCAGCCCCCTTATTGGAAGCTTTTATGGCTCCCAGCTGCCCGAGAGGATAGAGAGCAGCAGTAACAGCCTCTTCCTCGCYTTCCGAAGCGATGCCTCCGTGAGCAACACTGGATTTGTAATCGACTACACAGGTAAGACGCATCTGGGGGGAGCACCTGGCCCATCTGACTCAGCAAAGTACTTTGGATTTTACCTGCACTTACCCTCAGGTTAAACCACCTAATTGAACCATGTGGGAGAAGCTCTAGAAACTATGGGAAACCTCTCTTCAGCTAGGAATCCTGCTGTCTTTGTGGCTACCACCAAAGCTGATTAATAGGCATGGTATGGAAAGCTGGGAGGTAGAGGTGATCCTGTAGGCTGACTCAAGGGCCACAATGCATAAAGGTAGATAAGAGCAGCATAAAAGGACTGTCATGTGGCTAAGGATCAAGCTTGATTACTTCCATGTGGAGCTTTTGTTAATAGAGAAGAAAATCTTGGCATTTTTTCTTTAAAACAAATGGGAGGAGCAGTAGCAGGAAGTATATATCTATGCACAGGTTCTGTTCTGTATAAACTTCCTTGCTCCTCACTGAATTTAAATAGTTCTGTCTTCTCCTTAGTGAGCAGAACATGCCACGTAGTTCCAGATTTGAGCTTTCAGAGTAGTAGAGGGTGTTGAACTGTTAACTGGATATTAGGAATGTTCCACGTTGCGCTGGATTAAAGATTTATTCTTAGCAGCAAGAACAGCTTTGTCCAAGAAAAGGAGGTGCAGACATACGTATCCAATATGGGATCTCAGTCTGAATTGTTGACATTGTCATTCAAAAAGTACCAAATTATTGGGCGGCTATCTTTAGCGGCAAGGATCATGGAGGTTCTTGGCTCTCTCCAGTCAGTGGAGCTCTGCTGAGGTTGATGCATTTTGTTCCGCTTAAGATTCTAGAGCATCCACTTAAAAAAACAAACCCAAAAAATCACTGAAGGAATCGTTTCAGTGAAATGAGCAGAACAGTCAGTTCACAGGTATCCTGTGTTATTAGAATATTGGCTTTTCTTTCTTGCTTGAGGAGGAAATAAAACTTTTTGGTGGCTTCAGCTTTAATGGGGAGAGACAGGGAAAGTGATTAGAGTTTTCCCTGGGTGCTTTAGCTCTCTGTCGACAGAGCAAGGTGGGAAGTGACAAACCTAGCACAGTTGTTCCAGGAGATGGRGAAAAAAAAGCCCGAGTGCTTTGGCAGAGTGTGTTCCTTGTTTGTGTGTCCTGCAGATAGAAGAGCAGAATTATTACAAGCTATAGTAAATAATGTGCTCTGAAAAACTGAATCTGATGAGCTGGGATTATGCAGAAGAAGATTAAGAAATGTAAAAAACAGAGCTAGAAAGAAATGATCCTTCTAACCCGCTTTGGCCTATATGGAGTAGTTTGCAGTATGGGAAAGAAGTGTTGATGGTTTCAGATGATCTGGATATGTGCCGCTGTGAAACATGGCTTTGCATCCATGGTGTACGCTGTGAAACAGGCTGCTGAGCCTTGTTGGCCCAAGCCTGTGCTGCCGGAGCAGTATTAGCTTGTGCTGGAGAGCTGACAGGTTGCTGCCGGCTCTCCAGGGCTGCTGCCGATCCCTCTGTGTGATCGGGCAATTCTCTTCTCCCATTTCCGGGCTCCAGTCTGTGGTTCCTGCTTTGGGATTCACCTGGGCAAAGGTTAAATGATAGTGTTCTGATCTGAAATGGCAACTCCTGTTTGTTATGCTGAACAGATGGATTTACCTCCAGTATAGTTATAAAATAATAAGAAAAAGGCAATTAACACTGCTTAAGATTCAACA
This sequence comes from Apteryx rowi, assembly GCF_003343035.1. Lineage (NCBI taxonomy): Eukaryota > Metazoa > Chordata > Aves > Apterygiformes > Apterygidae > Apteryx > Apteryx rowi. The sequence goes on from NW_020450960.1 coordinate 2,422,979, forward strand.
GATTAAAAGTTTTCTGCTCTCACTAGAATTAATTTTACTGAAAATTCAGTCTTGGGTTTTGCTGCTTTTCCCTGTTCTTTTTGGACAGCCAAAAAGTAGTTAACGAATGAAATCTCATTAAATTAGGGTGGTTGTGCGATACGTTTTTCTCCTAAACACTCCTACGGTGTTAATCGTGCCTACATACTTCCCACAAAGCCAAACTGCTGGGAGAAAAGAATGAGGCTTTAAGTTTGCTCATTAATTTCCCCACACTTTAAAAGGAGCGCAGGATTCAAGTCTGAGAAGCTGCAGAAAATAGAACTGTGGGGAATTGCAGAAGAAGAAAGAAAGGCGGGGAGGGAGCATGTGTGCTAGAAAATCAAATATCCAGCTCGGCTCGGTGCCAGTGTGGAATCCCAAGTACAGTTCAAAGGCACCGTCTTCTCTCCAGCCTCCCTGTGTCTGGTCACTGCTGCAGCCCACGTAGGCTTTTGCCCCTAGCTCCCTGAATGCCATACGTCACCTGTGTCAGCTGTGTACAGAATGCTGTTAATTACCAGGGGCTTTGTGGTCCTCTTCTGGTAACGTTCGGGAAAGAAAACAAAGCAGCCATCTGTCAGTCCCTCCTTGAACTCCTGCATCTTCTCTGGGACTGGGATTGTATCAGTAGCCTGAAGCTACAGCGTGCCGGGTGAATTTCAAACAGCCTCAGCTCTTCGTTTGAAATAGTTTCAGGGAGCAATGGCTCTTCGAGAGAAAGTCCTCCTCTGGGGCTAGGAGGAATGGAGAAAACAGAGAGAGGGAGAAGAAAGCTTTGGGCTTTTATTGTGCCAGTTTTTGCGTAGAGCGTGGCAGTGAGAGTGAAGTGGGAATGCAGCAATGCCACGGGAAGGTGTTCTAGGGCAGATCTTCAGCTAGGCAATCTTCCAGTTTGGCTACACTCATACACTACACCGGCAAGATTTCTAATAGCTGGACACATATCTTGGCTTTGCACCCGTGATGCACCATCAGCCATGCAGCAGAATGAAAAATCAAACTGAGTTTGCTAGCAAAGAAATCATAAGTGGATTCTCCCCACACACACTTGAATTTACAGAGGTTTGGTTGTACTGTCTGCATAAAACCTTGGATTGTTTCAAAGGGTACGGTGAAACTGAAAAGCAATCATTTGGAATTTCAGCTGGAGAGGAATTTATTCTTTGGGATGACTTACCACTAGTGAGTAGCTTTTGGTTTCAAGCTAGTTCCTGAAAAGGAAGAAGTGCTCTCCTCGGGCATCCCGTTGCAGGTCTGTTGAAATTATTATAATAATGCTTAACAGAGTGCTTGTTTGCAACACCAGCTCAGTTAATGGCATGTCTGTGAAAGCAGTGTGCTGTGTTCATGGTAGATTCACTTGAGCCCAACAAGTGTTAGCCTAACCAATCAAGAGGGTGATAAGTTCTTGATTACAAAATAAGAAAGACAGTTATAAAACAAAAGCATAAATACAGGAAAAAGATTGTTTGCAACCTACCTAAGATTGATGTCCTGTTCCGGTTATTGCTTAAGAATATTTTATGAACGTCTCAGCTACAGAAAGATAAGATTTCTCTTTGGGAAGTCAGCTGTGTTCCCCTAATCAGTTTACAGTCCAGCATCTTGCAAACCACACGTTTTATTTAACACATTCATACACCCTGATATTTTTACACAGAGACTGACCACACTTTCTTAGTAATATGAAGGGCAGGCTTGTCATTTACAGTGCTTTTTCCAGATGATCTTCCCTCCAGCTTATTCTTTGTGAGCGTTGGGGATGTACTTGTTGTGGACACACAAGCAGGTCAAACTCCATTAGTCCCTCCCTCTATACGAGCGACGGTGCTGATGGTTCGGTGCTGAATGTGACCCAAGGTGCATATTCAGGTTTGGCTGTTCGTTCGTAGGACACAAAGTGGGAGGGAGTTTCCAGGTTGGATGCTCCAAAGCAGGAGGATTTTTAGTACTTCCTGTTTCTGTTGCAGGCCAGAAGTGAAGAGGCGTGAAATTGAAAGCAAATGAAGCAAAACTGATTACTTTTCACCCTTCCAAAGGAAGAGGGAGGGAAAAAAAAAACTTATTTCAAATCCATTATTATTTTACCAGAATTATTTTGCTCATCTTGAGCTTATAAACATATATTCAGCATTTCTTATGGATTATTTAAGGTGGAAATTCTCCACAGAAACGCTATTCAGTATAATCTATTGCAGGACAAGCTGTTTAAGAATATCCAGTGTTTTGCCGTTAAAACGGTAAGAAATAGGAGATGAAGCTTGACCCTAAAACAATTTGCATTTGAAAATACAAATCTGTCCCTTGGAAAAGGCGGTCCATTTTGCTGGGATGAGTCAAAGGAGGCTGTGCTCCTGGCTGGCTGGTGCAGCAACAGCAAAGCTTCTGGGGATGCCAAAGCTGCACCTGGACTGGAACATCCTCATGTAATTTGTGCCTTCTTCCATAGATGATGATCGCTGTGAAAAATTGTCCTTCAGGCAATTCCTCTGAGCACTGCTTTAAGGCTTAGTGCTTATTAAAGGCTTACCCTTGCTCACAGACGTGGAGCTCACGATATACAGGGAGGACCACCGCTCTCTGATGAAGCTGCTCTTGAACACAGATGAAAGCCTGACCTCCTGGTCTAGGAGCTCATGCAGGATTTGAGTTTTCCTTGGGAAAGGAGAGGAGAAGCAAAGGACACTTCTCCTTTCTGTGGACTAATGAGCTGGTTCTCATGGCATTTGTCTTGACTCTCTTCTGAACATTTGACAGCCTGGGTACTTGTTAATTGGGGCATCAGGCTAATTCTGAAGTATCTGAGTGAAATAAAACCTTAGTTCTAAATGGACAAGCAGTACTGTCCTTGCTTTGTAGTCTAATAAATCAAAGGCTTGGGAAGCTGTGGTTTTCCCACATCTCCCTTATGAGTCTTTAGCTGTCACCACGCAACCAAATACTTCCTTAGAGTTGAGCTCCTGCCTCCCTTTTTAACCTACTGCTGAGGATCATCATGGCAGTTCGCCAGTAGAAGAGTGTTCAGCTAGAGGTATGCGTAGGACTAGTGTGTCAGGATGCATCGTCAGCTAAGGTGAGTGGTTTCCCTGAAGGCATGGACCCTCCAGGGAAAAGAGAAACAGTCAAGGATGAAGAAAACACAACAAAAGCCACAGAGACATCGCTCAGCAGTCAATCGCCACCCCCTTTTCAGCAGTYGGCAGAGTGACTTGAGCGCTCAACATCATGATTTTTTCAAAGCAAGAGCAGAGGCTGAGATCAAGTGCATGGCTAAGACGTCTGACAGCTGGGTGGGAAGCTGATTGGCAGGTTGAAGCCACATCAACTTTTTACATGAAAGGCAGTGAGACTGTTCAAAATAACAAGAGAGGCATAAAGTGGTCATGAAGAAGCTGTTAGGTGCAGCTTTCGTATGGAAAGGTCAAAAATGAGTATTAGTAATTCAGAGAAATAAAGCCTTGCAGAGTTAAAAAATACTTTGGAGGAGTGAGTGGTGCATTTACTCTTGCAAATGGCTTGTACGCTGCGGTGGACTCTGAGCCATGCAACTGCACTGCTCATCTGCAGTGCCCTGCTTGACTGATGCCCAGAAGCAATTGCTGGGTACACAGAGGTACCTGGTTCTCACCAGAGCCCACGTCCATGTCTTGGCTGCGGCTTTGCAGTTCTAGTCTAATCCTTGTCTCAACCCCAGGTCTGGAGTGTGACGTTCACCTCTGCAGGTGTGTTGTGATAACCCCTCTGTGCAGGAATATTGCCTTGATTTGCAGTAATGGTAAAGGCTTCCTGCTTGTTTTCCAATGGTAGCCGATGTGTCACAAGCGTGAGGATGAGTGAGGACAGAATATGTTCATCTGAGCTGACCAGAGGGCAAAGGACTTTGATTTCCAGTGCTGCGCCTGAAACAAGCTTTCTGGTCCTTATATCTTTCTTATGATAATCAAGATTTCTCTGTTATGTCTAGATGATATCTCAGATCACACACAGGAAATAATGGAATAAAAACATTTGTTGAATTCTTCTTAGAGCCCAAATCTTTTTCATCATGTTCTCAGTGTGAAAGCTCTTTTTAAAATGCTGCATGAATTGTGCTTCTAGGCACACAGGCATGTGTTCCTGCCTTCCCACGAGCAGGTAAATTGGAACATCCTATTTCCTTTTTGGGGAGCAAAAATGCTCAGAGGAGAAGTGGCTTGTCCAAAGTCATGCAGCAAGACACTGCAAATGTAGAAGAGGAGCTCTAATTCTTCACCCAGGCCTTCCCTTCTTGGACTCTGTCACCTCTGAGAGCAGTGGCGTTGACTACTAGTGGTTCACTGACCACAGCTAGTCCACAAGAAGCTCATGAGGTTGGTTTGTGGAGTCGTATTGTCATTTTGACTCTAAAATGTTATGATGCAAGTGTGTGCTGRTCTGTGGGAAGTGTTGAGCATTGACCAGTCTGTGGCCCCAAAATTGGGAACTGGTGTTGCAGGAAAATGTAGCAGCCTCTTGCTGTGGTTTAGAGCAGTTGTTCCTCATGGAAACATTTCACGTTTTTTTGTACCCTCTTTACCTGAATCACTAGCTAGTGGTACAGCTGTTGTATAAGGGAAACCATAGAGCTAATCCTATTTTTCACTGCAAACAAAGAAACAAAAGCAAGATCTGGGGCCTTGACTCTTTCTCCTTCTCCACACCCTCCCATACTAAAAACCTGTGATTTAATGCTTAAACACATTATAAGTGTTCACAGACCTACTGCTCTCAGAAAAGCCCTCATCTTTAATGAGCAATTTCCAAATGACAAAAGAGCAGGATTAATCAAAGCCTCTAATTATTTCATGGAGGGGAGGAAAAGAAAAAAAGGGGGGGGGGCGAAAGAAAAAAGCCTTCAGAAGGAGAAGGAAAGAAATATCCATATCCTGACAGCCTTGTAGTCTTTACTGGAATTTTCATATGTAAATGGGCTTTTTAACTCTGCTGGGCATAGTGAACAGAGAGAAAAATGTCTTCATTTTGTCTAACTGCTTGTAATTATTTTGCAGTAATTGCAGCCATGCTGCACATCTGGAGAGTCAACCCTCTAGCACATGGCGCTATGTATTTTCATGGTGAGAACAGAAAGCTCTTAGATACTGGAATGATAGGTGCCAAGGAGATAACGCAAACAGATGAAGCRCATCTAAAATATGTTGCATGTTCAGTCTGTGTTTATATGCTCATGTTTGCAAAATTTCTGCAGCATGTCCCCAGTGCAAGAGAGAGAGAGCGTAGTTAAATCAAAGCTTTGCCTGGTTGATTGAATTTTAGGTACCAATAAATAAGTGCGTGAACTGAAGCTTTCCTTCTTCTGGTATACTTGTGCTGGAACTGAACATCAGAATGGTCTGGAGCAGAATCTGGCCTGTGTAATTTCCCTGGTTCAGCAGCACAAGAAAATGCTGGAAATATAAATCTTATAAATGGCACTGGTCTTTATAACATGCTCAAGTGGACTCCCCGATAAGAAAAGCCCCCAAATGTACCATGATCCAAAACTTTAACTGTATCAGACCAGTAAGGATCCTGGCAATTTTATTTTGCAGAGAATCCCAGGGAGTCATGCTTCGATCCTGGCTCTATTAAGAACGGTACACGAGTGGGGACAGATCTGAAACTGGGATCAACGATCACCTACTACTGTGACGGAGGGTATGACATTGAGGGGGCCTCCACCTTGACGTGCGTGATGGGAGGCGATGGGAAACCCACGTGGAACCAACCCCGACCTACCTGTACAGGTAAGGCCCTGGGGAAAAGGTGAGCAAGGAATGCTCCGCCTGTCACCAAATCCTTCGGCGGTTTGTCTGTATGCAAAGCTGGATGTTACTGTTGTATAGGGCGGCTTGTGAGGGGGCAGAGATGGTTCTTCTCGGTGTTTCATAATCCCCCCCCCCTTTTTTTTTTCCAAACACCCTGTTTTTAGCACCCTGATGTCAGGAAGAGCTCAGCTCTCTGTGTATATTATTTCATAGCTTGACTTATATGAGGTTTCTTCAACCTTCTTTTGAGAGAGGCAGAAAACTGGACTAAACGGATTTTCTGTTGGATCTAGCATGACAAAACCTGTGTCCTTAGCGCAAGACAAGATTCAGGAAGCTACTTAAACATCTGCTCAACCTGATCATTGCTAATCAAAGCTCTTAGGCACGTGCTTTCCTGAGCAGGGTCAGAGTTTATTGAGAAAACAGATGGCATTTTTTTCTTGGATCTGTTTTTTTTTGGGGGGGGGGGTTGTTTAATGAAGAAAAATGTTTAAATAATGTGTTTACAGTCAGACCTTCTTAATATGAAAAGTGAGACAAGATAGCTGTCAGTCTGTGACACGATTGGAAGAATTACTGACTTACTGCTGACTTGAAAACGCGGGTAGGGAGCAGAGCGTTCCTGCCAGGAGCCCGGCTCCTGCTGCCGCGAGAAGCGTCAGAGCCCGTTTGCCAAGTCCTGCGCCGTGGGCTCGAACGGAGGTCAGGGCAAACCGCACGGTGGGCTGCAATGCCATACGGGGCATCCCATAGCCTTGGCATGGTCTTTGTAATTAGATGTGAAGCAGGCRTGACCTCGGGGTAGGATAAGCCTCATTTTTCTTCATAAGAACTTGCAGTGAGAGCAGCAATGCCTGAAGCACGGAATCGATCATGGACGGGAGCAGCTGACGCTGCACAGCTCYGAGCGCGTGGGCTGGGCAGGGTTTCAGAGCAGCGAGAGAAGAGGCTAATGGTTCGAGGCAGGCTTGGGTAAGGGCTCAAGCAGCGCTCTCCTCTTGACTTTCTCTTGCAGCACCCTGCGGCGGTCAGTACACGGGCTCGGATGGCGTAGTTCTCTCTCCAAATTATCCCCAGAATTACACGAGTGGACAAGTCTGCTTGTACTTCATTGTTGTGCCGAAGGACTACGGTATGTTTGTCGGACGGATTCCCAGACACCTGCAAATCGGTCCTACTGTGCCTCCGACTTTTTGGGGGGGAGAGGGGGGTATTTTTTTAACAAAGCCATAGATTAAGTGTATGTGTGTGTATATACACACACACATACAGAGATAAGCAAGACTGGTAAATATTGTTAATAAATGGTACTGTTATATGCTGGTTACATTTTGTTGGAGTCAATAAGGATGATGGGAATTTTCTGAATTTTGAAATCTATCAAAAATGAGGAAAAAACACAAACCTAGCAAAAACCACAGTCTTGTGATTCCCCTTCCAGTCCCTTCACTGTATCCAGTAGTGCAGAGTTGAAAAATCAGCAAAAAATAATTTAGGATGATTAATACTAGCAGCGGACTCAGAAGACCTCTGAGAGTACAAAATGTATTCACCATAAACACATGCTAACTCTGGTGCTAAATAATCTGCATAGAGAAGCACTTACACATTTATTTTTCTGGATGTGCAGCTATAGTACTTAGGAATAAAATTTTTTCATTGTTAAATTACATTTAAGTTAAATTTCAAAATTAAACAGCAGATCTTATTTTCTGAGTAATTGAAGATGTATTTGGAAGATGCTGTTGACCTTGTCCAATGGTTAGGATTGACCGCTGTGAATTAGCCCTTGCCTAGTGTYATATAATCCTCATGATCATGGTCAGTTGATGAAAAGTTGTCCAAACTGCAATGGTGTTTTTTCCAGGCTTTTTAAGATTCTTTCTGAAGGGCAGTCTCTTGTATTCCTTCTTATGTCTTGTCTGAGTAAGATTTCTTTGTAGAGGTTATTTTTCCTGTATGTTTACCATGACCTGTGCATGATATGTTGCAAAATGAATACGGTACAATTACAGATCAAAGCAAACCTCCTTTTGAGAGARGAAAGAGATTCTTGCTGGTAGCTGTGATTGTGACAGCACCAAATCTGTGATTCAGTAACATGCTTGAAGGAGCAGACATGGAACTACTGTTTCTTTGAGTGCTCTGCTGAATTGAGGCCTAAATGTGCATCAAAGCCGCATACGCTTAAGCAGACCATCATTCTTTTTGTAGACGCTGATGCTGCTTAATTTTGGTCAGAGTTTGGATACAAGAATGATAGGCATTCTGGAAACCTTTGAGACAGCTTCTGGATGGATATGGGTTAACGTATTTTCTTGTTTAAAGGGAATTTAAAGATCCTTAAGAGCATTTAAGAGAACTGACGGCTGTGGCTAGTGAAGGTCTCTAAATTCTGCTGTTTGATACTGCTTCTCAGTGCGTTATATTGATCTAACTCTAGTCAATCCCTATGGCCCTTGCAGTTTTTTCTGACTTCCTCTGCTAAGATAGCAAGGTGTGAAATAAGGATGTTCTGTCTGGCACCAGACTTGAGTTATCGGCTCCTCTCACTCGATGTGCCCCTCTGCCTGCGCAGAGCCAGGTTGGGTCTGAATTCCTGCGTCTAAGTGGTGAAACACTGCACYGCTCTGATTGTTCCCTTACACCTCTTAGCCTGTTTTACCGTAGCTGATCTTGATACTTGTCTAAAGAAACACAAAATCTCGTGGGCTAGACAGTCTTGATATGCAAGTCTGACTTCTGCCCACAGTGGGATGACAGCTAAATTAGTTTCTCTTCTCCACCCGCTACCTTTCAATAGCTTCATTAAAAACAGCCAGGAAAACTATTAGTAGCAAATGTTGTGYGTTTCCCATCTCCTCCAGTTTTCTGATTCTGAGGACAGCAGGCGTCAGGGTGTGCCATAGTCACTTTTTCAGTGTTTCCAGCATCAAAGCTGTGTTGGAAAYCTGAATGCGCAGGAAACAAATGTTGTAGCTTGGTGGATGATGTATTTCACAGCAAGGGACCTCTCAGCTTGTGAATCAGTAACTGGGCACTTACAACTTGAAAATGCAAAGCTAGGAGGGGGAGACATTGGAAAAAAATAACTTCTATATGCAGGTTTTGGAGGAAAAAACTGTTGTTGTATTCTGAAAAATATAGGTAAATAACTAAAGTCTCCTTGTTCTAGCTCAAAAAATGCTCCGATCTTCTCGTTATTATTTTCTCCTGTTTATAAGCTCTGCCTGCTCCTAGGTGCGTTTGCAATGTATTCAGTAAGCCCCACAGCACTGAATGGCTCCCTCGTTAGCAATCTCCATAGACACGCTTAGGATTGACTGTTAATAAAAATTTGAGTGTCCTCTCTCCCTAGCAATGGTCCTCCTTGACCAGAGAGGCTCAATGAAGAAATTAAGCTCTTCAGAGCAAGGACTGTTATTTTGTTCGGGTTTTGTACAATACCTGATCCAGTGGGGRCCTGGTTCATGACAGAGGCTCAATACAAATAATAAATAATAATTATCAGTTGGTGAAATCGCATACCTTGTGTTATGTAGGCAGGCAAACAGGATGATTCATAAAACAATCCCTTTTGGCCTATGAATCAGTGTTAAAGCATACTGGCAAGAAAACACTGGGGAGGCTGCTTGCTGCCTCTGTTATGCCTACTTTGTGGATAAATAAAGGGCTTCCATCTTCCAGGGCTGTCAGTCAGGCCCTTCTCATCTCTGAAATAAAAGCGGCTGAATTGTCTCGGCCCCRAGGTTGGGCTCTGCGGGCTGCGGCACGGGCCGTCCCGCTGCCCCCTGACAGCCCTCCCTCCCTCTGCAGTGGTCTTCGGGCAGTTTGCCTTCTTCCAGACCGCGCTCAACGACGTCATTGAAGTTCACGATGGCCCCAACCAGCACTCGCGGCTCCTCAGCTCACTCTCGGGCTCGCATACAGGTAGGGACGTGTCCTTGCTGCTTCTGGAAACAGCTTTTAAAGGTCGAAGGGTTCCTTCCTCTCCAAACGTCACTGCCAACCTGTAAGTGAATGCTGGGTTGTGAAATGTGGAAGTGCGTTGGCTTTATCCGAGGTAGCCACCAGGGAAACCTGCCCAAACCAGGGGTGATCAGCCAGTGACATCAGGTATCTGTTCTCTTGGGTGCTCAAGGTAACCCTTGCACCCACTACCCTCCACATTACCTGAGTCATCTACCTTGCTGCTAATCACCTTTGAAAGTCTTGGCTATAGGCTTTTTTATTATTACTCCATTTGAAAATTTGAAGCCAGCTCTTTCACTACATCTTTTCTTTTCTGAAAGAAAGACGGGTGACAGTGCTGAGCTGTTCAGAGCCATGTACTCCCAGAAATAAAGTTGGCACCAGTCCCTCAGCCCCTCTTCCCAGCCAGGCGTCCTTACAGGATCACTCCTCATGCCTTTTTGTTTCTAAGGTGAAATTAAGATTGTTCCGGGCCTTAAGCTAAAATGTGCAGTCTGCCATTTAACACCTTGCTCTGTGCAAGACAGTACTCTGTGCAAGCCCTAGAAAGGCCTCAGGAGGCTGTTTCTCTAGCTAATGCTGTAATTTGTTTCTTCTGTTTTTTTTCCTCTCTCCTCATCCAGGTGAATCATTACCATTAGCTACCACCAACCAAATTCTTATCAAATTTAGTTCAAAGGGTCAATCTACAGCCAAAGGTTTTCATTTTGTCTACCAAGGTAAGTACAGTTGTGTTCTGGAGATATCCTCAGATTGGTTATGAGATAACTGGTCTAAAATATAATGATGTCCTGAAGTGTCCTGAACGCCATCAGCCGCTTTTGGCGTATGTGGGTTATTGCACACTTTGTGTCTAAACAGGAAATATCAAAGGAGATTATTTTGGTAGCTGTGGACTTGCAGGTCTCTCTGGTTCCTTTAGGTACTTGATATTCAGACCTGCCATTCTCCTTCAGCCTCAMCCCTCACACATCCCAAGATTAGTATCAGAAGTAGCTCATGGAATCATGTTCTAAGTATGCCGTGAGTTCTTGAAATTTATACCCAAGCGATTTTCCCAGTGGCGTTTTAGCACATTTCTCAGTGTAAGCAGCTGAATGCTTGTCTAGCAGCTTTGTGAAAACCTTCCTCGCTGTGTGTCAGAGGCTCAGGTCTCCTGCTGTCAAACTTTTACCCCTTGATACTTTCAGTAACAGCTTGTTTTGCATTGGGTGGATCCCACTCAGAGACTTTAGAGTGGTAAATAGAAAGTGATACACAGAATAGTGGGAAAACAGAAGCGCTTTCTCACCCACATGGTTCATATAGTTATCTGTGGTTTAGCTAAGCTTTTGCATGTATGTTGTTTAGAAAGTGGGGACRGGAAGGGGAGGCAACCTGTACCTTCTCCAAGGAAAAGTGGAACATGGTTTGAGTTTTATAGTACTCAGAGATCCATTCTCTTGAATTTCTGCCTAATTATTGTAAAACAACTGTAGTTAAAGATTTCACCAAATCAAAGGTTTTGATGAAATTAATAAAGATTACCTCCTCCCTCCCACATGTTAATTACAGCCCTGGGCTGCATGCTCCTCAGGGATTACTGCGTGGAGAGCAATAGTTTAAAAAAAAAAAAAAAAAAAAGACTCACCCCTGTTTTTGACCTGCCTGGCCAGGATCTGGTGGCATTTACTGTCATTTTTTACACCAACAAGGATGAGTTTTYTCTCTCTCAAAGCCTCTCCCATCCAGGTGATGCACATGTTAACATGGAGAACTTGCCTTTTAAAGCACTGCACAGAAGTGGGTAAGGAGGAGCGTTCTCTCTGTTATAGCAGTAGGCACAATAAGGCAAGGTGCTATTTGGGTTAATGTGGATGCAACCGATGATGATAAGTGGTGGATTTAGAAAGCTCCAGGATCTCTAATAATTAAATTAACCTTAAAACAGTGTTGACTCAGCAGCATTCAATACTCSTCTAGAGCTGCCAGATAAATCAAAGCCACAGAAAAGAGCCTTTCATGCACATGAAACCTGTCTCCTCCCCTTCCTAAGCACCTGCCAAGTAATGGGCTTTTGCAGAATGCCTTGAAGAGCACTGAATATGCTATTTTCTGGGACAATATTTTCATTGGTTATAGTGTATTTCACAGAAAATCGAGTCATAAGCTCACTGTCAAGATGCTTCACTGATTGATTCAATGCAAAGAAAGTAATCTGGCGCCCATCTTTAAATACTTGCTGGAACACAGGTGTTTATGTCTGTACAGAAAGGCATTTCATGGAAACTGTCTACYAGGCAAACCACTTCAAACATTGCCTATATCTCCCTTCTTGTTTGGTATAGAAGAGCTTGGGGTGCTCGGTATCAGATTTTGGATTGTTTGGATTCAGCCACTCTTCAGGGTTTAGGTGTAGCCCACCTCACTAATCAAATTCTTGTGTTGTTTYATGGTTCTTTAACAAGAGAGAAGCAACTTCAGTTCAGTACTGGAGTCCTGCATGGAAGCAGAGCCTGCCTGCGCTAGTCCTGGCCGCAGGCTCCGCTGTGCCCTAGCACGGTTTGTGCTGTACAAATACAGAACTGAAAGATGAGCCTGCCCTCGCAGAGCTTATGGCCTGTTTGCTTAAGGGCAGTGCTTTCCTCCTTTATTGATTAGTGCTTATGGTCTGGGCATTTGATGCTTCCTAAGTGTTTGCTCTAAAAAAATGTGGTGGTTTTTTTTTTTTTTTTGCTTTACAACTGCACGCTTACCTGCTGTTTTCTGCTGTCCGCAATCCAAGCGGTTCCTCGGACCAGCGCCACGCAGTGCAGCTCGGTGCCGGAGCCGCGCTACGGCAGGCGGCTGGGCAGCGATTTCTCGGTGGGCGCCGTGGTGCGGTTCGAGTGCAGCGCGGGCTACGCGCTGCAGGGCTCGCGGAGCATCGAGTGCCTCACCATGCCGGGAGCCCTGGCGCAGTGGAACGTTTCGGTACCCACCTGCGTGGGTAGGTATATTTTCTTTGGGGGGGAGAAAACACAAAACAGTTCAGCGGTTTGGCCTAGAAAAGCAAATGGGATTCTTTGGGATGATTTAGAAGTACTGTGTTTCTTACCTTTTGCATACAAAAGCCTGCCTGTGAGCAAGGCCAGTGAGCCCCAAATGTCAGGGGAGTGACCTTTTCATCCAAAACTCAGTTCCAGGATCTGGGGCAGCATCTAGGATAAATTAGGTCTCTCTAAAGCTACTTTAACTTCCTTTGGAGGACTGCTGTTCCCAAGGAACTTGTGATAGAAGTTACATGAAAGAGTAACTGAAAAGGGTATTATTCATACAAATTATTTCCGTAAATCATGAGCCAATTCTGTTTGCTTTCTCTGTCCACAGGCAGATGTTTTAAAAGGGTATGACTTGTTATAAGGCCAAATCCTTCCATATTCAAGGCAGTACTTTGCTTATTTCAGTGCCCTGTGGTGGAAATTTGACTGAACGCAAAGGTACCATCCTTTCCCCTGGCTTCCCTGAGCCTTACCTGAACAGTCTCAACTGTGTGTGGAAGATAACAGTCCCCGAAGGAGCCGGCATACAGGTACGGCATTAGCAGCTGTCGCTGCAGCATGATGCAGAGAGAAGGAACACACAGTATCTAGCGCACTTATAGCGGCCACATATTATGGATTTGTGGCCCCTCACAGGAAAGAGATGAGTTGAATGTGCAATTCTTCTCTGGAATCAGATACTCATTTACCCTGCAGCTGCCAAAAGTGGGTAATATTTCAATAGGTTTTTACTTCCTGGAGATGGTCTTTATGGAAAATCAACTGGAGCCATGTGGCTATTCTGGTGTAACAAAGCTATTGTGATATATTGGGCTCTTATCTTTGTACTGCTTAATTATTCAATGTTGAAAGCTATGTAAGCTATAGCAAGGAAGAGTTGTTGTTCAGAGTGCCTGCATGGATTTGTTATGCCAGCATAGTTGCAGCAGTGTGATTATACAATTACAGCTTTGCTGTTCAGTGTCTCCAGGTAAACGAGCTTTCTCTTCAGGTTTTTGTGGTCCTTATCATTCCTCTGCAGAAATAGTCCTGCCGGCTAGAGGATGTTGAGAATTAAGCCCAACATCAGAGACCAAACCTTAGATAAAGTTCCCATTCAACACCTGTGTGCATCACTCGCAGAAAGGCATTTCACTGCGCGTTACGCTGACATCAATTGACGCAGAGGAGATGGATCCTTTAATGGGCTCATTCATTCCACAGGCCTCATTATCAGCGAGTTTCTTTCTTCTTTACACCACTTTGTCTGCAAGGGTTTTGTTCATTAAGTGCTTTTATTTCTGTATCATGTATTTGGCTAATAGACTTGTAGGTGGGTTGCTCCCTCTCTGCAGCGCTCGCAGCTATTGGCACGCAGCAGCTGTGTTTCTCTCGGCGGTTTTATTGAAACATCAGGTCTGCACTGCTGGGTTACAGCTCTGCCGCTCCCGGGGGAGGGGGGGGGGCATTCTTGTCTGGTGACACCAGCATAACTCAGATTTGAAATCCAAACCTGCGTCTGCAATGGCAGAACTGGTGAGATCGGTCAGGACCTGGCAGGTCGCTGGTGACTTCACTGACTCCAGGCAGCCCGGCGCAAGGCCTGCGGTGACACTTTGTGCCCTCTGCCGGGCTTTCACGGCATCCGGTCCAGCAAATTCCTCTCCTCTTGTGTGTTTTTAGGGCCGTTTAACACCATGTTTTCGAAAGCTTCAGAGCTCATTGTTGATTCCTTCCCGTTCGTCTGAAATTTTAGCCGTTCTCAAGCCCCCGAATGGCAGGAGGCTCTGTTTAGCTCAACAGAGCATTTAAACAGTTGAAGCATTTTGCAAGTTGCTCGGGGCTCCTGGGATCAGGAGGTGATAATTCACTTAATTTTTAAACTGATGTAAATAGATGTCTGTATTCTGCACTGTTGTGTTCTGAATGCAAAGCCTCGCTGCCAGCTCCCCGGCCGTGTAGCTGGCTTTGCGCAAGTCTGCTAAGGTTAGAGGAAAGGAACGCAGGGGACTGCTGAAGCCCGTCTTTATTCATAAGTTCTTGCCTCTCGCCCCTTTGTGCGAATGCATCTCTCACGTGTAAACGTCAAAAACATAGTGCCAAAGAAGTGTTTAAAGGTTTTTGGGGGGGGGGTTCCCCTCCTGCTACATATGGCCTCTTCCAATGGGAATGGATGTTTTGGGGGTCCTACAGAGCATGCAAGCAATCAAWAAAGTATGTGCCAGGGCTGAGCTTTAAGCTCAGTGCCCAGTTCCGGGGTGGAGCGCTGAGCCTCGAGCGCCGCTGCGGAGCCCTGCGGACTCTTG